>NC_054379.1:18599115-18946615 GCF_017654675.1 Xenopus laevis
CATGTAACATACTAAAGGTGCAATATTCTGAACAAATTAGTTTGTGCTATTTCCATAAAACAGTCAAATTGTAATATAAGACACAAAGACAGATGCAGAAAATGCAGTGCGAGGTGCAATGTTCATAAAATTGGTGCATACTGCCATGGTTTTCACATTTAGCACCTTGACCTGAACCTGGTTTAAAGGAACAGTAACACCAAAAAATGTAAGTGTTTTAAAGTAATGAAAATATCATGTAGTGTTGCCCTGCACTGGTAAAACTGATCTGTTTGCTTCAGAAACACTACTATAGTTCATATAAACAAGCTGCTGTAGAACAATGGCACAGTATTTTTGGTGTTACAGTTCCTTTAATTGCTGCCTGTGCTGTTTTCATTTGGCAGCTCTGTATTCATCAGGAGCTGTACTCAGGTTTCCCTTCCACTACCCATTCCTTAATCTGTGCAGGCCACAATGAAGCCCAGTACTTACTGCCTGCCTATACTCACTACAGAGCTGGGTGGAGAACACAGTCAGACCTTCTATTATAAGTATCCAAGAATGTTATTTACTAAAAGATGACAGAGTATCATCTTGTATTTAAAAAAGAAACCCAGTGGCATAACTTCTGGGGGTGCGATCGCAGAACCCCTTTGGGACCCGTGGGTGGCAGGAGGAACTTTCCTGCGCACACACCTGAAAGATATTGTAGAGAGGGGCCCAACAGAGGGCCCCAGTGCACATCCTGCACCCGGGCCCTACGGTGAATAGGTAAACCACTGAAAAAACCTATTCTTTTATGAGTGATAATTGTCCAATAATAAAATAGCACAAATGCGCTGATGTTGATGTTTTAGGAAGTGCCAAAAGGACAGAAAGAGGAAGATATGGTTGGGCGACCCATGGTGCACCTTTCAGCCGCAAAACAAGCAACAGGAGAAGCTGTGTACTGTGATGATATGCCACACTACGAGAATGAACTTTATTTAGCACTGATAACAAGCACCAAGGCACATGCAAAGATCATGTAAGTGCTGCAGCTGTACTGTGTGCTTCCATTATCTTACTCTGAGCACCAAAACGCTGGAGCTACATTTATGAAATCTGCTATAATGTAGTGGCACATTTGTGAGTAAGGTCTCACCTTAAGTATACATTGCAGCAGGTGTGTGCTCCAGTCCTTAAGAAGGATATTAATGGGCTCTTGGAGAATCATGCAACTAAACTGATAAAAGGAACTGTAACAATGAAATTAGGAAGAAAGACTGTCAAGATTGGGGCTTGAGAAAAGGCTTGTGATGAGACATCATTACTCTTTATAAGTACACTAGAGAACCTTATAGACAGATAGCGTGACATCTTTTTTCACATTGAAAAAAAACAAGAAGCCACCCCTTTAGACTTTAAGAACTGCACTTCTTTAAAGGAGTTAAAAAAAACCCTACCCTACATAGACCCCCCCAGCCTAGCTGCCCCCCTGCCAAATGCCTCTAACTCTTTACTAACTCCTCAGTGCAGATTCTGTCCAGCGGAGTTCACTGCAGCCATCCTCTTCTCTTCGATAATCTTCAGAATGAGACCAGCATATCAGAGCATGCGCAGTTGGAGCAATCTTCGGTTTCGCGCATGAATATTACCGAAGCGCCAGTCTCATTCTGAAGATTACCGAAGCGGCTGAAGATGGCGCCCCTGGAAGGCTGGGGAGGAGGAGGGAGGGGGTCTATATAGGGGGGTAGTGTTTTTTTAACTTTAGGGTTCAGTTCTCCTTTAAGGAGAGGGTATTGAGGTTGGTGAATGCACTCTCAGTTGATATTGTGACTTAGGGGCCCATTTACTTAGCTTGAGTGGAGGAATAGAAGAAAAAATACTTTGAATTTCGAATGGTCGAATATGGCTACTTCGACCATCGAATTGGCTACTTCGACCTTGGACTACTACTACGACTTCGAATCAAACGATTCAAACTAAAAAACTTTCGACTATTCGACCATTCGATAGTCGGAAGTACTGTCTCTTTAAAAAAAACTTCGACCCCCTAGTTCGCCACCTAAAACCTACCGAGGCTTCCTAACAATTTTCTGATCGAAGGAATATCCTTCGATTGATGGATTAAAATCCTTCGATTTAATCTTTCGATCGAACGATTATTCCTTCGATCGTTCGATTGTAGGAATAGCTCTAAATCCTTCGACATCGATATTCGAAGGATTTCAATTCAGCAGTCGAATATCGAGGTTTAATTAACCCTCGATATTCGACCCTATGTAAATCTGCCCCATAGTATTAAAGGGTTTGTTCACTTTTAAGTTAACTTATACTGTAGATGTCCTAATAAAGATTTTTTTACTTTTATAATTATTTTTGCTACTGCATTTTTATTAGTCAGTCTCTTCTAATCTATATTGCAAGTTTTATATATTTACTAGAGCCTTAATGGGAGAACCTGGTATGCTTGGTAATAAAGTGTTGTTTGTGCTATTTTTGCAAACAAAAGAAATTCATTTCAGTTGGGAAAAATGTGGTAGGCAAAGCACCAATAAATGGCAGCATGTGCTATAGCTCTTATGATGGCTGTGATACATATACAACCAGGTTTCTGTTGTGTCCCAATTTATTAATAGGCTTGACAGAATTTAAAGGAAAAGACAAATTGTAACTTGTCTGAGATACACAAATGAACATTATAACTGGATATGCCCTTACCATAAAGCCAGTCTGTTTGTGGCAGATGCATCTGATTTTATGTTTTGCTTCTTCTCCAGTTCAATTGACACAGAGGAAGCTGCGCTCACGCCAGGATTTGTCTGTTTCCTGTTCGCTAAAGATGTCCCAGCCAGTAATGTAACGGGATTTGCACACGACGAAACCATATTTGCTGAAGATGTGGTACGTGTAAAGCTAATATGTATGTGAGTTTGCCAAAATATGGTCAGTTTTATTGCGCTAACGTCTTTAAAGGAGAAGGAACGGTTATAATTAAGTAAGCTTAATCAGTAAGGTCTCTATAAATACACCAGTAAATCCTCAAATGAATGCTTCTCTGAGTCCTCTGTCAAAAGAAACACAGCATTTCTTTCCTTCTATTGTGTATACATGGGCTTCTGTATCAGACTTCCTGTTTTCAGCTTAAACGTCCAGGGCTAGGGCTTGAGCATGCTCAGTTTGCTGCTTTCTCCCTTTCCCCCTTCCTTTTCCCCCTCCCTCCTCCCCTCCCTGCTGTATTCAGAGCTGAGTCAGCAGGGAAAGACTCAAACAAGAAATGATGTCACACCAAGCTAATATGGCAGCTGCTATCCTAAACAAACATAGCTTGTTTACTCAGGTATGGTAAAGTGTTCTGCAGAATAAATATAATGTTATAGCTTGCCCTATTGTGGCTAATCTGTTGGCGATAAACTGCTTCAGTAGCTTTCCTTCTCCTTTAAAGATTAAAAAAGCTCCTGTCAAGGCAGTGGTTATGGATGTAAATAGAAGTTACAGGACCAGTGGCAGATTAATGACATGTAGGATCTTAGGCTACATCTACACAAAGCCCACTTCTAGGCTACTGCTGGGTCAGATGTGTGTAGATCCAGGCCCCATTGGATTTACATGCATTTGGGCACACACATGTGCCTTGCCGGCCTTTATTCTCCCAGCAGGCCCAACTGGACCCAGCAGCGCAAATACAAATAAATATTAAATTAAAATAGAAATGGGCCCCTACACTATAGCCTAGGTTAGCCTGTGCATTAATCTGCCCCTCTACTGGACTCACAAACACACACACAGTATAGACACTATTGGGGTTATGTAATTAAAGGCACTAAGTTTGCCCAGGAGCAGTAACCCATAGCAACCAGCAAACCATAGCAATCAGCAGGTAACATTTACTGGTCACCAGTTTAAAAGCAAGCATCTCATTGGTTACTATGGGTTACTGCTCCTGGGCAAACTTAGTGCCTTTCATTACATTTGGAGGTTTCAGTCAGGAACCTCACTGCACCCATGGTCTACTCAAAGCTAACTGGATACATACAGTACAAGAAAAGGACTTGATTAAATTTTAAAGAAAAACATTTCTATTTTGATATTTTAATGATTTGCCTCTAAATAGTTCCCACTGACCCGTGTCTGATCTCTGTCCCACAGGTGACGTGCGTTGGACATGTTATTGGCGGTGTTGTTGCAGATACACAAGAAAATGCACAAAGAGCAGCTAAACTAGTGAAGGTCTCATATGAAGAGCTTAAACCCATTATCACCATACAGGTGCGATTATAGCTCTTTCATTTTTATTTGTACATTACCAAGAAATCCATCTGACCTTTCTGCTCAGTATCATAACATTTATAGACTCCTCTAAAAAATGTAGGCAACACACTGGGATAAGGTAATTACAGTACTTTTCTTGCATTAATCCTGATGCTAAGTGAAGATAAGGCAAAGGATTGTTTGTAATTGATGCAGATATATAAAGTAGGATAGGTACCTGAAATATTTTATCTGATTAATCTGACACAATTGCTTTGCCACTATTATATGCCATTCTATAATGAAGGAAACAGCCACTACATACAGAGCCATGGGTTCTTCCTTCTCATACAAACTGTTATTAAACTACACCTACCACAACTCTCAGATAGCTTCTCAGAGTGGGGAAACATACGCGGTGTGACATTGAGATGACAGAGCAACTAATCCCTTCATTTGTCTTTGCCTTATTTACAAATTTGGTGCACAAAGTCAGGGCCGCCATCAGGGGGCACAGTGGCTTGAAGGGGGGCCTGGCTGTGCAACACTTCCTGGATTTGAGGGGCCCCCTTAAATTGGGAAGAAGCTGCTGATTAGACCCGAAAGCCGGTGAAAAGACCCTAAGCCACGAGACAAGCCGAAGTTGAAGTCTCAAAGCTGCATAAAGACCAGAAGTTAAAGTCCTGAAGTCATAACGTTCCACTGTTTTTTTTATTTATTTCTAACCCATAGCCACCAATGTATTATTTTAATACTCTATAGGCCCCTGCCACCAATGTTTTTTTAAAATTTTGTTGTACGGGCCCCGTTATTTCTAATGGCGGCCGTGCACAAAGTGATTGGCAAACTGCACTTGTATAAATCTGCCCCTGGACTGACCCAATGGCCCTTGGCAGCCAAGAAATAACAGTGTGGGCAATACAGTGGCAGTGGAGCTCACAGTTTTTACTGGCCCACTAAACGTCATATTGAGGAACCTTATGTCTTCTTTTTCATGTTTTGTAAGAGGGGGCCTGCTTCATAGTCACGGAGGGTTTACAAACTCCGATTGGCTAGTGATCTAATATACTGTCTGAATTGGGTCATTGGTTGGCCTGGTTTCAGGTTTGCTTAATCACTTGGGATTTGATTGGCAAATGGACCTGCAAGGGTGGGGCCCACACATGTGCCAAGGATAGCACCTACGGAGCAATATAAGTTTTGTGCAATAGAATATGATTGATCATTTAGACATGAACAAAATATCCAAGGCTATAATGATCTCAATATATATATAGTTGCTATATGTGAGTGTTTAGATAGGCCCGTATAGGTATGTGTGTGTAGATACAGTATATATGTGTGTGTGCTTTGGGTCATTTGGAGGGGTTGAACTTGATGGAATTTGTGTTTTTTCAACCCACATTAACTATGTCTGCTATGGGGACCATGCACATACAAAGGTGAGCACCATTGGGGTAATATCAGTTTGGTGTTATGAGTTGGGACAACATCAATTTGGTCCCCTATCTTTGGATTTGCTAATGATATTGCTAATGAATCTGCAATTGGGAGCCACACATGCACCAAAACCACACCAGTGAGCCAATATCAGTTTGGTGGTCTGCATTTTTGAGGTACTGTGATAATATTTCTCTCCTTACTTGATCTTCAGAGTATCAAACTTATACATGCATCAAATGCTAATGCCTCGAACCTGGGGTATTCCAGATAAGGGATCGTTTCACAGTTTTTATCACCATACCTTAAGTCTGCTAAAAACGATTTTAAACATAAAATAAACCCAATAGAATTGTTTTCCCATCAATATTGATTTATACAGCTTAGTTACAATGTTATATTAATACAAGGTTATATTAATACAAATCAAAAGGAAATAATATTTTAAAATTTGAATTATTTGCTTAAAATGGACTTCATGGGAAATGGACTTTCCACAATTAAGAGCTTTCTGAATAACAGGTTTTCAGATGGGGATCCCATACCTGTAGACAGAGTGGCATCAATTGTTAGTAATGAAACTTTATATTGCACTATTGTGATTTAGATGTTGATTTATACAGAATATATTACTATGGCCATTTTTTTCACTGTATACACATCACAAAGACATAAAATAGATCAATGTCAAATAATAATAATTTTGTGTATGTAATATTAATGCATTTCCCTAAACGTTTTCCCCTCCAGGAGGCAATAGAACAAGAGTCATTTTATAAACCCATAAAGAAGATAGAAAACGGTGATATCGACAAAGGTTTTAAAGAAGCAGATCACATTGTAGAAGGTAATTATAATGGTCATTTATCTTTATCGTGACTTTGGTAATAAAATGCAGAGTAACTAGTTTAACCATTTGAACTAGGCAGGGACGGAAAGCACTCACAGAAGATCATATAGCTTCATATGATATAAATATATTCAGTGTCTGATACATAGAGTTGCCTCTGAACTTCCAGCCTAGACTAACAAGGTTATTATCTCCCATTCCTGTCTGTCACTGTTATTTTTATCAATACCACACCCTCACAATGATGCCTCCTGCTGGTGTTTGTGCAAATGTGATGTTAAGAAAATAAGTCTGGAACCAGTAAGGCCAATCTATGGTCTCTCATCAACTCATGTTGGTTTGTTTGTTTGGTTTTCAAGGAGAGATCTATATTGGGGGGCAGGAGCATTTCTACCTGGAAACAAACTGCTCCATTGCTGTTCCCAAAGGAGAGGATGGAGAAATTGAATTGTTTGTCTCCACACAGAATACAACCAAGACACAGGTAATAATGGAAATAATTACAATCTATATTATGGTCCGGTTACTGGAAGGCCCACTAGGACACTCTAATGGCAGCTTTCAGTGGGAGGAGTAGGGAGTCTGTGACTCAAGCAGTGGGCTGGATTAGAACACTCTGGGGAAAATTCACTGAAGCGCGAAGCGGCTAACTCTAGTGCAAATTCACCGTTTTACTAACGGGCGCTGGCGTAAATTCACTAGCGAAGTGGACCTACTCTAGCGCTACTTAGCACCCTTACGTTACCTTTTGCGCCAGACTTGCCTTCACCACCTGAGACCAGGCAAAGTGCAATAGAGTAGATAGGGCTTGCTTCAAAAAAAGTTGAAAAAACACTGGCGTCTAAGGTGGATAGGCTGAAAAAGATCATAATTTTTTTTGGGGGTACCCTCTTTTTGGGGGTACATTTCCTAACATATGGCACCTAAACTATACAGTGGGCACATGTATAGGGCAAAATAACAACTCTATTTTATTTAATGAAGCTTTCCCAGGCTTGTGTAGTGTAATCTATTTGCTGCTATATATATGTCCATTGTACTTTAACTTGGCGCCGTATGCAAATTAGGCATCGCTAGCGTAACTTTCGCTTTGCTTGATGAATTAACGCTAGCGCAACTTTGCTACCGTTCGCCTCCCTGAGCGCAACTTCGCATTTTAGTGAATTTGCCTAGCGCTGGCGAAACTACGCCTGGCAAAGTGCGGTGGAGTGTGGCGAAGCTGTCGCCGGCGCAACATCTGATCTTAGTGTATTTGCCCCCATGATGGCTCCTTTCATGGGCAGGGATGTGAGCGACACATGATCAGCTTAAATGGCACCTGTTGGCCAAATTTTTTCCCCCCACCAAAGGTGAAGGCTAATAGACCCCGCACTACGCCTAGGGTAACAGTAGTTTTTTTGTTTTTTTTTTAAAACAATTTGCCCCACCCCCGCCAGCTCTAGGACACCAGCAGAGATAGGGAGCTCCTGTTTCGAGTGGCTATGTTGGGGCACATTATGAGCATGTGCGTAACATCAGAGTGTGAGTGCCCTAGCGGTGGCGGGGCCGATGTTTTAAGAAAATAACTACAATTACCGCCAACCGGAGTGCAGGCTCTATTCAGCATTGGAATGTTGCCCAGGTCCCACCAGGCCTGCAGCCGCAGAGCCCCCTCTCCCACCACTCCTGGTGGGGCCCAAAAGAGCCGGGCCAACCAGGTTTTTTGCTGGTATCCCGCCGGCCCAGTCCGACCCTGGCTCTATTAGTCCGCACCTGGCAGGGGAAATTATTTTCAGCTAACAGGTGCCCTTTTAAAGGGCTATGGGGAAAGGACTTCAATATATTATAATAACCCCCACTGGGATTGTGACACATTTACAGCAATCAGTAATACAATAAATAAAATAAAACACAATAAAACCTGATCCAGACTGGAAGCAATAATAATCTGTTACACTGATTTTATTTATCCCTATTTTCAGGACTGTGTTGCGAGCGCTCTGGGGGTTTCATCAAACAAGATTGTGGTGCGAGTAAAGCGTATGGGAGGTGGGTTTGGAGGAAAGGAGTCGAGATGCATCATTGTATCAACCTCCATTGCCGTAGCTGCACATAAGTAAGCAACAGTGCCTTGTGAGAAATGCTTTTGGCTTAAAGGGGAAGCTCATCGAAGAAATAACGTATAAACATTGATCTTCTGTGGCAATTTGCAATTGGTCTTCCTTTGTGTGTTGCTGTTTTTGAGTGTCTGGAAAACTTGGAACTTTGTAATTGTTGTAGTTTATCTTAGAATATTTCTATCCAGGCCCTTTCCTATTTATCTCACAGTTTGACTGATTGCTAAGGGAACCCTGGCAACCAGACAGCATGTTCAATTACAAACTGGAGTGGCAAAATCAAATAAATAATTAAGCAATTCACAAAAAAGTTAAGAATATTGAGGTTAATGCAGTGAGCCGAGTTTACTAATGGTCTAGTATCCCACAGCAACCAATTGGGAGGTTTGGCAACAAACATTGCAATCAGTTACTACATTTTATTGCATTACCCAAAAACTCATTTTGCAAAGCTTCTTTGAATACTATTGTAGTCATCACACTTAAAGGAGAAGGAAAGCTACCGAATCAGTTTATTACCAATAGATTAGCCACAATAGTGCAGGCTATAACACTTTAATTATTCTGCAGAATGCTTTACCATACCTGAGTAAACATCTCTAGAAGCTCTCTCTGTTTGTTTGTTTGGTTGGTTAGGATAGCAGCTGCTATAATAGCTCGGTGTGACATCACTTCCTTTAGGATAGCAGCTGCTATAATAGCTTGGTGTGACATCACTTCCTTTAGGATAGCAGCTGCCATATTAGCTTTGTGTGACATCACTTCCTGCCTGAGTCTCTCCCTGCTCACTCATAGCTCTGGGCTCAGATTACAGCAGTGAGGGGAGGAGGGAGGGGGAAAGGGAGAGGAGTAAACTGAGCATGCTCAAGCCCTAGCTCTGGAGGTTTATGCTGAAAACAGGAAGTCTGATACAGAAGCCCATGAGTACACAATAGAAGGAAAGAAATGCTGTTTCTTTTGACAGGGGACTCAGAGCAGCATTACTTTGAGGGTTTACTGGTATATTTATATAGACCTTTCTGATAAAGCTTACTTAATTTTAGCCTTGCCTTCTCCTTTAAAGAGATACTGACACCAGAAATTAAACCTTTTTTTTTTACATCTACCATAACATTGTGTTTAAATACTATCTCTAATTTTGGCATAAAAGTATTTGCAGATGCTTTTACATTCAAAACAGTCAAAAGAAAGATTGTAATTGTTACATCTATGGCCACCTCTAGAAGCTATAAACGGCAGGTTTCACACGTCTCTTAATTGAATTAAAGAACTTCTCTGTATTGATCACCAGCACAGCTTCACAGTCATACGTGCTGCACACAAACTTCCCTAATGTATCTTAACCAGATTTAGGAGTCTCAGGTCACCTTCCCAGCCTCCTCAGGGACAATGAACACCTTAAAGGAACAGTTCAGTGTAAAAATAAAAACGGCATAAATAGATAGTATGTGCAAAATAAAAAATGTTTCAAATATAGCTAGTTAGCCAAAAAATGTAATGTATGAAGGCTGGCGTGGCTGGATGTCTAACATAACAGAACACTACTTCCTGCTTTTCAGCTCTCTAACTCTGAGTTAGTCAACGACTTGAAGGGGGGCCACATGGGACATTACTGTTCAGTGAGTTTGCAATTGATCCTTAGCAATCAGCTCAGATACAAAAGCAACAGATATGACCCATGTGCCCCCCCCTCAAGTCACTGATTGGTTACTGCCTGGTAATCAGTTGAAACCAAGAGAGCTGAAAAGCAGGAAGAAGTGTTCTGGCTATTATGTTAGACATCCAGTCACTCCAGCCTTTATACATTACATTTTTGACTAACTAACTATATATGATGCAGTGAAATTCTCCCTTCATTTACTGCTGTGGATAGGAATTGTCAGACGGTCCCTAACTGCTGAGCAGGGAAACAATCATACTTATGAACAGCAGGGGGAGCCCCCGCCTTACTTCCCAGCCATGCAGAACTCAAGCAGCTTTGTTTATGACGATCCCTAAGCAGCCCAGACCACACTGAGCATGTGCAGGGGCAGGGTCAGGCAAAGATGTTTAACAAAGTTACAAGATGACAGCCCCCTGTGGCCAACTTTGAAAGCATAAGTTTGATTAGGCTTTGTGGTGCAGTAAGTTCAGGCTTATGTTTAGTAAACAAAATACAGCATTTCTAGCCTTATTCTATTTTAGACGTTCCTTGTCCTTTAAATTAAGTTTTATTATGATGTAGATAGAGAATGCTATTCTGTGTACCCTAGTCTCCTTTCCTCTGGGTCCCTGATCTATGCAAGGTACCACCAGGACACTGGTCCTTTCTTCTCACCTTGTTAGAGCTCAGATGCTCGGCTATATAACCTACACCTAATTCGCACTGGCTATAACAAGCTCCACCAAACTACCCTACCACTAACTAACCTATCTAATGATTCTCCCTAATACCTCTCTGAGGTGGCAGGCCTCAGGCTTTCCAGGGTCATTCTTCTCATCTTCATATCAGCCAAAGAGAAAATTACCTTCTGATCTCTCTCTTGTATAACCCTCCCCTAGACTAGAGGAATTCCCCTTACCCAACAGTGCCACCTGGTGACCAATGAAAAATAACAATATTTACAAAACATAAATTATATCACTCCTTACAAACCCGTTATCCAAAAAGCTCTGAATTATGGAAAGGCCATCTCCAATAGGCAAATAATTCTAATGATTGTAAATTACTTCCTTTTCTCTGTGATATTAAAACAGAACCTTGCACTGAATCCACAGAACTGATCTGGATGCAACAACATTCCAAGTGGGTTTATTTAATGTTTAAATGAGCTTTAGCAGATTTATGGCATGGTGATTCGGTATCTGGGAGACCCCCTGGTCCCAGATAATAGATGCCATGCCTGTAGGCTAGTTCATCCAAATTATTCTAAAACCCAAAACTGAATCATTTCCTCAATAGACAATCCATGCCACAAGGTAAACTTGCCATTCTGATGGTAAAATCTCCTTTCTTCCCATATCAGTGACTGTTCTCCAGGTACAAGCATCCTCCTAGGGCAGAAGAGTTAATTAGATAAGTTTGGGATTGATTTAGATTTTCATTTAAAAAAAACAAAAAAACAAACTTGTTTTTATTTATTATTGTAACATAATAATCTTTATGTTTCAAGTGTACAAATCTTTAAAAAAATGACGAAGATTCATATAGTTACATCAACAATATATAGTAACATTTTAGTAACATGTCTAATTTTCAGATCTTCTGAGGTCCTTATAGAGACTTTATGAGGAATTATATTTGATAAGAAGCCAATAATCTGTTAATTTGGTGAGTCCTGAGCATTGCATAGTCTGGTTGTTCCCGTTCCTGCTGTAAGGTTCTGAGGTATTGGGAGGATTCCACAACCAGTGGATGGTTTCTTAGTGTTTCCAGGTCGTACCATGTTGGGTATCTAAGGGGCACATTTACTTAGCTTGAGTGAAGGATTCGAATAAAAAATACTTTGAATTTCGAAGTATTTTTTTGGCTACTTCGACCATCGAATTGGCTACTTCGACCTTCGACTACGACTTCGAATCGAACGATTTGAACTAAAAATTGTTCGACTATTTGACCATTCGATAGTCGAAGTACTGTCTCTTTAAAAAAAACTTCGACCACCTATCGTTCCATTCAAAGGATTTAATCGTTCGATCGAACGATTATTCCTTCGATCGTTCAATCGAACAAATTGCGCTAAATCCTTCGACTTCGATATTCAAAGTCGAAGGATTTTTCTTCGACGGTCGAATAACGAGGGTTAATTAACCCTCGATATTCGACCAATAGTAAATGTGCCCCCAGATGTATAGACTGTAAAGTGTCTGATTTGCTGTGGAAGAGATTTTATTTATGTTGTCCACATGTTAAAGAATTTTGTTGGATTTTGTTATTTTCGGGTTAGTGCTTCCAGCCCGTCCATATGGAAGATATGATGTCATTTTTGTTTTACCAGCGTTATGTAGATTTCCCTTTGATGCTGACATTTGAAGAATCCCCACTAACATCTAATGGGATCGTAGGTTACATACAGTACTTGCCTTGTTTGTGGTTATGTTGAAGTTCTGTCATTCTTTTTTCCAGGACTGGGCGCCCCGTTAGATGCATGCTAGATCGGGATGAAGATATGCTGATAACTGGGGGCAGACACCCCTATTTGGGGCGCTATAAGGTACAGCTTTCTTATACAAATTTTAGTTGTATAATCACATTTACTTTACAGTGCTACGCAACATGTTGACGCTATATAAATACATGTTAATAATAATAAATACAAACATTAAGGGGGTAATTTATCAAAGTCCAAATCTCAATATTTTCTGAAAAAGCAACGACCAAATCCACACTGGTTTTTTGGGCTTATTTATTAATATACTTCCCGAAAATTTTGTTTGCGGGAAATAATCTGAAGTCTGAAAAAAATTTCACTATATTCTTCAGATTTTTCATCCAATTTTCACGATTAACTCAGAATTTTGCCCGAAAACTTTGGGGTATTGCCAGAAACCCAGCGCACATCAAAAAATCTTTGGGACTTCTCCCATTGACTTATATGCAACCTCGACAGGTCTGAGATGCCGGTTTTTCAGATTCTGACTTTTCCCATCCTCAGGGTTTAATAAATTCTGAAAAATTTGTGATTTTTTTAAAAGTTTGATTTTATGAAAAATATCACACATTTTTCATGATTTTTGCATTCGGAGTTTAGTCAATAACCCCCTAAATTAATGGAAACCGGTGGAAATGCACTGGCAGATCTGCTCATCTTATAGGTGCCTCCTTTATATAAAGACAAAACTCATGATTGCAAATCACCCCGCATCACATTTCTGACATTTACGACAGAACGTATAAAAAAGGATTATTTTATAAGAGCATCTAATATGTTTTACCATGTTTTTAACTAATGTGATCATTATTAGACGCCCTGTGACTGCAATGACATAGGAAAATATTTAATTATAGGAGAACATCGCTGGACACAAAATCCCTTTATCTGGTGCTACATAATATACCACTACATCAGTGGCCCCAAAAAGTGTATTGCTGAGACAGTGCCTTATCTGGGGCTGCTGCTGACCCTCCACTAGTGCAGAGAGTGCTTTTCTGCTTTGTGTACAAGGAGAGCTCCTTAAAAATGGAAATTCATCTCTAAGTTGGTTATTTATTAGGTCAAGTTGTGTTTTACCTGAAGAAAAGTTTACAAGGGTATTTTTCAGTCTAGACTTTTTGGGTTACAAAAACTTTTATTTTTCGTGTTTTTAAAAGAAAACTCAAATGTTTCAACATTTATTATACCCCAAAGCTGGAATAGCTCAAATCCGAAAATACTCCAGCTAAAATCTGTCGAGGACACATAGAAGTCAATGGCAGAGATCTTTTGAACCATCTGAAGATGTTTGTAGCCTTCATGATGTTCGGGATTTTTTTTTTGGTGGGTTTCACTTAAAAACTCTATTAATGTGAGTGATTAGAGTTTTTTTTTCTCCAAAAACTTGTTTGTCCAATTTGGTCATGCAGATATCAAGCAACATCAGGCCTGTGCAGACCTAGCAGGAGAGGAAGCGGTCCTAATCAAATGGGATTTTTGATTCCACCAAGTCTATTTCTGGTTGATCCAAGACCCGTTGTTAATAGAGGAGGTGGTCATTTTGACTCCATGCACGGACCAATAACCAACTACGTTTCTAGGCAATAGTAACCCGCGTATTTAATTTTTTCTTTGCTCTTTGTACAGGTTGGATTCAAGAAAAATGGGAAAATAACTGCTCTAGATATTTGTTACTATGCAAATGCGGGCAACTCTGTAGATCTTTCACATGGGGTGAGTATAAAAACAGTGATGCCACACAGTGTTATTAGAAATGTTATTAAATAAAGGCACAAAGCATTCTCCAGGTATAGTAATAGAGAGCAACCATATTTACCTGTTTGTTTATCTTCTGATATGTTGTATAGGTTATGAGACCTGGAGCAAACTTTTTTTGTTTACATATTTTTCTGCTGTTCCTGATACTGTCCCAGGAATGTCCAACTTTCAGTCTTAGTTATAATGACATCTCCAGACTTTCTGCACTTTTGGGGGCCCAATCTTTCTTACTCTGTCCCTGGAAATAAATTAATTGGTGCCTTTTGTTTCCTATTTCAAAGATTATTGATAGGACATTATTCCACATGGACAACACGTACAAAATCCCCAACATTAGAGGGCGGGGAATTGTATGTAAGACCAACTTGCCTTCCAATACTGCATTCCGTGGCTTTGGGGGACCTCAGGGAATGCTGGTTGTAGAAGCATGGATGAACGACATTATCCAGACTTGTGGCCTTCCTGCAGAACAAGTAGGTGTCAGCTTCCATCATATACAGTTGGGAACTCCAGCTGAAGGCCTGTTAGCTCCATTTGGAACGTCAATGGATTTTAATGGCCCCCAGCCTGATGGAAAGCTCCACAGACTTCTTTGTAATACTGTTATAATATAATGTGTCTGTTGGGACAGAATAAATCCTGAATAACTGCCTTCTCCATGTTAAGGTGAGACAGCTGAACCTCTACAGCGAAGGGGACCTGACCCACTTTAACCAGAAGCTGGAGAGTTGTACTGTTCACAGATGTTGGGAGGAATGTCTGAAACAGGCAAATTACCAGGAGAGAAAACATTCTATTGAAGAATTCAATAGGTAATGGCGACATTCGTGGCTTGCTGGTAACGCAACTAGCTTTATGGTATTTCTGCCAGCGTAGGGAATACCTATGCTGCCATAGTTTTATGGTATCTCTCTGTACAGGCTATGAGCAAAATTAGGGGGCTGTTCCTGCTGAATTGTGCTTAGTACAGGGGAATACCTATGCTGCCATAGTTTTATGGGATCTCTCTGTACAGACTATGAGCAAACTTAAGGGACTATTCCTGCAGAATTGTGCTTATTGTAGAGAAATTCCCACTGTGGTATAGTTTTACGGTATCTCTCTGTAAAAGAGAAAGGCTATGCCTTTATTTATGTAGTGACGTTTTTGTTTCAGGCAACACAGATGGAAGAAGAGGGGAATCACAATTATTCCAACAAAGTTTGGGATCAGTTTTACTGCAGCCTTCTTAAATCAGGTTTGTATCCCTACATTATTTCAACATGCTAACCTGGTAATTTATTTCCCAACATTATGAAAACTTTCAAGTGCCATGGAGTTGGTCTTATTCCACTGAAACATATAAAGTAGAGGCTTGTTTGTTCACTTTTGCTGACTGAACACTTAATATAACTCTTCTCTATTGTGATATTTTCACAGGCAGGAGCTTTGGTTCATGTGTACACGGACGGATCAGTTTTATTAACACACGGCGGCACTGAAATGGGACAGGGACTTCACACCAAGATGGTCCAGGTATTATCTAAGACATTTATGAAATTGCTGGAGCATTCATGTCAATTGAGTATTAAAGGGGACTTGTCACCCAAACATAAAAAGCTGTATAATAAAAGTACAAATTAAACATGAAACCAAAATTCCTTTTTTTATTAAAGCTTCCATAAATGTTATAAACACTTTTAAAATTCTTAGCTGTCAATCATATATTGCCTGCCCCTCCTCTATGGCTTAGGCTGCAATTCAGCACTTTTTAGATGTCACTGCACTCCCCACATTCCCCCTCCCTTCTCACCATCTAATTGTCTAGCCAGAGCTTGCTTTAATAACAGTATTCACAAAATGGCTGCTGCCTGCTTTCTGTGATTATGAATTCCAAGACAAAAAAACAAAAACAAAATGTAAATAATTTCTATAGTGTAAGTGAAGTTTATTTTTCTTGTCCAACATCATAAAATAGGATTTGGAAGTATTTAGAAGGTGACAGGTTCCTTTTAACACCCATCATATATGGCACATTTATTGGATCAAGGGTTGCCACCTTTCCCCCTGATGAATGCCAGGGGAGGCGGGCCGTGATGCAGTGAGGTTCGGGGCCATGCCGCAGTGGACGGGCCGTGACATGGTGGGGGCGGAACTGTGATGTCGGGGGGCTATGACATGGGGATCGGCAATTGACTGATCTCAGTGTCAATCTCAGTAAATCCTGCCCAGTTTTCCTAATTTGCCAAAACCAGGTGTCCAGTTTTGACCCATCAAAAAACTGGGCTGTTGAGAACAATTCTCTGACCCACAGAAACAGTGGCACTCCCTGCACAGGTTCCCTTCTCCGACTACACAAATTGCTCCACCGTCTCACCCTTTGGGAATATATTTGTGGGAGCTGGACACTACCCACTAATAACTGTTTCCTTCCTTAGGTTGCCAGTAAGGCCTTAGGAATCCCAACCTCTAAGATATTTATAAGTGAGACAAGCACCAATACTGTACCCAACACGTCCCCAACAGCGGCATCTGTCAGCTCTGACCTGAACGGAATGGCAATACTTGTAAGTTCTCTGTATTTTCTTAAGGAAAAAGCCTTTTCAGATATTTTCAACCTAAATATTTATGTGTTTTTAGATACAGGTTGATGGAAGCAAAAGGTTTTCTCTGATCTAAAATAAATTATTCCAGTGCCTTGATTTGTAAGTACACCCAATGCAGGGAATGGGTATTATTCTTAATATTGAATCCCCAGATTTTACATGACTACATCTCCCAGCTTTGAGAATGCTACAGCATTCTGCGAGTTGCAGTCTGACAACATCAGGGGACCCAAGGTTAAGAAACAGGGCCCTACATAATGGAGGGGCACTAGAATTTATATCTACAATATTGTATGCTCTTCATTAAAGCTAAAAGTGATCTGGCTTCTTTTTTTCTAGAAAAGGAACTGTAAGCCAAAAAATGAAACTTTTTTATAGAAATGAAAATTTCATGTAGTGTTGCCCTGCACTGGTAAAACTGGTTGCGTCAGAAACACTACTATAGTTCATATAAACAAGCTGCTGTGTAGCAATGGTGGAAATTTAAAAAAAAAGCAGATAACATAAAACACCATTATGTTCTACAGAGCTTATATTCTATCTGCTGTGTAACCTGAGCCTTTTCTCCTTTGAATAGCTGCCCCCATTGCTGCACAGCAGCTTGTTTATATAAACAATAGTAGTGTTTCTGAAGCAAACACAGCAGTTTTACCAGTGCAGTGCAACACGGCATTATATTATTTTTATTATTTTAAAACATTTTTAGATGTTACTGTTCCTTTAAATCAAATGATAAATTGAAAAAGAACCACTGAATACAGTCACTGCATGTCCATTTTTTTTTTTTTTGCTCTCTCCTAAAATCCTATTTCCGCAGGCAGCATACAGGGCCACATTTACAGTTTATGCTTCTATTGGCCAGTCTGTTGAAGTGCCCTCATTCAGCGGTAAAGACAGAAAATCACTGTAATTTAGCAGGCCTGGTTGCAGATCAAAATCACCATCACTGTGGATAGTAATACATAAGTTGGAATGTGCTGTAATTACAGCAAACTTTTCCTGAGGATTCCTGCTGATGTTTGGCCTATGTAGTCTACTATATCCTGGCCTGACTGCAAAGCTTCATCTTTACTGCGCACCCATGATTTTTTTTTTATAACCAACTAAACTCTTCTCTGAATACTTTTAATTTCTTCTGACTTAAAGGAATTGTTCAATATAAAAATAAAAACTGGGTAAATAGGCTGTGCAAAATAAAAAAAAATGTTTCTAATATAGTTAGTTAGCCAAAAATGTAATTATAAAGGCTGGAGTGTCTGGATGTCTAACATAATAATAACAGTCAGAACACTACTTCCTGCTTTGCAGCTCTCTTGGTTTCCACTGATTGGTTACCAGGCAGTAACCAATCAGTGACTTGAGGGGGGCACATGGGTCATAATTGTTGCTTTTGAATGAGCTGAGCTGAATGCTGAGGATCAATTGCAAACTCACTGAACAGTTATGTCCCATCTGGCCCCCCTTAAAGTCGTTGAGTTAGAGAGCTGAAAAGCAGGAAGTTGTATTTTGTCTATTATGTTAGACATCCAATCACTCCGGCCTTTATACATTACATTTGGCTAACTAACTATATTAGAAACATTTTTTATTTTGCAGAACCTATCTATTTACCCATTTTAAATTTTTCCACTGAACTGTTCCTTTAAAACCTAATGAGCCCCTTTTCTCTTTACAGAATGCCTGTCAGATAATTTTGCAGAGGCTAGAACCTTATAAAAACTCTAACCCTGATGGGTCGTGGGAATCCTGGGTAAGTATCTGCATATGCATAAAATATAGTTACAAGCCTAATGCACTAGAATGTATAGAACTTGTTCTTCTTCCACTTTTCAACACCCAGGGGGGTTATATACTAAACTCAGAATTTATCTCATTATTCTATTAAAAAAAACCACGACCATACTCCCATGCCCAATTTGACCTTATTTGTTAATTAAAAAACTTGAATTAATCGGATCTGGAAGAAACCTGATAAAATTAAGCAAAGACCTGAATCGTGAATGGATTGATTTTTTTTCAGGTTTTTGCCCGAAAAACCCACATTTTTCAGATTATCAGGCTAAACCCAGCGCATGATATCTTCAAATTGGGACAGGTGCCTCTCCCATTGACTTATACAGGAACTCCACAAGTCTGAGATGGCAGAGTTTCAGTTTCAAGGATTTTGCAGCATCGGGGTATAATAAATCTCGAAAATGTTTTGTTTTTTCCACAAAAAGCCGGACCAGATATATTCAAGGTTTAGTAAACCTTGTAAACCTCAAAATTAGCTCTTAAAGGGACTGTTTACCTTTGATTTAGGGGTTGTTTACCCTTACAGAACATTTGTTATAGATGAGGTCAGTGACCCCCATTTGAAAGCTGGAAAGAGTCAGATGAAGAAGGCAAATAATTAAAAAATTTAACTTGTATTAATTAGGGCCAGAAGTAACAAATAAGGTGAAAAATATTTGACTTTATTTATGTTTTTTACCTTAGATCTCTGCCGCTTACCTGGATAGAGTGAGCCTCTCAGCCACAGGATTTTATAAGTAAGTCCAAGCAGCAGCAGAAAGAACGGAAGAAATTAACTTTTTTGTTTATAAGATAGGGACCTGGATTCAATGGTGCAGCAATTGCTGGGATACTTCATCCCATTGTAACCCCTTAGGCGCTGTGGGGGCAAATTATTTATGCGCATTGTCTTGTTTAAAGCCATGCAGATGTAGATGAACTACAACTCCTTTCGGTGGTTTCTGCACTTTAACAACTGAAGATCTGCAGGTTGGGTTTCTTTTTGAGTCCTGCACAGGTCCAATAGGGCAGACCCGTGCTCAACCCGGACCTGCTAACTGGCAATTCGACCTTCAGATCTGCTATATGCCCACCACCTCCCCGCTACCCTACCCACCCTACCTCCACTGCTTACCCAACCCTGGGATCCAAGAAAACCTGAAGTGGCATCACCTTTGCCAGGAAGTGGATCAACCAGGTCAGGTGGAAACACACTATTTTAAACTTGGACAGGGGAGAATTGTGAGCCTGAAATTGATCCGGGTTCCCATACAGGATAACCGTGAACTGACACATGGTCAGGGAAACGAGGACATGTCGGTAACCTGACTGCTTTGTGGGTATTTTCGCGATACTTGACCCGATGCAGAACTCTGGTTTCAGTGATATAAAATGTTACAGAAAATATCTTGCTCTACTGTCTCCATCGTGGAGACATATATAATATTTTGCCAATCAGCCCCTATTGTTCTACAGTCACCATCTTGCTCTGTTGTCTCCATCTTACTCTATTGTTGTCCTGCTGTTACATCTTAAGCTTAACAGCTTAACCCACTGTGTGAGTCTTTCCCTATTATATATTTTAATATATATATATATATATATATATATATTTTTTTTTTATATATATATATTTCCACCCATCCTACCTACAATTCCTGCAGACAGTTCTGTTAAAGGGCACAAGAACACTGCCTGGAACAAAAAATGTTCTCTCTTATTATGTGACATTTCATCTTTGGCCAACCTTAAAGATTATTTCAGCACTATGTTGCTACATTAATAAGTGTAGACTTGTGCTACAGAAATGAGACCTGTTATTTAACAGTAAATAATGTGTAAACACCGAAAGCCAAGGGTCATTATGGCAGCAAAAAGGGACATTCTGTTAGTAACTGCCTTTTCCCATTAGAATCCCTTGTATCGGATATGATGCGGAGAAGAATGAGGGGAGGCCAAGTAACTATTTCAGCTATGGAGCTGCCTGCTCTGAAGTGGAGATTGACTGCCTGACGGGGGATCACAAGGTAAAAGGCTTATACTGGTCTCACATCAGTATATCACTGTGTAGTTCACTCAACCAAAGCATGGTATATTCCAAAAAGGTTTTCTCAAGTCAGAAATAACATTTTGTTGGCTGTTAATGTTGTACGCTCCTAGAATTACATATAATTGTTACAACGCTGCATCACAAAGTGGTAGAGTTGAAATACATTTGGAAAAAGTATTGCAACAATTTGGTTTATGTTTACCTTCTACTTCAATATGCCCAGGGATGGACTGGGCCGGCGGGGCACCTGGAAAAAAACCCAGTGGACCCCCGGCTTTTGTGGGCCCCGCGGCCCAGATCCACACCCTACACCTCTTGCTCTTTTCCTGCTGCGACCAGCCAGTCGTTGCAAAAACAGGGTCGGAGGGGGCCCTGAGGCAGCAGCCCCGGGCGCCCCAGTTCGACCCTGCATATGCCTCTCTGTTTCCCACTAGGTCCAACTGTTCTGCCACAGAATCATTTCTGGATGCCTTTTTTTTTATTTACAGAATTTACGCACAGACATAGTCATGGATGTAGGAACAAGCCTTAACCCTGCAATTGATATAGGTCAGGTGAGTAATGATACCAACCATCCCAACCAACCAACCAGATCAAGCATCAGAGGAATGATAGGCAGGATGATACCCCCTGACTCATTAGGCTCTGGGTCTGTAAAACACTATAATCCTCAATAATCTATACCAATATATATGTCAGGACATGAAAATATCAGGAAACAGTGAGCAGCCACACTTACTGTAATGCTCCTACCTGCAAACTACATGGATATGTGTTTTCAGCTTTAAAGGGATTGTTCACTTTTGAGTCAACTTTTAGTATGATGTACAGCAGAAGTGCCCATACTATACTAATGCAAGGTCTACTTTAAGGGGCCCATTTACTTAGTTCGAGTGAAGGAATAGAGGAAAAAAAGTTTGAATGGTCGAATATGGCTACTTCGACCATCGAATGGGCTACTTCGACCTTCGAACTAAAAATCGTTTGACTATTCGATCATTCGATAGTCGAAGTACTGTCTCTTTAAAAAATTCTTCGACCCCCTAGTTCGCCACCTAAAACCTACCAGTGCCAATGTTAGCCTATGGGGAAGGTCCCCATAGGCTTCCTAACAATTTCCTGATCGAAGGAATATCCTTCGATCGATGGATTAAAATCCTTCGAATCGTCCCGATTCGATGGATTTAATCGTTCGATTGTAGGAATAGTGCAAAATCCTTCGACTTCGATGTTGAAGGATTTTACTTCAAATATAGAGGGTTAATTACCCTCGATATTCGACCCTAGGTAAATATGCCCAACGTTAAGTTTGCCCATTATGATCTACAGTCATAAACACATTGTTAGTATCATGTGAATACTAATATGAAAATATTATTTAAATATTGATTTCTGAGAAGAAAAAAAAATATATATATATATATATATATATACATATATTGTTATATTTAAGAAGCAACTATTTCTTATGTAACTTAATAAATATCTGAATGAAAAGCATGAAACAGGAGGGTGATTTAGACAAGCTGTTTGTTGACAGTGTCTTGAGATCTACTGATCACCAACTAAAGGTCTACTGATAGATCCCAATCCACCTTTTGGGCACCCCTGATGTAGAGAGTGATATTCTGAGACAATATGCAACTGGTTTTCATGTTTATTATTATTTTTAGAAGTCAGAAGAAGAAGGAAAATAATTAAAACAAACTATAATGAAGACCAATTAAAAAGTTGCTTAGAATTGACCAGTCTATAACATGCTAAAAGGTAACTTAAATGTGAACCATCCCTTTAAAAGGACACAGAAATATTTTATGTAAGGAAACCTCATGTGACCCTAGTCGCTTCAAATTCCATAAAATTGAGTTTTCGGAGTGTCAATTGTATGATACAAATTGACATTCTATTTTGTTGCACTGTTTTGCAACAGAAAAATTATTGATAAATGAGTTCAATTCAATCGACTTTGTTTTCATAAAAAATGGAGATTAATTTTAGTTTTAGTAAATCAGCCCCTTAGAGTCTGTAACCCACATGTACACAATGCTGAATAGTAAGTCTAATCAGTACCTTAACTGGTCAGAAGAAAACTATGGGCAGCTGGTACAGACTGCCAAAACCGATTGGGGTCATATGGGGTAACTTTTAAAAAATACCCCAATCTATCCTAGCCTATCCTTTCCATTAATAACTATAAAATAACAGATTTAAAGATGTTTAAACAATGTTACTGTACTTAAATTCTATTTACTTTTATCATGGGTTATGGTTTCCTAGTTGTAAAGGACCTCCTTTCATAATAGGCCTCACCGTATACAGTACATTCCAATTAGAAGACTTCACCTATAGACATGTTGTATCTTTCATTGTGGTGGGAAGCAGGTTGCTTTGCACTTTGTTGTTCACAGGCTCGTGCTCTTTGTGTAGGTTGAAGGTGCATTTGTCCAAGGCCTGGGGCTGTTCACCTTAGAGGAGCTGAAATATTCTCCGAATGGAATTCTGTACACTCGCGGTCCTGGAATGTACAAGATTCCGGCATTTGGTGACATCCCCATCGAATTTAACGTGTCGCTTTTACGCAATTGTCCCAACGACAAAGCAATTTACTCCTCCAAGGTAGGGGCAGGGCACAGATACATGAGCAGTAGCTCATTGGTTATAGGTTTGGTATCCCACCCAGGCTTCCTGAATTGCCATTTAATCAACAGTAGCCTTTTTCCTTTTGTTCTGCTGATTTGTTTCTCATAAGTTTTAATGTGATTCAGGCTGTTGGAGAACCCCCGCTTTTCTTGTCGTCCTCTATATTTTTTGCCATAAAAGAAGCAATCACAGCAGCAAGAGCAGAATCGAGAATTACTGGGCCATTTAGACTTGACAGTCCAGCCACACCAGAACGGATCCGCAATGCCTGCGTCGATGACTTCACTAAACTGGTAGGAGCTTAACTGGACCATTTATATTAAGCTGACTCAACTGGCAGGGCCTGGCCATTTATATTGTCTTCAATAAGTTATAATGGCCATTGATATTGATGTCCCTCAGATGGTAGGAGCCTTAGTCTGGCCATTTGTTTTACTTGTAGGATAGTTCACTAAAGCATAGTGAATTTTGAATTCGGCCGAACCCCCGAATCTTTCGTGAAAGATTCGGCTGAATACTCAACCAAATCCAAATTTGTATATGCAAATTGGGAGTCGGATTTGGTTCCGCCAGGCAGAATCCTGCTGAAAAAGGTCAAATCCTGGATTCAGTGCATCCCTACTAAAGCACTAAAGAGATTTTGTATCAATGAAAGTCTTTAATCCACGGAGCTCTGGAGTTCGGGTGAGTGCTCTCCTTACGTGCTACTACTAAAGAGATTTTGATTCTTTCTAGTAACTTCTGTCCCAGCCACATAGAATTCTCAAACCAATGGCAGATTCAGAAACCACTCCCCAAATCATAACAAAAAAAACCAGTATGGGACAAGTCATGCCTTTTTAAAAATGTCTTCACGTGACAAACAGAAAAAACAGCTGAAATTAACCCTATATTTTCTTGTTTTATGCAGTGTCCAGTTCCAGAACCAGGAACATTTCTACCCTGGGCGATTAGAGTGTAATACCCTGACACCAGTTATTGATCTACAAAACCACAAAGGATTGTAACATGTCTGACCTTACAATAGGAGTATAAAGAATCCTCAGCTTCATCAATGGATCTCTTCTCATCATCTTTAGACTTTTTATTTTCCTGCTTAGAACAAGGGAATCGCTATGCTAACAGTGTATTTTATAAATTTTCTGGGTAAACATAGGGATTGGAAGTGTCAAAATGGGTGAAATAGACCCACTAATAGTAAAACAGTAGCAGGAATATTTATTAGGATCTAATACATATTTGAGATTTTCAAGTTTTTTGTGATTTCTTTGCAACTTTATATGTATACTCACCCCTTCAGGAGCATATATAAATATATAGTGAATAAAGTACCCCCTCTTGTAAAATATAAGGATATTATAAGTTACCGAGGAGTTTCATGACCATATAAAAACACGAGGCCGAAGGCCGAGTGTTTTTATAGAGGTCATGGAACTCCGAGGTAACTTCTAATATCTTCATATTTTACAACTGGGGGTACTTTATTTATTATAATACACAAATTTTAGTGAGTCATGTGACAGAAATGACATCAGAACTCACCGTTTATAACTGATGACATCAGAACTCACCGTTTATAAGGATATAATTTACAGGATATTCATGGCTTTTGTGTATTATATATATATATATATATATACTACCTTTTCTAATAAAGTTAGGGATTATTCCTGATACTGCTAAACCTGTAGTTTCCCATTACTTACCATTTCAAGCAGACCATACCCCTACACAAAAGAAGGCAACTGAAATACATAAATGAGTTCCTTGAAACCTCCACAGATGGAAGTCCTGCCAGTAGAATCCCTCAAACATATACTTGCCACTCACTGTTATTGCCTGTGCTTATAAATTATTCTCTGTACCCATGCAGAATGCAATTATAACAAAAATCGGGAATGTATGTCAATTAGTCTTCAGGTTGTTTAATCCAAGGATGGAGGTGATTTCCTCTAGATTTCACTGAAGATTTATGACAAATCAAAACTGTTTGATCCAATAATATTTAATTTCATTAAAAAAAAAAACATACCAAAGGGTTTTGCTGGAATAGAATGGTAAAATGAACAAAAACTTCTTGTTGTAAAGTGTCATTCTTAAAGGAGAAGTAGATCCTAAAATGGAATATGGCTATATACTCAACTTATTGCACCAGCCTAGTTTCAGCTTGTCAATAGCAGCAATGATCCAGGACTTCAAACTTGTCACAGGGGGTCACCATCTTGGAAAGTGTCTGTGACACTCACATGCTCAGTGGGCTCTGAGCAGCCGTTGAAAAGCTAAGCTTAGGGGTTGTCGCAAATTACCAAGCAGAAAATGATGTTGGCCTGTAATGTAAACTGATGCTACAGGGCTGATTATTAAATTCTGATGCTTGTTGTACTGGTTTCTGTGCTGCCATGTCGTAATTATCTGTAGTAATTACGAATCGTCCTTATATTGTGATATTTATATTTTGTATGTTCAGTATATTGTGAGTGGGTCCCTAAGCTCAGTAAGTGACAGCAGCACAGAACATGAAGATGGGGAGCTACTGGGGCATCTTTGGAGACACAGAACTTTACTGCTCCAGACATGAACCTGTCCGATCGCCATAGCATGAAAAATGTTGGGACACTCCACACATGAAACCAAGATTCATACGATCAAATCGTCTATGGCTTAAGCTGGCCATAGACACAAAGATCTCATCGTACGAATCGAGGATTCGTACGATTTTCGGAACGTGTGTAGAGAGTCCCGACATTTTTCGACTGGCGGAGATCAGTCGTTTGGTCGATCGGACAGGTTAGAACATTTCTGTCGGCTGCCGATAATATCTCTGCATGTATTGCCGATTGTCCGATTTTCAGTGGGAGACTGTCACCAGCTTTGTCTATCGTACAATTACTGTCGGGGGCAGAACATCGGCTGATCTGTTCTTTTCTACTTTATTTGGTCAGAATGGTAAGACTTTGATCTGAATGGTTAGTGGCAGGTCGGGAGATGGGAAAGTCCGATCGTACATTGATTTGTACGATCGGATCTTTGCGTCTGTGGCCAGCTTTAGTCGGGAGGAAAGGCGCCAACCGTAATGCCCCACTTACCTTTCCTGCGCTGGAGGCAGGGGCGATCCGCCAATGAGGCGAGCTGAGGCGCTCGCCTCAGGCGGCATCGCCAGCTAGGTTTCCAGGGGCGGCAAAAAGCCGCTCCTGGTGCCTTTAAGAGCCGAATTTCCGGTTTTTGAACCGGAAATTCGGCTTTACTAGGGCGAGAGAGCGCAATTGCGCTCTCCGCACTAGCGTGAATCGGGCTGGGGGGGCGGCATTACTGGAGCCGCCTCAGGCGGCAATGGATACAGAAACGGCGCTGGCTGGAGGGGGGCTGCACCTCATGCACAGAGCGAGATGGCAAAAGTGCCGGAAATTCGTCTCTTAAAGGTACCAGGAGAGGCTTTTTGCCACCACCTTGTAACTTGAGGGGCGCTGCTGCCTGAGGCAAATTTTTTATTTCACCTCATTGGCGCTGCGCTCATTTGTACCTTTTTTTCCATAATGAGTGTCACAGCTGAGAGTTGTTGTGGCCACTGTGGTTAGCAAAGTTTCATTCCACAAGTGAGTAAACTGTAATTCTATCACTGTGAGGTGATTTTTTCAAGGAACAAGAATTATTGTTTATTTTATCCAGAACAGCAATTGAATGTCTCCTGTGGCCGCCATGGACTGGTTCTAAGTTGTGGCGATTGAAACAATAAATAAAATCATTCACAAAAAGATATTAGAAAAATCACGGGCAAGCAGACGCTTGAATAGAGCTTTACTGAACAGTCAATAAAAGCTGTCCCTTTAAATAAAAAATAATATTTACAAGATACAAAGTGAAACCACCTGCCACACTACAGCCATTTTAAGCAAAGCCGCCTCACTCCATAGCGCGCGCCTCGCTGATTTCACAGAGGGAGACGCTGAATCTTTGAGGCGATATTTCGGCCACAGCGACCCTTAATTAATTGCTGACTGTTCAGGACGCGGTTCCGACATGGCAAAGTAAGCGCCTTTTTCTTGTCACATTTACTTTTAGGGCGTCACGGGCCGAGACCCTAGTGCAACATGGGGCAATTGTTCTACATTAATATACAGGCAGAATAGAAGTGAGGGTCCGGCATGTGCAATATGCTCCATTTCACAGCTTGTTTATTCTCCGTTTCCTCACAAACAATAACTCACAGGTTGTTTGCGCTAGAGAAAGGGCTCCCTTACCAAAAACGACACATAGTGAAAGAAAAATGACTCATAAAACCACCAAAAACGTGTAATGTATATTGATTTATTCTTGCTTTTGTTATAGTCATTAAAGGGGAGATTTACCTACTTTCTAACATGAACTCCCACATATAAATATAAAGGTATTTAAAGTTTTACACAGACATACTTGATTCCACAGACTGAAGGCAAACATGATACTCATAGGAACCATTTTCCATCCCTTACTGTGACCATACACAGGAAGATTTAAGCAGGATCCGACTGGGGGTCCAGTGGCCACCAGGGCTGGTATCTCAGGGCCCCCGAGCCCTGGTCACAACCACCTTCGGCATGCCCGCCCAGGTCCGGACTGAGAGCTAAAATAGGCCCTGGCATTTCAGGTACACAGAAGCCCAAACAGCCCCCACCAGCTCACTAAATAGTCACTTTCTATAATGACACCTTATAGCAGCCCCTCTGGCATTTGCCAGAACCCACAGATTGCCAGTCCAGGCCTGGTCCCGCCCCCATCCGCACATGCGTGTACCCGGTTAGGACGCAATCGGGCTGGAGAGAGAGATCGTGGCCCACTGCCGTTTGTCGCCCTTGTCCCCTCCCCTTTATTCATGCAAATTTTCATCATCAATGGGGAAATTTAAAAAATGATTGTATCTCCAGCGCATCCCCAGTGTTTTTGAACCAATACAGGTGTGGTTGGGCAGCATGCCGCCCCCCTAAAATCCTGCCTCCCTAGGCCCAGGCCGAGGTGGCCTTTCCACAAATCTGAGCCTGATCGCGGCAGCAAGAACAGGGAGCAGGTCTGGCAGCTTATCTGCCCATTAGGGTTGCCACCTTTTCCGGAAAAAAATACTGGCCTTCCTATATAATTATAATTTTTCCCTATTAATAACATTGGGATCGACCATCATTTTTACTGAACAGGCCAGTAAAATACGGGCCAGCCCAGGTGACAATCCTACTGCCCGTGTATAGGGCCCCTGATATTGCCCACTTTCCGGGGAAAGATACGCTCCTTTGGCAACCTTGCCACACATACGGATCTTGAATGTATCGCCACCTTTAGGCTCACAGTGTCATGCAAACTCTCCCTCACTCGTGAAGAGATGGATTTTGGGACTTAATGTCCCTCTGCTTTTCTAGAGAATCTGTGCACAGCTCACAATTGAAAGCAGAGGGACTTCAAATCCCAGAATCCGTCCCTTTGCAAAGGAACATTGGGGAGGGAGTGTTGGATCACTCTACTATGAGTCTAAGGGTAAGGCGACCAATCTCCCTGAATGCCTTACCTCTGTCTTGCACCAGCTAAAATGAAAAGTCGCCTGCGGCATGGCACACACGTCGTTTGGTATTCCAGAGTCGCCTGAAGTTTCCTCGTAAGGCAACTTGGGGCGACTTTGAAATACGAAGCGACGCGTGTGCCATGCTTCAGGCAACTTTTTATTTTAGCCGGCACAAGACAGAGGTAAGGCATTCGGGGAGATTGGTTGCCACAAAGACAAGGTGATTAGTCGCCAGGCGAGTAAATCTCCCCGAATCGCCCAGTGTGACCTTACCCTAAAGGGTGGGGGAATAGCAGGGTTTCAGCCTGTCAGCATGCACATGGGGTACACCTGCCTGTCAGTGTGAACACAAGGCTGTTCGGATGAGAGAAGATTCTTTTCTCCACTTTGTTGGTTCTGGTGCCTGATACAAACTATATAATATACTAACTAATATAAATTAAGCGATTCTGACAGAATTTCTTAAAAAGATTCAGCTTTGCTATAGGCATACCTCCCAACTGTCACGTTTTTCAGAAGGACAGTCCCTCTTTTGACAGCTCAACCCGCAGTCCCTCCTTTGTACTTGAAAGTCCCGATTTTCTCTGCACTGAACAGCCAGAAAAAGAAAAACTTTAACTTAATGGCTTTTGACAGAGAGCCCAGAACAGTCATAGCTGCAGATAAGATACTTTTGTAACAATTTTGGAAATAAGGAAAAAAGTAATTGTATCAATGTAACATAACAGGTCCCTTGGGAGAAGTTAGACTCACAGCTTAAAGGGCAACTCACTTTCATTAGCAAAACTGTAATAACTGAAAAAAACCACAGAAATATGTTCAAACGTTCATAACCTGCCAAATTTTGTAAAATTAACATAGTAATTAAAAATGGGCATGGTCAAAAAAAAAATTGCCGCTAAGGCAGCCCCAAACTCCAGAAATAAGAGCAGGGGCCCAGGGGCAGATTCGGGGAGATTTAGTCGCCTGGCGACTAATCGCTTCTTCTTCGGGGTGACAAGCTCCCCGAACTGCCTTCCGCCTGCTATAATGAGAAAACGCCAGCGCTATGGCATTTGTGGCGTTTCGATTTCCGAGGAAACTATGGGCGACTACGGAAATTGAAGTGCTGCGAGTGCATTGCCGCAGGCGATTTTTCGTTTTAGCAGGGGGGAGGGAGTTCTGGGAGATTGTCGGCCCAAGAAGAGACAATTAGTCACCAGGCGACTAAATCTCCCCGAATCTGCCCCTGTGCCCCTGCCCTAAATGTGGTTGGCTGCTCTGCAGTGGGAAGGGGTAGATTAATGAATAGGCTACATAAGGCTATAGCCTAGGGGCCCAGAGTGATTAGGGGCCCATCTAGTGTTTTCAATTATTATTTAATTTTCTTTAAAGGAGACATATGTAAAAAACAAGAATGTACCAGTGCATTAAACTCTTTTAAATATAGAAGAAATGTGCTTGAAAAAGTTGTGTGTTCTGGCAGGAACCGTTAGGACATGCCCACCGTTCTATATTATATATATTAATTTACAGCAAAAAAGTAAAACCAGCACCATATGGTATACTTAATAGCTTACAAAATTTTTTTTTTCATTTATCCTGTATGTCTCCTTTAAAAAAATATTTTTATCTGCAATTCTGGGCCTGGGTCCAGTCTGGCTGTCTAATCTTCTCCCAGCAGGTACCGACCGTTCACCTGTTTCGTCTGGACACAGGCCCAGCAGCGCAGATAAAAATAAATATAAAATAAAATACAAATAATAATTTAAAATGACTATTTGTATTTTAACCTTCAGCCAACAGATAATGTTATAGTAAGTGCCTATTACAGGTCCTTACCAAATTGGCATATACATATCAGTACATACGTATATTGAGCTGCCGTTCTGAGTTACTCACTGATCATCTAGCAGGAAATACTGGAAGTGGCTAAACAGGAAGTAGAGTGTGAGTAATAGATACAGGCTGATGTAACCTAGCATGATGGACGTCTGAAGAAAATTTTCCTGGAGAGCCAAAGTGATAAACCAAAAAAAGTCTATATACAGATGCTAAAGTAGTGCCAGGCTCAAAGGAATTACATTTATTGGCAAAGTCCAAAAAGTCGATCACAACTTTATAAGTAAAGTATAAATCATTCATGAGAATGTGCTGCACTTTGCATAACCCAATAATCGGGAAAATGTATTAGAAAAATGGTTGACCAGAAGCAGTCTAGGTCAGCTAGGTAAGCTTGGACTTATAAAGGCTGAAAAGCCTTTGGGTTACAGTATATCAGAGAGTTTACAAAGAAGGCTGACCAGCCACAATTTTATATTACATATATAAAAACAATAACATATTGTACCATAGTAAATTAGGTTCAAACTTGCTATGTTACATATATCGTTATATATAACATATATATATATATATATATATATATATATATATATAAAAAATAAATAAATATATATATACACAAAAGCCATGAATTTCCTGTAAATTATATCCTTATAAATGGTGAGTTCTGATGTCATCAGTTATAAACGGTGAGTTATGATGTCATTTCTGTCACATGACTCACTGAAACTTGTGTATTATAATAAATAAAGTACCCCCAGTTGCAAAATATAAGGATATTAGAAGTTACCTCGGAATTCCATGACCTGTATAAAAACACTCGGCCTTCGGCCTCGAGTTTTTATATGGTCATGAAACTCCTCGGTAACTTATAATATCCTTATATTTTACAAGAGGGGGTACTTTATTCACTATATATATATTCAGTGAAAAAAGACCGCACTCACAGGGCTTGTATGAAAAAAAGCCACAAGGGCTGTGATTTTATTCCTCAACGTTTCGGCTATCAAACTCTAGCCGTCCTCAGAAGGTTGTATTGAGGAATAAAAAACGTTGAGGAATAAAATCACAGCCCTTGTGGCTTTTTTTCATACAGGCCCTGTGAGTGCGGTCTTTTTTCACTGAATATATGTAAGTTTTACCAGCACGAAGGCATTTCACCAATTTATTGTGGAGTGCACCAGTTTGGATTCTTTATATATATATAGATATATTAATTACATGACTCACACTTTAACCCCTGAAGGTGGACTGGGGGACTCCATATGTACACATGAACCTTTAAGTATTTACCATCTGATATGTGTACTGATAGCAGACAATAGTGTATCAATTATTTGATAACTTAATAATTGCTTCATACACCCACAAAAGGGGTTATATTGATTTTTTCATTTTTTATGTATTTATTTTCTATTCTTGATTTTTAATCTCTACACTATAATTGTTATTATATGTGGTATAGGTGACTTATAGGGTGGTATCAGATTAACTAAAATTATGGGGTGATCACGGAGTTAATATTTGTAGCTGCATAGGGTGATATATTAATTTATACTGAGTTTGTATAAATATAATTTTTTAGCACCTATTTGATGTATTCACAGTGGGTAGAAGACACTTTTGGGATATAGTTTTAGATAAAATAGAGTAAAGGACTCAACACACATGGGTTAATTAAGGAACACGTATATTGGTTGGTTATCTATTAGTACACGAGGGAGATGAGTGATAACAACATGTGAGCGACCTTTATATGCAGGCCCCTAGTGGAATAACATTGTAATTACATTATATAAAAAATCATTCACAATACTACAGCGGACCTCCCTAGAATTAGGAAAAGGGCATAAAAGAAAATAAAGTTTGGCAGTATTAATATGTATAGTGAATATATTTATAAGAGAAGTTTAGTTGGGCAATAAAGATTTTTTTAGTGAGCAGAGAAATCGAGGATCAGGAGATGAATACCCATGGGCCATTTATTAGACATTTTTTCTCATTTTTTAACTTGTTGTAACACAGGTCACAAAGTTTATCAGCAATGTGTGATCTTTTACGAAAAGGATACAAAGTTACCAATGATTAGTGATAATAATGTTACATATTGTTCTTGTTTTTATTCGTAATCGCTCTTACCTGCAACTTGGATACATATAGTAGTTTATTGCTTAGGGTTGACATGGGTAAATTTTACATTTTAACTCTTTAAGTATTATAGACTGCAACATCAGTGTGTTGATTTAATGAGTCGTTTAATATATGATGATGCACACATGTGATCATTGCTGTGTTCTTCCCGCCAGTAAGTGTATTTAAACAACTTTCACTGTTTGTTATACTACTTTGAGAAAGGCTCTGGTGGAGCCAAAACGTCAGTCCATAGCTCTTCAATAAATCATTTTTTATTTTTCTAAGACCTGCGAGTGCTGATCTCTCTTTTTTGTTTATATATATATATATATATATATATATATATATATATATATATATATATATATATATATATATATATATATATATATATATATATATATAGTCGTGTTCCAAGGAATGCCGCACTCCAGGACTTCATAATGAGATCAAGCAAAGTGAAGTTTATTTGTCAACGTTTCGGTCCAGTCTGGACCTTTCTCAATTCTTGAGAAACACATCACTATTCCCTTGGTTTGTTTGTGTGCACTGTGAATCGTATGATCCTAGTGGTCCAGACCAAAGCATTTAAAACAGCAAATCACTCATGCTACAAAAAAAGTATATTTTTATGAAAATGGTTTATTTACATGAAACAGGGTTGCATAAAACATATGAGCTGCTTTATGCAATATATTTTTTATATAAACCCATATTTTCCTTTAACACCAGACATGCCAGCAGAAAATGGATAACAAACATATTAACCACACACATACCAGTAAGATGACTGCAAAAATTGGACTGTGTTTACTCTGTTCTTAAATTAATCCATTTATTTTTTTACAGACAGTGCATCAATTCAAAAGATGATGTCAGTGAGAAGAAACATGATTTAAAGGAGAAGATAGGTGAGCTCAAGCAGAAGAAAGATAAACTCAAGGAGGAGGAAGATGAACTTAAGGAGAAGGAAGATGAACTAAATGGGGTGATAAATGACATCAATAAAAACATAGGTGACATCAAAAACAACACAAGTAACACCGAGGAGCAGACGGGTGACATCAATGGGAATAAAGATGATGTCAAGATGCCAGTGCAAGAGACAGGGTAATTATGTTTGGTTTGTGAATGCACACCAAAGATACATGATTTTGAGTCAGAGAGTGGGTTTAGTAACTGTCACTGCTTTAATTGTTTTCTGGGAGTATATAGCAATGAAACACTTTCTAGCCAGCTACAGGTAACAGCCACTAGCCAGCCTGAGTGATATAATCTGACATATGTCTGATCTGTCCTAGAGCAGGTAAGGATAAGGCATCAAGTCATGAATGTAAAATTTGGGGGGGGCAAGTTATACCCGACTAGTGCAGGTGTTGCCACATAATCCATTGGGAATTTTGGAGTGGCAGGTAGGAATTATAAAGAAGAGAATGGCATAGAGTTTAAAGAGCCAGATGGGCATTAGAGAAATGGCAAAGATGCATAAGGATGAGAATGATGGGGAGAATGTATAGTAATTAGAAGGGGGTATATGTTGAGAATGAAGTGGAAAAGGAGGGGTTGTCAGGGATTTTTGAATGGTATCAGAATGAAGACAAATATAAATCTGGCAATGGCAAGGAGGCAACTACAAGTGGAAATTGAGTAATTGAGAGATGTGATCTAGGAAAATGAAGAGAAGAGAGATTTGAAATATGAAAAGAGCTGGAAGGGATAAATTGGTGTACAGGTAAAATAAATAAGGGAATAGAGGCACAGGAAGGACTGTGGGCGGGAGTATTGGGAATTAGGGGAATCTGCCATGTATACACTCACCCCATGTTTGTAATCCCAATGCTATTGTTGACTAGACCTGTAGCAAACTTTCTACTTTTTATTAATTTATACCCCTTCCAGAGTGACTGCAATATCATGGGATGTGATGGTGGCCTTTGGCCAAATTGCCGCCGCAATATATGCATATATGGCTTCCTTAAATGTTTGGCATGAGATATGAAAGAACAAAAAACATACATTTGGAAAATATTTTAAGAGATGTGAGTTAAAACAAACATCTGTGACAAACACATAGGAAATAGAGATTTTGGGAGCATGGATGGGGTAGGAAGGGAGGGAAGATGCAGAAAAAGAGTATTTTGGAGTCTTTGTCAAAAATATTCAGCTGAGCTTTATCCCTGTGTCTGCTATTTAAGATAAATGAGATGAGGCACTGTAAACACAGTTCAATATGTTCATGCTGCCCAGAGAAGTTGACTCTTAACTACAGAACACATGGAAGGAACACAAAATTTCAAGGAGGAATTATTGTCTGGATTATTGGAGAAAAATCCCAGTACCCAGGACAGTGGAGAGGATTTGTACACAGGATTATTAGGGAACAGAAGGGAGGACAGATTCAGTATGAGAGTAAATATAAATATATTTACATGAAATAAATCTGCCAGTACAGAATTCTGGAATTTTTCTGAAATTGTCTTTAACTGAACTTTAAACTGAACTTTTTCTGAAAATGAGCTTTATTCCTGTATAAGCACTATGAGATAAATAAGAGGAGGTGCTGTAAGGACAGATCTGTACGGTCAGATATAGTATCCCGTGTCTATGATAATACGTAATGTCTATGGACCTTTTTCATATTTCTGACATTTATTTTTGTTTTTATGTAGCGATTGTATCCATGACCCTGGCATGGAAGGCTTTGGAGAGAGCATTCCTGGCACCCAGACGTTCTTGTCTGGGTTTTTGGAGAAAAATCCTAGTGCCCAGGACAATGGAGAAGACTTGTACACAGACACAGGAACAGCTGAGACAGATGAGAAAGTGGGGCAGGGAAGGTAGGAATTAAAGCGCTGGGAAGGGAACCTGGGGATTTGGGTTGGAGGAACACATGAGGAATAGATATAGGTATGGCAGTGGGTAATTGGTAGCATGGAAGGACACATGGAGAGCAGGTAGCCAGGAGGGATGGCATAGGGATTAGGGAGCCAGAAGGGTGCATATGTGGATTAGGAAATCAGAATGGCTCACATGGGGATTTGGGTGCTCTCAAAAACACTAAAGGGGCATATAGAGATTAGGGAGCTGGAATGGAGATTAGGGAGCTACTAAAGACTCATTAACATAGGTAGTCAGAATAAAGATTAGGGAACTAAAAATGGTTCATTGAGATTGAGGAGTTGAGATGGAGATTAAGGAGTCAAGAAGGGCACATGTTTATTAGGGAGTAGGGATAAAGAAATGGATATTTGGGGTGGATGAGGAAGATATGTAAGGGAGAACAGATTGAGTATGAAAGTAAATTCTGCATATAGTAGCCCCCTGTCTATGATATTACTTGACTTCAAGGACAACTCATACTTGTCTTTTGAGAAAAATCCCAATGCCCAGGACACTGGAGAAGACTTGTACACAGGCACAGGAAAAACTAATAGAGATGGTTAAAGGAGAAGTAAACCCTAAAAATGAATATGGCTAAAAATGCCATATTTTATATACTGCACCAGCCTAAAGTTTCAGCTTGTCAATAGCAGCAATGATCCAGGACTTCAAACTTGTCACAGGGGGTCACCATCTTGGAAAGTGTCTGTGACACTCACATGCTCAGTGGGCTCTGAACAGCTGTTGAGAAACTAAGCTTAGGGGTCGTCACTAATTATCCAGCAGAAAATGAGATTGGTCTGTAATATAAGATGATGCTACAGGGCTGATTATTAAATTCTGATGGTAATTGCACTTGTTTATGTGCTGCCATGTAGTAATTATCTGTATTAATTACTAATCAGCCTTATATTGTGACATTTCTATTCTATATGTACTGTATATTGTGAGTGGGTCCCTAAGATCAGTAAGTGAAAGCAGCACAGAGCATGTGCAGTGAATCAGCAGAAAAGAAGATGGGGAGCTACTGGGGCATCTTTGAAGACACAGATCTTTACTGCTAAAGGGCTGTGGTTGCCTTGGGCTGGTACATAAACCAACAACATAATGTACAACATTCTAACCTACTTCTTTAGTTAGGCTTCAGTTCTCCTTTAAAGAGGTGGAAGGGCGCATAGGGATTTGAATGCTAGGAGATGTACATGAGGTGGGCCGCATAGATGGGAATTATGAGCCTGAAGGGATTTATGAGCTCAAAATGAAACACTTGGAGAGAAAAGTGCCACAAAGGGGATTTGTGAAGTTCTGGGAATTGGAATGGGTCACATTGGAGATCATGTAGCCGGAAAAACACTTGAATATTAGGGAGTCCGGATGAAAATTAAGGAGCTAAGGTGTATATTAATGACCTGGGAAGGCCACTTCGAAATTAGGGAGCCGTGATAAAGATGTGAGCCAGGAAGGGTGCTTGGAGTTTAGGGAGTTAGAAGGGGCACGAGGAGATCAGGGTGCTGGGAAAGACAGAGAGAGATTAGTGAATCAATGTGTAGAGCCCTTGCCTGTGGAAAGGAGTACATTATTAGTGGAAGATGTATAAAGAGAAATGGAGAGTTGGGGTACCACAATTCTTGTTTTCAGTAGCCTGGATTTTACTTTTTTTATTTTCCTACTTTTAATTTTATTTCTATAGGGACTATGCTGACCATAGTGCCACATATGGGATATTACACACAAAAAGACCAAAGTCCCTGGAAGTGTGCCCTGGAGCCGAAGAGAAAAGAGAGCTCATATGTCCAGACTCGTCCGCTAAGAAGTCAAACATTCAGCCAGCAGCAGGGAATGGAAGCGTTGTGGCTCAAGTCCTGGTTAAAAGGACAGGAAAACACAAACATTGTAGAAAGAAGAAGGAGAAAACTAAGGAAACCAAAGCTTTGGGAGATCTGAAGCTTCCTTCTCTACCTGAGATTATGGTCGTTTTGATGAAACACACATTTTCAGCCCTAATATCAGGTGGGTCACTTTTCGAGTCCAATTACAGAATTAGCCCCTATTTCACGGTGTGCAGCCATAGGCAAGGTGTTAATTTGCCATATAAGAGCCACATGTACCACCATTTTGTGGCATTTAACTTCAGTATCAAGTGTGCTTTTGCATTTATCTATGTATTAATTGTTTGAATTAATACTTGCATTTCTTTTTGCCGCAACTGAAACCTGCAAATGGAGAGTAGGGAAGAGAATGCCTGTGTGAGCCCTTCAGTACTAGGTAGATACCACACTAAGGGCCAAATTCATTTCAAATTCTAGATTTTCCCATAGACTTCAATGGAGTTTTCCTAGTGGGCAAGATGTAGAGAGAGCGGTGTATATAAATGGCACAGAAAAAGAAAGGCAGGGGAACTACAGTTGAAAATTAGAACAGAGGAGGGTGCCTGGAAAGAGGCTGTGATTCAGAAAACTGGGTCAGAATCTGCCATAACTAGGTAGAAGCAATAAAGGAGAAAGAAAAGAGAACTAGATATTCCACCTTCAAGTTATTTGGGTAATTGTAAGATTTGGGTGCACACAAAGGTAGCCAAATTGTACAGAATATAAAGTGAGCTGGAAGATGGTGGGATTTGTAGTTCAGTAACATCACTTATCCTAGCCCTTTGCTTGTAACTGCTCAGAGAGAACCACAAGATAGTCATAGTGTTACTTTACATCTGAGCTGTCATAATTCCCTGACCTTGGCTACTCACCCAAGGGAAATACAGGGGTGCACAACCATACAGTACCGAATGGTGATGTAAAATGTTAGTCTCTTCATTCTAACTGTTTCTCTCTCTCTCATCTAGTGCGCTGGAGCTGCTGGCTTAGATTTATAGTTATCCTACTGAGCATCTCTGCTACATGTAAGTGCAATCTTTCATGAAGGATTCCTGAACTGAATCCAAAAAGTGTAAGGAAGCGTTAAAAAGGGTTAAAAAAACGCAATATTCTTGTTCATGTGAAGAAAAGTCATGTGATTATATGGGTTCAGTTCAGCCAGGCACAAGATTCAGCTGCATCCTGCTAAAAAGGCTGAATCCCAAACCAAATCCTGTATTCATGCATGTCTAATATATATTTATTTATATGTTCAGTAATGTGCATTGCATTCGTGGGGTATTTCTACTTATAATTGATTAGCAATGAAGTTAAACTATACAGTATAAGGCTGCTTTTTGAACATAAGTGCAAAGTGTCTGAAATAGAACTTTGAGCTTAGAGTTGTGCATCAGTGAGAGGAAGTGATGCCATTATCCTTTATCCTTATATTATCCTTGTTAATTTTTCCCTAAATTATTTGTAAAATGCCTTTGTTTTTGTCTTACACAGCCTCTTCTTCTTGTTCGTCCTGCCAAATCTTTGAATTTTGCACTGAGGAAAAGCTGCTGGACCAACCCCTGACAATCAGTATAGAAGGCAAAGAGAATTACTGCAGTTTCCAGTTTACTGCCCATTCTGCTACAGAAAAATGTAACAAATCAGAGGTGAAACTGAATAAGAGACAGATGTGCGTGCTGTTGTCTATGACAGGTCTGATCCATGACAATCTGTATTTGGAATATGGCACTGGCCGTACAACTCCCATTCTAGCTGTACCTGCAGGTAATCTGATTCTCCAAAACATACTGAAGTAGCCCAGTGCAAACTATCCTGTGTGGGACCTCATTATAAACTTCTTGTAGTATTCAAGCTGTTGTTGCACTAGAGCTCTCACTAACCTATGGGAAAGTATATGGGTAAATCTAAACTGTGTAGCAACCTTTCCTTCTGTCTGCATCCAATCACAGCAGTGAAAAGCTAATGACATAGCAGCCCTACTTTATTATGTGTGGGCACTGAGGACTCATGCAATATTAGATAGAGTTGTGCCAGTCATGAGAATGAACATTAAAGTGACTGTTCTGCTGCATAGTCCCATTTGCTGCCATGTCTCTTCCTTTAATTTTTGCCTTGGTGTGTGCCAGGGAGGATGGGCACTATATTCTCTCATATATTTAATATGTAATCTTTGTCTTTCTTCTCAAGTCTCTATGGGCCATACTGCAGTGAATTCCAAATCCAGCCTCTTTCCCTTGGGACATTCAGACATTGACTTTTACAATGACAACTATATGAGGATTTTGTAGTCAGTATTTTCCCTCCTCACATGTCCATGCCATTCCCACTCTGCAGTATAGAGACGAGTCTAGGGTTTGATTTATAGGCACAAAAAGGGGGGAATTAGTAGCTGAATCCCAGCCGTAAAATAATTTCAAAAGTGTGGCTCACCCGGTGTGAGAAAGGACCTGGGTGTAAAGACCCCAGGTCTATTGCGTTCAGGCTCGAGCCCTACTCAACGACAGTGAATTTGAAAAGTTAAGCAGTAAATGTGCCGCACTCACCGATAGCATCCGGTGGCTCGGTGCAGCGCCCCAAACCCATAACTTTGGGAGTATTGCCAATGACAACCTGAAATGAACGCGCACTCCTGGAGCCGGCACCGCTGGCATCAGGAGTGCGTGTTAATTTCAGGTTGTAGTTTGATATATAGGGAGTGCGTGTTAATTTCAGGTTGTAGTTTGATATATAGGGTTAAGCACAGTTAATACATCCCTTCCTATTCTCCTATCCCTTTCTGGTGCCTCCTGGGTAGCCAGTTGCTGCTGCCAACCTAGGCCATGGTTTTGAAACCTTGTTACCTGCTGAATGGCAGTGTGGGTGTCAACATATTGCCAGGCTACACTGGGAAGCGGCAATTATATAGTGAATAAAGTGCCCCCTATTGTAAAATATACAGTAAGGATACTATAAGTTACTGATGAGTTCCACGACCATATAAAAACACAGGGCTGAAGGGTGAGTGTTTTTATACAGGTCATGGAACTCCAAGGTAACTTCTAATATCCTCATATTTTGAAACAATGGTACTTTATTTATTATAATACACAAGTTTCAGTGAGTCATGCAACAGAAATGACATCACTACTCACCGTTTAAAATTGATGACATCATTAGTCACTGTTTATAAGGATATAATTTACAAGATATTCATGACTTTTGTGTATTATACAGTATGCTTATAATACACAAAAGCTATGAATATCTAGTAAATGATATCCTTATAAACCGTGAGTTCTGATGTCATTTCTGTCACATGACTCCCTGAAACTTGTGTATTATAATAAATAAAGTACCCACTGTTGCAAAATATGATTATATTAGAAGTCACCTCCGATTTCCATTACTTGTATAAAAATACTCGCCCTTCAGCCTCGTGTTTTTATATGGTCATGGAACTCCTCAGTAACTTATAAAATCCTTATATTTTACAATATGGGGTACTGTATTCACTATATAATTTACAGGATATTCATGGCTCTTGTGTATTATATGTTTGTATACAATCAGAACCATTCATTTCTAACTTGTAATTACAGGATGTTGTGAAAATTCCCCAACTACAAGTGATGAAGTTGACTTTTCTATCCAGAATTCTGCACCTCTACCAACACATAACATGACTGGGGCAGCTGTGAAAGACCCTGGACAAATACATGTAGCAGCAATTATAGTACCAATTGTTGTTGGCATCGCTTTAATTGTATTTGTTGTATATAAAATTAGAAGGTAATCTTAATACTTTCCTTTGATTTGCTGGGAATTGATAAGATTTTGCTCAAATTCATGTGCATTATCTGTTTTACAGGAAAATATCTAAACAAGGCACTTTTGAGCAGTGAGTATCTGAGTATCTGGATTTTGCTGTTCAGTTTCTTGTTTCTGTTTATACTGATACCTTAGTCCCATGCTTCACAACAGTCTCGGTGCAGAACAGCAACAGATTGCATACACTGTGGTAGTGATGAAACGGGTAACATTCCACTCATTTGTTGACCTTGCCAAATCAGTGCAGCTTTACCCTTTTTGACCACAACCTCAGTGGACCGAATCAGGGCAATCCATTTGTTTAACTCGACCCAAGGATCAGATATCTATATGGGTATAGGTAGACTTTTGTAAGAATTTTTTATTGCTTTTAAACATATATACGTACCTAATATATATCAGTCTGATTTAGAGCCAGGTTGCTTAGGCAGGCCACTGGGAGGCCTTCATACACTGGTAAATTAATTCTATCCAACTTTTATCCACCTTTATAGCTCATTGGCATATATAGCCACTAATTATCCTAGTTTTGAACTTTGTCTTTACACTGGTCTGAATAGAATCAAATGTATGGGCTTTGCAATGGAATAGTTTTGAAGCAACTGATAGTAGGGAGAGATGGTGCCTATAGTAACATTGGAGATAATAGACTCTGGGAAGGGACTGTGGCTTTGGGATAGCAGGTATAGTAGGGAAAGTTGGTGCCTATAGTAACAGTGGATAATAGTCTCTGGGAAGGGAGTGTGACTGTGGGATAGCAGGTATAGTAGGGAGAGATGGTGCCTATAGTAACAGTAGGGATAATAGTCTCTGGGAAGGGAGTGTGACTGTGGGATAACAGGTATAGTAGGGAGAGATGGTGCCTATAGTAACAGTGGATAATAGTCTCTGGGAAGGGAGTGTGACTGTTGGATAGCAGGTATAGTAAGGAGAGATGGTGCCTATAGTAACAGTGGGATAATAGTCTCTGGGAAGGGAGTGTGACTGTGGGATAGCAGGTATAGTAGGGAGAGATGGTGCCTATAGTAACAGTGTATAATAGTCTCTGGGAAGGGAGTGTGACTGTGGGATAGCAGGTATAGTAGGGAGAGATGGTGCCTATAGTAACAGTGGGATAATAGTCTCTGGGAAGGGAGTGTGACTGTGGGATAGCAGGTATAGTAGGGAGAGATGGTGCCTATAGTAACAGTGTATAATAGTCTCTGGGAAGGGAGTGTGACTGTAGGATAGCAGGTATAGTAGGGAGAGATGGTGCCTATAGTAACAGTGGATAATAGTCTCTGGGAAGGGAGTGTGACTGTGGGATAGCAGGTATAGTAGGGAGAGATGGTGTCTATAGTAACAGTGGATAATAGTCTCTAGGAAGGGAGTGTGACTGTGGGATAGCAGGTATAGTAGGGAGAGATGGTGTCTATAGTAACAGTGGGATAATAGTCTCTGGGAAGGGAGTGTGACTGTGGGATAGCAGGTATAGTAGGGAGAGATGGTGTCTATAGTAACAGTGGATAATAGTCTCTAGGAAGGGAGTGTGACTGTGGGATAGCAGGTATAGTAGGGAGAGATGGTGTCTATAGTAACAGTGGATAATAGTCTCTGGGAAGGGAGTGTGACTGTGGGATAGCAGGTATAGTAGGGAGAGATGGTGCCTATAGTAACAGTGGGATAATAGTCTCTGGGAAGGGAGTGTGACTGTGGGATAGCAGGTATAGTAGGGAGAGATGGTGTCTATAGTAACAGTGGATAATAGTCTCTGGGAAGGGAGTGTGACTGTGGGATAGTAGGTATAGTAGGGAGAGATGGTACCTATAGTAACAGTGGCATAATAGTCTTTGGGAATGTGGCTGTGGGATAGCAGGTGCCTATTGATGATGATTGTGTATATTGCACCCACCAAGTCTGTCTGATGAACTGTGCCCAAGGGCCCCTATTGTTGCAGGGAAACCTTGAAGATACTGTCTCCTAGGATGTGGCGGTAATTTCAGAATTTCCACTGTGGGCTACATCAATAGGCACAGCAGATTTTTGCCTAAATAATAACACACAATTATAATTTTAATATATAATTACATTTTCATCATGGGTTCATTACATAGGGAACTGCATTCAAAATTGCACTGCGGTTGTATATGACCACTAAGATATAATATATATATATATATATATATATATATATATATATATATATATATATATATATATATATATATATATGTATTAATTTATATATGCATATATACTCTCACTTGTTTCATTTCATTTCCTTTTTTAGTCTGGAATCCCAAACTCCCCCAAATGATGTTTCAACAGACGAGGACGCAGTGTCCAAGAAGAATTGTCCAGAAGAAGACCACAGGGAAGATAAAGGAGATGCACTCTCCCCAATGGGAATCCCTTTAGAAGAGCATCCTGAAATGAATTTGGGTACAAGCTCTTCCCCACAAGATGGAGAGATTGAGCCCAGAGATGATGATGCAACTAAGTCTTTACTAATACCAAATATGGATGTTAGAAAAAGTAATGGAAACAACATTTATTAATGCGGCTAAACTGCCTAATTGTCGGTGTAATCTTCTTTCTGGTTACTTTTAAGCTTTTTATTTGTCTTTTTAGCTTATAATGGGTAGTGCTATCATTAATGTATGCATTGTATCTGTATCAGGGCATGGCTGACTTGTAGGACTGTTATGTCCATCCATCATCTCTTGTTCTTTGATCTTTTTTAAGGGAGAAAAGAGAATGTCCTCTAATGTAAAGAGTAATCATGTCCCCTTGCAAGTGTATTTTCCCCAGAGTAAACAACGCCAACCTTGAAAACCTCATAGTTCACATCTTCCATCCCTTTAACCAGTTTAGGTGCACATCTCTGCCCTCTCCCCAGCTCATTTATATCCTTCTAAATACTGCACTCTGTACTTAAGGTGAGGCCTTACTAGGGTCCTTTGAAGAGGCAAAATTATGTTATAATTCCTCATAATTTGCTTTAGTAGCCACAGGCTGACATTGCCTAGAGTTACACAGCTTGTTATCCACAAAAATCCCCAGAGACATCTAAGAAGAGGCGGTTGCCCTGCTGGAAGAGTAACTGTCACAAAAGTTCAGGGCTGGTTTATTACAGTTACATGGAGGGACAAAAACAGCCCAGCTCCATATTAATAGATACTTTATATTATTGTTTCTTATATTTTGTCCATCACCCCGTTCCTCTTATATGGAGCAAGTACATTTTGAGAACATTGTGCCTGTCTCTTTCATAGGAGAGTGGACTATTTAGGGATTATTTAGGGGCAGATTTACTAAGGTTTGAATGGTAAATTTGAATTCGAATTTTCAAGTTGGTTTTTTGATCAAAGCTCACAATTTCGAGTTTGGAAGCACCAACTTGAATTAGAATCCGAGATTTATCATCCCCCTACACTGGAAACAACTCAAATTCGATAGGTCACCACCTAAAATCTGCCGAGTTCATGTAGAAGTCAGTGGCAGAGATCCGTTGACCCATTTGAATATGTTAATAGCTTTTTTTCAGAGGAAAATACAATTCGAAGTACGTTCGAAATCGATTTGAGTTTTCGGGTCGTTAACACTGGATCGAATTTTAGACGTTCAAGTTTTTCCATAAATAAGCTCCCATTCGAGTTGTGAGTAAATTCGAGTTTATTAGAGTAAAAAAAAAAAACATAACTAAAATTCAACCTTTGATAAATAACCCCCTTTAGTGATGATCCATGTACCTATGTATATACTTGTGCTCATGATAGGCCAGGAGAAGAAGTATTTCTACTCTTAAAGCTTAGAGGGAGAACAATGGAAATTGCACAAGACTGAAGCCACGTGAGTGGCAAAGGGAGATAAATACAAATTCACCTTTTTAATATTTTAATAAGTGAAATTAATTTGTTGCTATATGAGCTTTGCTTATTTTAATAAATGTATTTCTTGATTAACTGATAACATTGCTTTTTAATTAATCTGGGATAATTTTAGTAGTGTGTGCAATGAGCTACAGGCCTCACACATTTACCCATCAGTCTGTGCCCCATTATACGATAAATATATGCCAGTGAGGACTAGGCCAGGCATACAGTGCTATACAGAACTTGGGCGCCAATTAGTGATGTGCAGGCCGACCCGGGACCCGTGAGTTTACCCACAGGGCGGGCGGGTTCAGGCCGACCTATCACACTTCTTCGTGGGAGGGTGCTGTTTTAGCTCTTCTCCTTCTCTCCCCGCCCGCCACCGTCAAATGCCAACTTCCGGTTTCATCTTTTATAGGCGATGCGGCTGCTCATCCCGCCCCTTTTGTGATGTCATGGGCGGGTCTTTAAAAGCAACCCGGAAGTGCGGATGCCGACCCGCACATCACTAGCGCCAATATCAACAGCTTCAGTCTGGGTGTGGCCGAGACCCCTCCCCTTTAGCTGCAGTGATCGTATTGATACTCCTCAAAGAATTATACACCGTATCTAAGCGGTAAATCAGGGAGCTGTGCTGTAACCTGACAATGGCATCAAATTCAAACAGCTGTGCAGTTCCCTTATTGGGCAGTTTGTGACCTTACCTCTGTTAGGTGTGGCTGGCATATCTGTAAGGTGTTTATTTTATAAATAGTCAGGTAAGGGACAATAAGAGAGAAATGCAACGGTTTATTAATTTAAATCAATATTATTACCAAAGGCATGTGCCTAGGGCAGCAGGTTTATTAAAGGGGGCCTTGTGGGATGCGGTAATCCACTCCTACCTGATTGGCACACACAATGATGAAGGATTGGAAACAAAATGGGATGTACCAAATCCAGGGTATGATTCGGGATTCAGCCAAATGCGTCAGGAATCAGATTTATCCAAATTCAAGTGTCTAAATGAACCCAAAGAAAATGGGAAAATTTGTTGCACAAATAATATTGTAATTTTTGCCACATGGAACACATGCACTTTTTTTTTTACCCTAATGCTAATTTGCATAAATTTAAATAAGGGTTCAGATTAAGTTTGGGATTCAGTGCATCCCTGGAAACAACCCTCTGTTAGAAGCTGATAACAAGGAATACTCTCTTCCAAGTCTAAAGTACGCATCATGCTTCCTTCACAGCTTATAGGGCAATTCAATTTCATTAGCAGAACTATAATAACTGGAAAAAAACCTCACAGAAATGTGTTCAAACTTTCATAACCTGCGAAATTTCGTAAGATGAACATGGTAATTAGGTGGTGTGCCATAAAAATGGGAGTGGTCAAAATTTGTTGCCGCGCACCAACTCTTTTTGTCCCTCTTTTTTTCAAAATGTTGGGAGGTGTGCAATATATCATGGGAGAGCAGTTTGCAGCATTTGAACAGGAAAATAAGATTTATTCCCTGGCCGACCAGCAGATGTCAGCAAATTACAGAATAGTAGGGATGCACCAAATCCAGGATTCGGTTGGGATTCAGCCTTTTTCAGCAGCATCCGGACGAATCCTTCTGCCTGGCTGAACCGGGGAGGGAAATCTAAAACAAGGAAGTAAAAATATATTTTTTTTCGGTATTCGGTCGAATCTTTCACAAAGGATTCGAGGGTTTGGCCGAATCCAAAATAGTGGCTTCAGTTCATCCCTACAGAATAGATTAAAAAAAAACCTGTTACAAATTTTAGATTTGGTGTAAAAATAGGGGGAGCATAGAAGGCCCTGAGATATTGGGTGACAGGTGGAGATCATTTATTACAATATCAGTTGTCTTTTTCTCTCCACTGAAGAAATTTAAAGAGGTGGTTCACCTTTAAGTCAACTTTTAGTAAGTTATAGAATGGCTAATTCTAAGCAGCTTTTTGATTGGTCTTACTTCTTTTTTATAGTTTTTGAATTATTTGCCATCTCCTGACTCTTTCCGGTTTTCAAACGGGTCATTGACGACAACTAAAAAACAAATGCCCTGTAAGGCTACAAATGTATTGTTATTGCTTCTTTTTATTACTGATCCTTCTATTCAGATCCTCTCCTATTCATATTCCAGTCTCTTATTCAAACCAATGCATGGTTGCTAGGGGAATTTGGACCCTATCAACTGGATTACTGAAATTGCAAACTGGAGAGCTGCTGAATAAAAAGCTAAATTACTCCAAAACCACAAATAATAAAAAATTGCAAAATTGTCTCACAATATAACTCTACGTCGTAGTAAAAGTTTATTTAATAGTGAAGGGGAAAGAGAGTGAATTGTACTTGCTGCCAAAATATTTTCAAGAGACAACCCTACAGTCCAGGCAACAGGGGGACATCTTGGAATTGTGCCAACCATGACAGGTAAACACATTTAACTGGTTTTACTGGTTTTAATAGAACTCCCAGTAGAACACAAAACCTTGTTATGGAAAGCAACCATGATCCATATTAGTCTATAACAGTGGTGCCCAAACTGTAGGACTGGCTCTTCACAATGGGGTTCCCAGTCATCTCTGTGTCCCCTAGAGACTAAGTACCAGCTAGAGTGAAGTTTGCTGGTACTGGGAAGACATTTCAGGTCAACATTTCATTGGTGCCCACGATATTCTTGGAACTAAATTGAGGCCTAAACCAAAAAAGCTTTCAAAAATAAACCTTCAGTGGCCCATCAAACAAACATTATCCTCTAAACGTCACTGAGTTGATCCTTCAGAAGGAATGTTTTGAAAGGAAATGCCTCAAAATCCCAAGTATAAAGCTCAATAATTTGTTCAATATGTTCTATGGTCACTTGTTTGAGTAAATTCTCATTCAGCCACTTGTAGGCCCACTTGGATCCATTGTCCGTTAACACTGGTGCCAACACACTTTCAGGGAGACCCATTCTCTTTATGAGGTGAAGAACCTCTGCATTAAAAAAGTCATACTTTATGATGTAGTCGTATCTAATGAAACACGGATGGCACAGAAACACAATAGGAGTCCAAGAGCCGTCACCATCTTCAGGTTCATCGGTGAGGCCATCTTCAAGAAACTTGTCAAAAGTGTCTTCTCCAGCAAAGTTCTGTAAGTAAGAGGAGACAAGCCTCTCAAATGGGTCTCTGATGAAAAGGACCTTGGTGTAGGATCGGAAAACCTTCTCAAGCGTTGTTAAATTGTAAGCACTCAATTGGTTGGATGGTGTGTCTCTTGGACCATCATGGACAACTGGGCTCTGTATTGTTACATCTGTCCTTTCCTCTATTTGCTTTAGCAGTTCCTCCCAGAGGTCACTCCCTGTAGATGTTGGCTTACAGTACAACATCTGGAGTTTTTGGTTCACTCCCATGGTAGAGAGGAGATCCTCCGCGACTTCTGTTGTTTGTAGGGTGCTCAGATCTGGATGCTCGAGGCAGAAATCTTGCAGAGTCTTCTTCCTCAGTTGTTGAACATGGAGGAAAGTGTCTATGGTGATTGATAGTGAGGGTGACATGGCTTGAGGTTGTGCTGGAAAGAGAAAAGGAGAACTAGAATGACTGGCAACCGACCTACTGGATGGCACAGGACACTGCAATCAAAGGCGTAACTAGATGTTTCTGAGACCCACATCAAATTAAATTTGGTAAGTTGACCTACTGTACCAATATATGTATATATAAAAGTTGGTCATTAATATCAGTCGTTCTGGATCCATTACAGTCCTGGGCCCCATGCAACCGCTTTCTCTGTAGTTACACCCCTGACTGCTATTTATAGTAACAACATGGCAGCTTCCCAGTCAAACAATAGAGAACCACATATCTGTCTATTACAGTTCTGTCCAACTTCTGTGGTACTGAGGGCTGGAATTGTTCTGGTCTACCTGGTGGAGGGCTGATAATGGAAGCCAGTGTTTACCAACCACCATTTTAAAACACACCCATATATCACAAAAAATGTTAAGACTATACTCACATTAATGGTGGTAGCACACAAAAAAAACAAAATGCTTGGTGCAGGGATATCACTTGTCACTCATACTGTATGTGAAAAATCTATTAAATTAAATCCATGTGCCTCCTCCCCTGCGGATAACACAGCAACCCCCAGTGAATGATTAAACAGCTTGGGGATCCCATAACAAGTATTTTCAAATTCTAACAACCCCCTACCAGGCAGAGTATGGCACACTCAGACGGCATAGGACAGGCAGAGTATGGCACACACAGGTAGGGTAGGGCAGGCAGAGTATGGCACACACAGGTAGGGTAGGGCAGGCAGAGTATGGCACACACAGGGAGCATAGGACAGGCAGAGTATGGCACACACAGGTAGGGTAGGACAGGCAGAGTATGGCACACACAGGTAGGGTAGGGCAGGCAGAGTGTGGCACACACAGGGAGCATAGGACAGGCAGAGTATGGCACACACAGGTAGGGCAGGTGCAGGCAGAGTATGGCACACACAGGGAGCATAGGACAGGCAGAGTATGGCACACACAGGTAGGGTAGGACAGGCAGAGTATGGCACACACAGGTAGGGTAGGGCAGGCAGAGTATGGCACACACAGGGAGCATAGGGCAGGCAGAGTATGGCACACACAGGGAGCATAGGACAGGCAGAGTATGGCACACACAGGTAGGGTAGGGCAGGCATAGGCAGAACAGGGTAGGAGACAGGACCACTCTAAGATGAACGGTAAATAATGTACTATGAACAGACACAATGCCAGTGCTTCTCTTACAGTCTGTGAACAGTGTGGGTACTGACAGTCTCAGGGTCTTAGATATGTGAACAATGCAGTTCCTTACAATTGTGAACAATGCAGGGCTTTTACAGCCTGGATCTGAGGTGTAAACAATGCAGGGGCCAGTTGATCTCATTTCCGATACCTTCTGAAGCACAAAGTAAGTGAGTAAGTAATCAAAGCAACCAGACTTCAATGGAGGGTCACACAAGGGGGGGGGGGGCAGATGCAGCCAATTGGACAGCACTGGTCTATTTTATTGAGTTTTACATGGCAGCTTACAGTGCAGATCACATACAGTACATAATACTATACATACCCTATATGGAGAATAGTGGATATGTTGCAAGCAAACAATACACAGTAGGAAGGAAGATACTGTACCTTTATCCCTACAGCAGTACCTGAGCTTCCATCCCCTTTCATATCTGTCCTAGGAGTTACTCACAGCCCGGGAACACATAAGGTTAATCATTGCAAGGAAACAAAGTGATAGCAAAGTTGTATGGCCGTGTATCAGGCAGGCCCGGACTGGCAATCTGTGGGTTCTGGAAAATGCCAGAGGGGCTACTGTAAGTTGCCATAGAAACAAGCGGCACAATTAAACTTATCCCAACACAATTATATTTATATATATATATATATTTATCTACAACCACTTGTAGCATGGCTACTGGAAGTCCAACTCAGCAACATGGTGATTCTGGGAGTCCAGCTCAGCTGAGAGGAGAGTGCTGGGAGTCAGCTAAGGGTGTGTGTGCTGGAGGATGCTAGAAGCACGTGCCAAGCCAATGAGTCACATGACAAAGAAGGCAGTTGCGGAATGCACCATTATCCTATAAAGTGAGTGTGCAGCACAGGTCAGGTCAGGCTGTAGGCAGAGCAGCCAGGGGACAGAATGCACCGCCTGTTCTTTCCTACTGTACAGGAACCCCAAGCCTCCTCATTCATATCCAATAAACACACGTGCACTGCTTCTCACTAGTGATGAGTAAATCTGTCTTGTTATGCTTCGCTGAAAAATTCACAAAACTGCCAAAAAACCTTTTTGTCGTGAATATTTTGTCGCGCATCACTTTTGTAGCAAACAACATTAGTGTCTAGAGTCTTTGGGCCTTTTTTTTCTTATCACCTTGTTTCTGCTTTGGGGCCACCAATAAAAATTGGGAAGGCAAAATCACATATTTCACTTAGTGTATCGCTACACACACATGCCCTACATTTTTACAGAACCTTCTATCCACTAGGCTACAACTCATAGCAATAGAAAAAAAAAGCCTCCCATGTTGCCAATTTCTTAAAAACATCCCTGTGATGTATGCGGCCATTACCTCTGGTCGACTGTACTAACTGGGTACTTTGTATGCCACATTAAAATGAATAAATGGTATATTCACTGTATGTCCTTATATTAACAGTGGGACGGCTCAGATCCCTTTGGTTGAGAGGGGAAGGATAAAATGATGTATGTGTTTGTCACGTGCAGCTTTTTTGTTTTTGCGCAAAGTAAAACAAGCGTGGTGGGGAATTTTTGAGGCAATTTTGTGAAAATTTTCCTGCAAAGCGCAGAAGTTTGCTACAAATCAAAACGACTTCTCACACACATACAAGGCTGATCATATTTGATCTACAACTCCCACCATTACCTGAGAGTCCTGAACTTTCCCTACAATCTCCCGCTCAGCTTTGGGTTGGGTTAGGGCTCACTGGGGAAATGGTCCCCTAGGTCCACCCTGGGTGCAGGTAACTGGGGGGCAGAGCCCAGCAAGACTTGCACCCACCAGAATTTTTTCTAGTTTGGGCAACACAATATAAAGAGAAAATAAAATCTGAAATTGGGAGTGGTTTTTTTTTCCGCCCAGGTTCAGGACTTTTGGGCATTCCTGGAAACTAGAGGGATTCAGCCCAACACAGCTCACTAATGCACCTGCAGTTAGGGGTCCCCTATAGATTTCATACTTTCTGTTACCCCAGGATACAAAACTCTTCCTCCATTCAGTCAAAATAATAACATCCATGAATAAGCAAATTGCCCCATTACTGTTAGCGGGGGGAAAATCAGTACCTGTTTGCTGGGACAAGAGGTGGCTGAGCATCCAAATCCACAGGCAAAGGAATATGATTCCAACCAGGGACACCCGCAAGGCAAACCTCATTCTCATCGCTACAGCCTGCAGCATGACTAGTTCCCTGCACTGGTGACCCTGCTGAACTGGTGCCCACTGGAAAGAACAGAGATAAGGGTTAAAGTTCTGTTTGTTCACTGGGACTTTCTAAATGATTAATCTGAGCCCAGAGCTTTGCTTGTTCCAAACACCTACACGTCTGGGAGGAGGTGGGAAAGGGGCGTAGAGAACTATTTTATTCCATTATTTTTGCTCTCATTAATTTTCTCTCCAGTGTCACATTCATATGGAAACATAAATATAATCATTGCTGTATAATTTATTTCCTCCTGCCAGTCAGCATGTGCTACACTGTGTCTGCCACTAGATGGGGCTGTTAGGTCACAGTACATTTTGCAGCAGAAACCTGTATTGAGTGGAGTATACAGACTGCTGCTAGTACCTACAATAGTTCTGTAATGACAGTCAGTTGCAGTTTAAAAGGTACAAAAGTACATTTTAGAACTAATGATGGTTCTATAGTCTCTACACTGCTGGTTCTGACTGCTGCTGCTCAATATAGCAGAATCCATTTGACAGATGTGTAGGAAACCTGATTTTTTAAACAGGAGTCAGAACCAAAGAGCCAGAAAGGAGAGACAGGCACTGCAATTACATTTAAACTAAACGTAAAAAAAAAAGGCACTGAGAATGTGCAATAAATGGATATCCAGGAGATGCTGGGACAAGAGGTGGCTGAGCATTCAAATCCAGAGGCAAAGGAATATGATTCCAACCAGGGACACCCGCAAGGCAAACCTCATTCTCATCACTACAGCCTGCAGCATGCTTAGAATTATATTTTCTTTCATCATGCAAAAAATAGGGTTTTTTGGGTAAAGTTACCCTTTAACTTCTCGACTTCCAATTCCTCTTTCGTCTCACCTGTAATCTAATAAACTGGTTGGTATTTCAGACCAGTGTAGGTTGCTGAGTTCTACCCCGGCGAGAGGCAGATAAGCCACAGGCTATTGACACTGGCAAGGAATTTGGTAGTTGATTTAAGAATATATTTAAATAGTTGTTCAGTAGCCAGAAATTGTTTGATGTTATTGCACTGCCAATGTTTGACTTTATTTTTATTGTTATATGAGAGTAGACTTATTAACCCAGGAGACCGGATGTGACTGTTCCTTTTCAGTAAACTCATATGGATTCATACATGGAATTCAGTGATTTTGTTGAGCTTCTCAGATTGATTGTTACATCAGACAGTGCACGCTTATAGTTGGATCAAAGTGGAACAAAGGGGAACTTATTGATAGTCAGAGCCTTTCTAAAGTAATATGAAAAGTAGCTTAAAAAAGAGAATCCTTGGGTTACAGACTCCCTGCTCCTCTCTATGTAAGCTGTAGGTTCCATTAGAGTCTTCTAGCCCCACCCAATGTTACAGGCTCCCTGCTCCTCCCCCTGTAGGTTCCATTAGAGTCTTCTAGCCCCACTTAGGGGCAAATTAAACTGCGAAGCGGCTAACGCTAGCGTGAATGCGCCAGCGTAGCGCATTTTCGTTAATTCACCGATTCACTAACGGACGCTGGCGTAAATTCGCTAGTGTTACTTCACACCCTTACGCCTGGTGAATTTGCGCAACGGACGTAACTACGCAAATTCACTAAAGTGCACATTTTTCTGAACGCTGCCTTTTACGCCAGACTTCCTTCGCCACCTCAGACCAGGCGAAGTGCAATAGAGTAGATAGGGATTGCTTCAAAAAAAGTTAAAAAAAATTCTAAGTCCCAAAAAACGCTGGCGTTTTTTCATTTTTTATGGGTGATGGGCTGAAAAAGATCAACATTTTTTTTGGGGCTACCCTCCTTTCCCCCTACATTTCCTAACTCATGGCACCTTAACTATACAGTGGGCACATGTGTAGGGCAAAATAAAAATTTTATTTGCTGTTTTGAAGGTTTACCAGGCTTGTGTAGTGATGCTACATATACCGGTACCTCCATTGTAACTTGAATTTGGCGCCGTATGCAAATTAAGCATCGCTAGCGTAACTTTGTTTTGCTTGGCGAATTAACGCTAGTGCAACCTTACGCTTCCCCTGAGCGCAACTTCGGATTTTAGTGAATTTGCATAGCGCTGGCGAAAATATGCCTGGCGAAGCGCGGCGAAGCGGACGCTGGCGCAACAACGAATCTTAGTGAATGTCCCACTTAATGTTTGAGTTACAGGCTCCCTGCTCCTCCCCCTGTAGATTCCATTAGAGTCTTCTAGCCCCACTTAATGTTTGAGTTACAGACTCTCTTCCCCTACCCTGTAAGTGTCCATTAGAGTCTTCTAGTCCCACCCATTGTTTGATTTACTGGCTCTCTGCTCCTCCCCTGTAAGCTTCCATTAGAGTTTTCTAGTCCCACTAGAGGTCTCTGAGGAAGTGCAGTGACACAAAACGCGTCAGACCTCATGGCACTGGGTTTGCAGTGTATCAAGATGTTTGAATAAAGTGTTTTACTTACAATTTGAGAACTAGTGATTCCTTTGAAGTGGACTCCAAGAGTGCGCCGTCTAAGTGGTGTGTGCAGCGATAACGTTCTCCTTAGTGACGGACTCAGGGCGGCAGCACCTGGTTCACAGCGAAGTCCGGGTAAGATTCTCTATGAGATACATTTATATCCTGTGTGTTTTGGGAGTTGGAACCGCTCCAGTATACTAGAGATAGGTCCGGGGCTGGATGCACCCGGGCCATAAAGTTAGAACGGTGAGCGCAAGCATGAAATTGCATGTTAATTGAATAAGTATTGGAACAAGTTACTACGGACTCGAGATTGAGAATAGGAACCCCTGGTGTAACGCTGGATACGTGTATATATTTTCTAGCCCCACCAACCCACCCCACTGTGGAGAGCTGTCAGGAGTGGAATGCATAAACCTGTCTTCCTTACCTTGTAGGCTTTTCAGACAGATATTGGTGTACTGGGAAGGCCCCATACACAAGCCACTAAGCCTCCTGCTCTTGGTTGGTGTTGTTTTGATGGTACAGGTATCGCTCACTGTACAGGTACTTTCATCCTTCAGATGATACCCATACTTTGAGCTGTAATGTTCAACATCCCAAAGGTAGTATTCACAGATGGCTGAACTAGTCCCCAGTGCTAGACAAAGCCCACAGTGGTGTATTACTCATGGAATTTCTACCCAAAAGCATGACCACTTGAGTCCCCTAGCTGGTGGGTGACATTGCAGGGAACTAACCCTTCCTTTTCTCCTTGTTGGAGCCTTTGACTACTTTACTAACTACCCTGATCTTGCCTCTAGAGTGAGCTATTACAAATCTTTCCTTGCACTTACTTCACCTACTCCAGGCCCATCAGCATACCACCTTCTCCAGCAAGTGGGGACCCAACAAGACAGTGATGGTTTCCTCTTTTTAAGTACTAGGGAACCCTAACACCCCTAAACTTCCATTGGGAAAAAGGAAATAAACCCGCTCCAATTGTAAAATAGAACCAGCTGTTAGCTGTTAGCTGTCCAAACCCTTACGTGGACTGCCTAAATAAAAGTGTGCAAAACTTTATCCTCCTACAATTATTTTCATGACTTAATTTAAATGTTACACTTCCTTGAAATCCTGTTACACTTTCAGAGCAGAGTAGTAAATGCAGATGTGAAAGGCACCAGGCAGTTATGGGGTTTATAGATATTACAGACAGATGTGCCCCTTTGGCTGCTAAAAGGAAACCTCACATTGCTGACCAGGCACGAGGCTGGACTTGATTTCAGCTTGGAGACAACTGGCTGGGAAAATTCATGCTAATTTTGCTAGATGTCTTCACTCATATGAGAGCTCCTGCGCTGTCTGACGTAACTGAGGAAAATGTCCAAGTTCTTAATATTCTAACAGAGTTCTCTTGGCTTTGCATGGGTGTTAATGTCCTCCTGCTTACCAAAGGGTGTCTTGCAGTCCTGTATACTAGGGTTTTAAGGTCTTACCAAGAGATATTTGGAGAACAGGTTTTAGCATCACTTAAAGGACCAATAAAGTGGTTTTCCTTGAAATTAATGCACACAGATTACTGAATGTTTGAAAAAAAACGGATTTACTTAATAAAATAAAGAGTTCTGCTTGCTTATCTCCTGGTATAGGAGGTTCTGTCTACTTTCTTCCTGTCATGTGATCCTAGCTCAGTCTCACATGGAAAAGAGTCAGTGGTCTGAAATGCCTTTGTTCTCTTGTATCTGCATAGAGGGCAGTTGTCATGGCTTAGGCCCTAGGGTCTTTCTGACTGCTGAAGTCATTATGGGGCCAAATGAGGATCTGCCTCTATCCACGAGCACCAGGAGGAAAACCACTAATATAGAGCTGTTCCCAGATATAGGAAACATTCTGCAGGGCCAGGCAAAAGGGTTGAGGGTTGAGGTGCACTTGAGTGTGCACGATTGATTGCCAAAACTTTGCCTGGGGTGCAAAAGCACTGCCCTTAGCGCTCATTCAAAAAGCAGTGTGAATTGTTGTGTTGTTACCTGGTAGTTGCAGCACCCAGCCATCAGCCCATTCCAACAGGGAATGAGGCAATGGAGGCAAATGGCATCAGCCAGAAGTTGATTGGAAGAGGACATCCCACAAGAAAAGTATGTAGGCAAGGTAGAGATAGTCCCAAGCCCAAACTGGGCCCCGGATCTGGAGGACCCCGTTGCAGAAGAGCATTCGGAGCAGAGTGGTATCTAGGAGGACTTTACAGGGATGTCTGGAATGGCCCTGACCCTCTAAGGAAACATATAACTTGCTTGTGGTGGACAGAATACACTGAAAGAGAACATGAAAACATAAAAGAGACTATAAATACAAAAGAGCAGTTAATAATAAAGTAGTAGTTGTGTAAGAACCTACGATAGAATGCCATAAGTACTGGTTTGGTCCACCTGATGTGTGCTAGATGTTTTGTTGTATTGTATACTCTCTTGTTGGCCATAGTGGTACCACCAGCAGATTACATCCCAGATCTCACAAACAGTAGTAGGTATCCCATCTCACCACCCAAGGGCAATTTAAAGGGTGTGTTCACCTTTAAATTAACTTTTAGTATGATGTAGAGAGCGATAGACAATTTACAATTGGTTTTTATTTTTTGCTTTTATTTTTTTATCTTATTTAGCTTAGAATTAGCCATTTTATATCATACTAATAGGTAACTTACAAATAGATAACTTGTGAACCACCCCTTTAAGGCTGCTCCAGGCAGAGGGGGTGAATAACTGTGGTGCAATATATGGTACAATGTTACCATAACCACCAAATATGGGCCTCATTATACAATATAAGCTGGCAACAGGTCATGGAGTAGAATTTCTATAGAATTATATAAGCTGCCGGTGGGGGGCCGAGGCACAAGACGAAGTTGACCACCGCTCTCCCTTTTCCTGTTTTTCTTTCCAGGCAAGAGCTGTGATTAAGTCGTTTATTATTGAATCTCTCATCCTGAGAGGAAAATAATATTAGGTTTTACAAGGGCATCAGGATGTATACCTTTATCACACAAAGAAAGTACATCCAATCATCATTATATTCACAAGCTAAAAATACGTGTGGATGAGTTTTTCTTCCTGCGACTGTTAAGTAATTTAGCAGTTGCTATTCCTGTGCCTGGACTTGTGGCTGATATGAAATTCCTTTTTGTTTTCAGTACAACCTTTTCCCTTGTGGGTGAATATAAGTGTGCGAGAGTGAGATTCCAAAATTATAAGGATGTTCCCCCAGCCAAACTGGGCTAAGAAGCTTGCCAACATCCTTTAAAAAATCCATGGGGTGTTGAGCATTGGGACACCAGGGGGCTGATTTTTAATGAAGGTGTGTGGCACTGCTATTGATAGATAATGAATGAAACTCTATAAAAAAGGTATAAACCTAACCCTAACCTTTCACTGTCTACCCCTAGTTCAGGACCTGCCCAGGGGGCTCCATCTGATGGTCATTCAGGTTAGAGTGCAGGGATGAATGCTTGTTTGAAGCTTGTGTAGAAACCTGTGGTCCCAGGGCAGCAGAAAGCCCAGTAGATGCGCTCCATGACTCAGGAGCTTGCTGTGAATTGTATCTAATTCCCTCAGTTATGACTTTGCACGATGTGAAGGTTGGCAAAACAGTCACGTTTAGGAACTTCAAGTCTTGGAGAATCCGGCTGGCACAAGTTGGAACCTTTTAAAGGGGACCTGTCACCCTAAGAAATAATTTCAAATTCTTTTCTATCATGTTAGTTGAGCAAAATAAACTTTACTTACACTATTTATTATTTAAATTTTTTGTTTCCTTCTGTTTTGGAATTATACAATCACAGCAAGCAGGCAGCAGCCATTTTGTGGACACGGTTATTAAGGGAAATTGTGTATCACCCCAAAATCTTGTGTATGAACCAGAATGAGGGACCTAATGTCCATGTGCAGTGCCCTACACAATTATAGAGCCTGAAGAGGGAAGGGGGAATGTGAAGAGAGCAGTGTAGGAAGTGCTGAATGGAAAGTGAAAGTAATTGACTGCCCCTCCTCTATGCCACGGGCATAGAGGCGGGGCAGGTAATATTTGATTGACAGTTTAGATATTTAAACACCTTTATAACAGGTATGGACGTTTTAATGAAAAAAATTTTTGGGGTTCCATATTTAATTTGGAAAGGACTTTCATTATGCAGTTTTTTATGTGTAGGTGACAGGTCCACTTTAATAAAATATTAAGCAGCATTTATTGACTGTGGTCCAGTTCATGTCGACCTGTTTCTACAATTTTGATCAAGTGATCCTTCCTGAGCTGAATGTCTGGGGAATGGGCATCTGGACCCATCGTGTGCAGTGGTGAGTCTACCTTACACTATCCAAGGACCTAGTTCCTTTTCTTTTTTCTAGTTTAGGCTCTCAGAGAAGACAACTTCTAATGTACATTAATATTTCCAAGAGTAGCTTTTTAGTGTCAGTATCACTCTAAGGGGTCATACCCACATGTTTATCTCACGACTTATCTGTGGGCCAAACGGACAGATACCATGCAATGGGCCGTGCATTGATACCTATCTTTTGCTCCATTCGCTGGGGGTCACTGTCCCAATGATTGAAACAATAGCCATTTAAGAGGAGTCTCAGAAATGTAGCTTCACTTCCTTTTCACTGATCAATGAAAATTTTCCATCAAGGCAGATAATCCTTGATTCACCTGCATCGCTGTATGGCCACACATACCCAGATGGTCACACAGTATGGCCAAACCTAAACATCCCGACTAAATCTGAACATGTATGACCAGACTTGATCAGTCTAGAGTTTTTTTTTCAGATGCATGTTTTTTTTTATTTTGTTCCCATTTGAAACGGCAAATTAGTGTTCAGTTTGGGTTTGGTATTCATCCAAAGCTTTAGTAGAGGACTTTTGATTCATGTTGCGTCTTCATCCGACAGTCGTGTCGGGTTGGATGCACGCTGCAACAATGTCCGACATTCCTATTTCTTACCTTAGATTCAGCGCATCTGATCTGATGTGACGCCTGCGCTTCGGAAGGTATCGGATGTCAAAATGCCTGTGTAGTTTTACCTTAATGATTCAACCACTGCAGTTTAGATTATATTTGTTACAAGCCAAGGTTGCGTGATTTAAAGATATAGTCAATTAAATCCCAGAAAATTTACTAAGTTTCAGTACAGTTGTGCTTGAGATGGGGTTCTGCTGATTTAATAATATTATATTATTATAATAATACTTATTGCGTATTGCCAGCAGAGGTGATTAAAGAGGGACAGAATATGTTAATGAAGGGGTGGAATCTGCCAGCCAATTTAAGAACAGTAATTTCTCTGTAGTGGCTGTAAACATCGAAATTAGACTAAAAAATCGATCACTTTGGGAAATGGATAGTTTCTTTGGACCAAATCCTGGTGTTAAGATATGTATTGATGTGTGTGTTCTCATACAGATCCCATAGTAACCTGATACTGACACAGTGTAATGTAACACGATCTTTGTCTGCTAATGCAGATGTGTTAATAAAGTTTTGTCTCCTTGAAGAAAGAGAAGCATGGTGTCTGTGTGCAGTTTCTCCTCTATCTAAAAGAAAGCTGCAGTCTCACGTGAGATTCAGCTACCGGTTATCCCATCTCTTAAGCAGAATGGCAACATCTGGAGAGTCCAGGTGGAGAAGAGCAAATTTAGGATTTAATATGACTATTTAATTTAAGCTTCTCTAAGGCTAGCCAAACCTTAGGTATATTTGGACAACTCTATAAATAATGAAACAAGTCATCTAGTTGAGTACATTTTGGACGGAAAGACTGTGAACCCTAATCCCATTATCTTTTTTTGTACAATTTCCCATAGCCTAAGTGGAATCTTGTACTCTCCAGTTTTCAGATACCAATTATAATATTACAATAATAATATTCATTAATTGAAAGCAAAAGTTGGGCAGGAGTAATATCAGAATGTAAATACTCAGACCACTTTTGCGCCACTTTTTTGAGTGGATGACTTTGCTTAATACCTGAAGACCAAAGTTTTTGAGAAACAAGGTCAATGCTCATTAAATCCGGAAATCGTTTATTGACTTGATTGCCAGCCAGTGCCTCTGAAGAGCAAATGACTCTTTACTTTGGACTCCAATCAAACAACTCTTAATAAACATGTACTTGGAGTGGTCACCAGGTTTCAGATTATTGTGGCATCTAAATTCAGGCCAATTAAATAAGTTTCCATTAACTGTGTCTGCCACATCTTTTATCTGTGAAGGTAAGTTCCTTCTCTTCCAAGAGAGAGAAAAGAAGGACAGACAGAGTTTCTCCAAAGAAGTTGTAGAGGCATAAAGAAGGTTAGCATGTGGTTAAAGTTGTGACCAAGACTTTTTTTGCTTAAATTCCGGGGCTTTGGCAAAACTCGGCTTTGGGTTGGGGGGGGGGTGGCTACGTGCAGATTCTATTGTGGCCCTATCTTGATCACTCTATTCCTAGAAACATATGAAGTAAGGAGAAAGGCATTGTCCAAGGAAAATAAACGTCTGCACTCTAAAAATATAACTCATGGTGAAAGAGACGTTAGGATCTGGAGTTTTGCACAAAAACATCCAGCCGGGAAGGCGTATTTGCCCCAAAATGTAAAGAAATAAAAAACAAACCCTTCATCAATCAGCTGAAGTGAGTGAGATTTCAGCTAAAAGTGTGGAATGGTCAAAGAAAACAGGAATATGTTCCCCGCTGCACAGGAAATTCTATTTATACTCAGCCATTCCATGAAGAAATAGGCAGAATTCTTTACTAAAACTGGTTCTTAGGAGCAGACAATTCAGAAATTGTTGAAAGAAATAAATGATGGGACATTTTACTTTGGGAAGTGTGATTCTCATATTAGTAATTCATTGTATTCATTTCCGTTGGGACTTTTACCAAGTCTGTAAGCCTGTAGCTTACTTTAACTCTGGTATTCTGCTTTGTCTGTGGACTTTCCTCTGTAAGGTTACACAGAATACCTTTTATTCAGACTAAAGAACTAGAAGCGGAACCCAGGAAACAAGGTGACAACAAAAGTAAATGGGACAATATTACACAGACGCTAGAGCTTCTTTACTAGGTACAGAGCAGGGTGCAAAGTGTTCTGCACTCTTGTGTATTGCAGCAGGACTCTTCTCTTGAATGTTGGACTAGAGGGTCCAGAGCCACCACCTAAAGGGCCCACCACCCCAACTTTTGTTGTGAACTCCTCAGCCCCCGCAAACTTCTACCCACACCCCCTGTGTACACCTCTTAGCTCCTGCCTCCGGCAGGCGTTGCAAATTCATCGCAGGGTTGGGGGCCCCCCTCAGATCCCAGGCAGGTAGCAATTCGGGGTTGGAGAGATCCAGTGCCCACCAGCTTTTTCCCAAAGCCTGAATTGCCTTATAAATCAGCACTAAGGGACATGCTTTTGCTCCACTTAGTGCTCCATCACTTGCATTCACGGTCATAGTAAATGACCCCTTGTATCTTACCTGTAACTTAAAATTTAATAAATGTGACATCAAAAATGTATGTCTTAAAGGAGAACTAAACCCTTAATTAAAAAAACCATACCCCCCTACCCTACATAGATCCCCCTCCCTGCTCCACCCAGCCTAGCTGTTACCCCTGGTAAATGCCCCTACCTATTTACTTACCCCTCGGTGCAGATTAAGGGCATTGGAGTTCATGGGCGCCATCTTCTGTTTCAACATTTTTATTGGGTTTTCCAAAACATGAAAGATTTACTTTTTAACAAAGCATATCTAAAATGATGAAATTACATATGATCATATACCATGCAGTTTACAGTACAAGAATATACAACAATTGTATATGAAAACTATTAGGCATAAAGAAAAACAAAAACACCAGGAAAAATAGTATATAACCAAACTACTTAACATTAAATCTCGCAGGGTGGATTTCAATTCAAGAAAGTTTTGTGATGACACTTTTCTCATAACCCTAAAATTGAGTTAGTTAACATTTTAGTAGCTCCAAAATTTTCGATTTATGTTTAGAGTCTATTTGATCAAAATAAAGAGACCACGTTCCATTCCTATAATTATGTTCCGTCACAGGATGCACTGGATAATGATTAATGAAAGAATGTTAAGTATCATTACTGACAAATATACTGTTTTTACCAAGATCTGGACGCCTTGGAAATCTTATACTAGTATGTAATATTGTCATATTATTGAGAAATTTTCCCCTAAATGTGTACCTTATTATTCACACTGTTTTGGGTTTTCTGGTCGAGTTGAAACCTCTACGATAATATTTTTACTGTTCTTTAGCACTATTTTGGGAGTAAGTGATAAACATTTATGGAAAAATACTCAGCTGTAGACGGTTTTGTTTGTTAGTTAAAATTTTTATTGGTATGTAATATACAAATGGAATGTCATCTTTCCTTGTAACTGACTGTAATGCTGGTGATTCCCTCTGTGTAGGGGACCATCTGTTATCTGCGAAAAATCAGAAACATGGTTATTACATATTGAACATGGATGTAATGTGATAAACCAATAAAAAAAGTTTTGAAAAGAAAATAAAGAGACCAAATATCAATAAACCTGAGCTTGAAGTGTGGTTCCTCTGATTTCATTTTAATGGCCTACATAGTTGGTTTAATTGTGCTAAGATTTCTTTTGTGGAGGGGGGGGACTCCAAAATCCAGAACCGAAATATGGTCTTCTTAGTAGCCGCCATAAGCGTAGAATTAAGTTAGAAATCAGCTTGGGGTTAGAATTACAATGTTTATTCAAAGTAAAGGAGGGAGGGCGAATGTGTAAAAGGACATAGACTGGAGATAACACTAGGTTGATTTTCAACTTTAAACTGATAAAATCTCTTAATTTTTGCCAGACTAGAGAAATGTGAGGACGGTTCCAAAAGTAATGAAAAAGGTTCACATTTTCCTGCTTACATTTGGGACAGAATGATTATTGGCCTAAGCCTTTATAGGAACGAGAAAGCTTCCAATATTCTAGATGGATTAGTTTAAAGTTTTGAACTCTCCAGTCCTCCGAAGAGAAGCATTTGTTAAATGTAACTATAGATGCAATTAATTGAAAGATAGTTTGACCATTTCAAAGCTGTTTCTGAAAGGGGATGTTTTTGGACAAAGTCGGGATTCCAAAATCTCCTTCGCAACCCAATGTTTTTGAAAAGCAAACAACTTTTTATTAGAAACTCAGAGGAATGCCCTTTTAATGATCATATATAAGCAGTGGTCAGATATTTTCATATTAGTTTGCTTTTTTAAACCTGCCCAAGTAAGGAGATTACCATAAACAGGATCCACCAAATCCTTAATCAACAATGGATGACGCTTCTTGGAAAGAGAGAAAAAAGAGGAATACCCAGGTTTTGTTTATTCCAAAGGAGTTGGATAGGCATAAAAGGAGTTAACATATGATTGAAACGAAGGGACGCCATCTTCTTCTCTTCAGTCTTCTTCGGGAAGTAGGTGCCGTATCGGCGCATGCGCAGTTGGGCCAATATTCGGTCTTTGACAACTGCGCATGCGCCAAAATTAACGGAAATTGCTGATGCGCTGGAAGAAGACCCGAAGATTACCGAAGAGAAGAAGATGGCACCTGTGAACTCCGATGCCCTGAATCTGCACCAAGGGGTTTAGTTCTCCTTCAAATATTTTGTGTGCCAGGAATTTCTTCTAGGATAATCATTTCAAGCTTCTCCTGTACGTTCTCATCAATGGACAGCTATGGCTCTCCAGAGCCCAAATGGCTCTCTTGGCACCACTTCTTGTCTTTGGGGTACAGAGTAACCTCACTGCTCATTGGAAAATTACAGCAAGAATGACAAGATGTGTGACAAGAAGGTGCTCCATAAATGTAATATTAATGTGACTAGCCAGATGTAGTAGTGTGACCAGCCAGAGTACCAGAACCCACAAGCAAGAATTTCCAATAGACTTTTCTTATTTCGAGTATAGGCAGGGTTGGATCTAGAGGATCCCGAGGCCTTAGTGGGCACGGATATTGGAAACTTCCCATTAGACTTTTATTGTTTCCACCATAAGCCTATAAACCTCTATATCATTTGGTTTTCTCTCTGGAGGGCCTAGAAGTCCCAGTCTGACACTGACCATAGGACACCAATTACATTTAACACTTTCTACATCTAATTGTTATGATAGTGGGTCCTCAATGTCAGGTTCTCTGGTGGGTCCTAGGAGGCCCATTTTGATAAAAGGGAAAAAAATTACATACTACCAAGTATGCTGGATGTAACCCTAGAGCTGTGTGATATATATACAGTGTGACCAGGTGGGACCTCAAGAATCTTTTAAATGTCATATTCATAGTATAACTATATACAGCAGGCAGCATCCTTCCTATGCTGATGATGAAATCGCTTTTCCTCCAGTGTCAGTGGATGTCTTCATGTTCCTGCATTTTTCCATGGAAAAGATCTCACTTGACAGAGCATCTAAGCCACCTCATCTCTGGTTTTCCCATATAATGGGATAGTTTGGGATCAAAACTCAATAGTGATTTTTAAAACACCTCATGTGCCATTGCCTCATTTACTCTAATTACAGTTGATAAAACAAATTCGTGTCCTTTGTTAGATTACTTGGACTTTACAACTGGTTCATGGCTGCTGGAAATCTCGGCCCCTCTCAGGCTGCTCCAGCCCCAGTCATAAGACTTGATGAATAGACGAGGTTAATTCCTCACAAGTGCTTTTGTTCTCGGCTTCAGGCCTGCACTCCATACCCAGAAATAACAGGAACTGCTTATCAGCCGGGCAGGAAGCTCTATTGCTCAGTACAAGTGTCATTTTAGTGTTCCTGCCCCTGTCAGAACCTGCTTGCGAGAAATTTATGTTCTCCGGTGGGCGTCAAGCCCAGGGCGAAATCAGGGAGGGGAACATTTCACGGGAAAAAACAGCAATGAGGGGGGAATCAGTATCTTTTAGCTGTCTGTACATTTGATAACATTCCCACTGCTCCATGATTTATTGTGTCTTCCTGGTGATTATTTTAGGGGTGTGTAAGTGTGAATATGTATATTTAGATTTATATATATCATACAACTACTACAAGATTGTGGTTGCACGCAAGATTGCACAATGATTTTAAACATATAAATATATGGGCTATTTAGATTGTATGCTCCATGTATAAAGATTTCCATGCAATGTCCACCTTCATTGGTATTCATTTTACTGCTGTTAAGAGAGAGCTATGGATTTAAATAGAAAAGACAGGCAACCACAGAGGAGTAGCTGGAGCAGCAGCACAGTATGGTGACAGTAGGATAAGATGGAGACAGGTGAGCAATATAGAGATAGCAGGAGAAGACAGAAACAGTATGACAAAATGAAAACAGCAGAACAAGATGGAGACCTAAGGGTAAAATGGTGACAGCAAGGCAAGATGGAGACAGAAGGGAAAAGAAAGCCAATAGAACAATATGGTGAAAGAAGGACAAGATGGAATCAGCAGTGCAAGGAAGAGAAAGCAGTGCAAGATGGAGACAGCAGTGCAAGATGGAGACAGCAGAGCAAGATGCAGATAGTAGGGCAAGATGAAACAGTAGGGCAAGATGGAGACAGTAGGGCAAGATGAAACAGTAGGGCAAGATGGAAACAGCAGAACAAGATAGAAACAGTTGGACAAGATAAAACTGTAGGGCACGATGGAAACAGTAGGGAAAAAAGAAGCCAATAGGACAAGATGGAGATAGTAGAACAAGATGAAAACAACAGTGCAAGGTGGAGACAGTAGGGCAAGACAGAGACAGTAGGGTAGGATTGCAACAGTAGAACAAGATGGAGACAGTAGGGCAAGATAGAGACAATAAGGCAGAATAGGGACAGTAGGGTAGGATGGCAGCACTAGAGCAAGATAGTGATAGTAGAGAATATAGGGACAGTAAAGCAAAATGGAAAAAGAGTAGAGCAAGTTGGCCACAATAAGACAAGATAAGACAGTAGAGCAAGTTGACGATGGGAAGGATGTCAGGATTCTGATGGGAGGTGTACTTCAAGAACAACTGAAGGATAAAATGTGTAATTTAACAACAGCTAAAGGCCCATTTGGAAAATTGTCTCTATAAAAATAATGGGGCTCCAAAGATTCTGCTCACCACCATAATTAATGATGAACATGTATTTACATATACAGAGTATTTTTTGAGGATAATCTGTGCTGGAATAACGGGCCTTCCTTGCCCGTTATTCCTGCTCACTCTTTCATACGGTACAGGAAAGATCATTTACGTGAAAGGCATTACTGTGACTGTTTTTTATCTTTAAATTTTTATTTAGCGCTACTACTGTGATCTGTGTCTTTAAATTTGCAACTGTACTCAGATATTTCACTTGAACATCTTGTAAATATTAATGAAACCACTTTTCCCATCTGAAAATATTCACCTAGAAATAAAAAAAAGTCTGAAAATAGAAATCCTGAATCTTACAGACGCCGAAATAACTCATTTTATCACAGCGACAGCCCATTGTTTGCTGAATATGTTTGGAGCCGTAAGTAGAATGCTAAAAGTAAGTGCTATGGGATGTTCTTGTTCTGCTTTAAATAACAACAGAAGTTAAGGAGACAAAAAAATACACATTTAAGGTGAAAGGTGTACAGAACGGTGTATATCTTTATCTGTTGTACAGAACAGTCATGAAAATCTTGTGCAAAATATTCTTTTTGTATATTCCTCACTCTATAACTTGAGTACAGACGTCACAGATCCCAAATATCCAGTAGGAAAGTGTTGTTGGGGGCTGAACGTAGCGCTTTATGAAGCTTCCTCAGGTCACTGCTTGGGATATAAGAATATGTGACAGAGATAACAATAAACAACACAAGACAAGTTGTATGTGGCATCACTGTGGGGGGCAGGATGTGCCAAACAAGGAGGAGAAGAGATAAAATAACACAACGGAATATAGTGTGATACAATAACAAACACTGTTTCCACAGTCAGTGTGAGTCCGGCATGCCCTAGGAACTCAGGTCTAAAATGGAGTCAATGGGAGACGGCCTTCCTGTAATTCGGAGCTTTCTGGAGTTTCCCAGATAAGGGATCCCATATCTGTATAGACATGTGTTCCTTAATGGAGTAGCACTAGTGCCATGGAAAAGACAAGGTTGGCCAATAACTGTGTTTCATACTCCAAACCATAGTACGTTAAGCTGAAAAAAGACACGTCCATTAGATTTAACCGTTTCAGTCTAAATAAAACCTGCCTATAGTTATAGTTATATATATCGTTATATCACCCCTTAAGCGCCTCTTCTCCAGCGTGAACATGTCGAATTTGGCCAGTCTTTCCTCATAGCTAAGATTTTCAATACCTTTTATCAGCTTAGTTGCCCTTCTCTGTACCCTCTCTAATACAATAATGTCCTGTTTGAGTGATGGAGACCAAAACTGTACGGCATATTCTAGATGGGGCCTTACAAGTGCTCTATACAGTGGAAGAATGACCCCCTCCTCCCGTGACTCTATGCCCCTTTTAATACAGCTCAAGACCTTATTTGCCCTTGATGCTGCTGACTGAAAGGTGCTAATACTAAAGGGAAAGAAAGCTGCATAAGATTTACAGCCTGGAATTGTGGGTAAACATACAGCACCCCAATGTGGCTGTTATAGATTCTGCTTTATGGTTCCATCATCCCCAGACACTCAGTAGGTTATTATGGTTAATGGTGGAGAGGCGGAGTATTCACTACCCACTGAAATAAAGTTATAATCACCATATACTTCATAATTCCAGTGAAAACCAGTTGAATGGGATTAGGACTCCATCCACAATCCATTACAAAGGGGGAGCTACTTTGTGGGAGACCTTCCAGGGTTCCCAGTGTTTATTAAAGGGATGTGATCAACTCAACGAGCCCATGGTTACCCAAAATAACTACATTGAGTCCCATTATTCCACGGGGTAAATCTAAATCCATTATTTATGTAGCACATTTCCCACTAATTTCAGCAACAAAACAATATTATGGGCCACTGTTTAGACTTAGCAGTTATTACACATGGAATATGTATTTGGTGCTAAGGGTCAGGCTGATGAAATCTTTATTGTGTGAGAGTTAAACCTCGTCTTTTGGGCTGAACTGCCCTTGAACTTCTCCCTGGTGCACTTGCTCTGGGGGCTGCATTCTTGCAAGGAAAGGGCTGGAAAACCAAGGAAGGAAAGGAAGAAAACCTTAAAATAACTTCGTTTTCTATAGTTATAAGTATGTAAAAGGGGAATCACGTCTTACAAGAATAAAAACCACCCCACCCCTAGACCAACACAGGGTCTTGGATACTCCCTATGCAGGGAAAGATGGGCAAAGATGAAAAGATTTCCCAGGCCAAAAGTCTCCCTCAGGGATGGAGGGTTTCAGTGGTTGGTAATGGAATAGAATCAAATATATAGACTGGGTCATTGCACAAACACTTAAAGGATAACTAAACTAAACCCTAAAAATATGGCTAAAAATGGCATATTTTATATACTGAACTTATTGCACCAGCCTAAAGTTTCAGCTTGTCAATAGCAGCAATGATCCAGGACTTCAAACTTGTCACAGGGGGTCACCATCTTGGAAAGTGTCTGTGACACTCACATGCTCAGTGGGCTCTGAGCAGCTGTTGAGAAGCTAAGCTTAGGGCTCATCACTAATTATCCAGCAGAAAATGAGCTTCCCCTGTAATATAAGCTGATGCTACAGGGCTGATTATTAAATTCTGATGCTAATTGCACTGGTTTCTGTGCTGCCATGTAGTAATTATCTGTATTAATTACTAATCAGCCTTATATTGTGACATTTCTATTCTATGTGTACTGTATATTGTGAGTGGGTCCCTAAGCTCAGTAAGTGACAGCAGCACAGAGCATGTGCAGTGAATCAGCAGAAAAGAAGATGGGGAGCTACTGGGGCATCTTTGGAGACACAGATCTTTACTGCTAAAGGGCTGTGGTTGCTTTGGGCTGGTACAGAAGCACAAAACATAATGTACAACTTTTCAAGCTACTTTTTTTAGTTAAGTTTTAGTTCTCCTTTAAAGGGGTTGTTGACCTTGTATGTTGACTTTTAGTATGATGTAGAGAGTGATATTCCGAAACTATTTCCAATTGGTTTTCATTTTTTTTTTTATTATTTGTGGTTTTTGAATTATTTAGCTTTTTATTCAGCAGCTCTCCAGTTTGCAATTTCAGTAATATAGTTGCTAGCGTCCAAATTACCCTAGCAACAATCAGGGCCGGAACTAGGGGTAGGCAGAAGAGGCACGTGCCTAGGGCGCAATGAAGTGGGGGCGCCAAGCACGTACCTCTTCCTTCAGCCTACCCCTGGTCCAAACCCTTTCTCTTCCATTGGCACTCGTTCCCCTCTCCACAAATTTAAATATTGACTGCAGATGTGCATTTCGGGATGTGTATCCTCCATGACGTGCACACTCCGGGATGCGTGCACACTCTGTGACGCGCGCAATGAGCTGTGCACTTGGGAGCTGTGCCGGCAAGGGGGCGAATCGGCCAGCCGAGTTGCCTTGGGCGCCCAAGTTGCTTGGCCCGGGCCTGGCAACAATGCACTGACTCGAATAAGAGACTAGAATATGAATAGGAGAGGCTTGAATAGAAAGATGAATACTAACAAGTAGTGATTAAAATACATTTTTAGCCTTACTGAGCATTTGTTTTTAGATGGGGTCAGTGATCCCCACTGGAAAGCTGGAAAGAGTCAGGAAAGAAGGCAAATAATCTGCAAAATGTTGCAATTGTTACTGCACCCAACCAATACCTGCACCTTCTCGCTCTATATATGTTCTGTGCACCTTCTAGTTAAAACACAGGGAATCTCTGGGAGCAGAGAAAAAAAATGTACTTCACCAGCCTGACCCGCACCCTACCAAATCAATCCGAACCCACCCAACTGGCATTAACATTTTATTTGTTGTTTCGAGAGATTAGAGCCCAATAACTTGTAACTACAAGTTATTGGACCCTCCAGCAAAACACTTCCCCCATGCCCATTGCACATATATACAGAAACTGTGCAATATTCAGGACTTTCAAAAGGCTCCCAGCAACCACTGGGTCTAGTTTAATACTCATATTATTAGCCTTAGGAACCTTGTGAGACCCCGAGTTTTGAAGAAAGTCAATAGGGCCCTGCCTCAAGAATTCTTCTGTACCTCTCTGGATACCCATGGATTGACGTACCAATATTACTATATAAACTATACAGCCAAAAGTATTTGGACACCCTCCATGCACAAAGTCAGAGTTTGACCACACAGAGCCCTGACCTCAACCCAATAGGTTGGAAACCCCAGATGTGACTCTGTTCCCCAATATCACTCAGTACCTTTTAGGTATGAAGGAAAGCAAATCCCACCAACATCTATTTGAAACCTTCCCAGAAGAGTAAGGGACGTTATAGCAGCAAAGAGAGCGGCAACTTCATATGAATCCCTTTGATTAGGGAATGAGATGTTGGACAGACAGGATCCCCATACCTTTGACCTTCTAGTATATGTGTAATATTAGCCAGGGCAAAAAGCAGACTGAGGGTTTAATTGCTGCCCTGGGAACCCCTGGAACTATATCAGGGTGACTGTTACCCCAGTGTTTCTATATATCTGTAATCTTGTTATGAGCTAAGGGGGCCCAGCCTGAAGGCCAGTTAGAGTGAGATTTGGGGTGAGTGTTTAATTGTGCCCTGGGTACCCCTGGAACTATAGCAGGGTGACCGTTACCCCAATGTTTCTATATATCTGTAATCTTGTTATGAGCTAAGGGGGCCCAGCCTGAAGGCCAGTTAGGATGAGATTTGGGGTGAGTGATTATTTGTGCCCTGGGTACCCCTGAAACTATAGCAGGGTGACTGTTACCCCAATGTTTCTATATATCTGTAACCTTGTTATGAACTAAGGGGGCCCAGCCTGAAGGCCAGTTAGGGGGAGATTTGGGGTGAGTGCTTATTTGTGCCCTGGGTACCCCTGGAACTATAGCAGGGTGACTGTTACCCCAATGTTTCTATATATCTGTAACCTTGTTATGAACTAAGGCGGCCCAGCCTGAAGGACAGTTGGGGGAGATTTGGGGGTGAGTGCTCATTTGTGCCCTGGGTACCCCTGAAACTATAGCAGGGTGACTGTTACCCCAATGTTTCTATATATCTGTAACCTTGTTATGAACTAAGGGGGCCCAGCCTGAAGGCCAGTTAGGGTGAGATTTGGGGTGAGTGCTTATTTGTGCCCTGGGTACCCCTGGAACTATAGCAGGGTGACTGTTACCCCAATGTTTCTAAAATACTGTAAATAAAGGTATAGTTGCCTTAAATGGGTTGTTCACTTTTGAGTTAACTTTTATGTATGATGTAGAGAGTGATATTCTGAGACAATTTGCAATTGGTTTTCATTTTTTATTATTTATGTTATATATATATTTTGAGTTATTTAGTTTTTTATTCAGCAACTCTCCAGTTTGCAGTTTCAGCAGTCTGGTTGGAAGGGTCCAAATTACCCTAGCAACCATGCATTGATTTAAATAAGAGACTGGAATATGAATAGGAGAGGCCTGAATAGGAAGATGAGTAATAAAAAGCAGCAATAACAATACATGTGTAGCCTTACAGAGCACTTACTTTTTAGATGTGGTCAGTGACCCCCATTTGAAAGCTTAAAAGAGTCTGATGAAGAAGGCAAATACTTCAACTATAAACATAAATAATGAAGACCAACTGAAAAGTTAGAATTATCAAATACTAAAAGTTAACTTAAAGGTGGATCAACCCTTTAAACACTGTGAGAAAATTCTTTGCTGTCATAAGTGGTCACCTCTTAAAGAGGTAGCTCACCTTTAAGTTCACTTTTAGCATGTATTCTAAGCAACGTTTCAATTGGTCTTTTTTATTATTATAATTTTTGAATTATTTGCCTTCTGACTCTTCCAGCTTTCAAATGGGGGTCACTGACCCCATCTAAAAACAAATGCTCTGTAAGGCTATAAACGTTCTGTTATTTCTACTTTTTATTACTCATTTTTCTATTCCGATCTCTCCTATTCATATTCAAGTCTCCTATAACTCTCCTCAATTATAGGAGGGTGCTTAGCGTTATTGGGGTAGGACTAAGTAGTAACTAGGTGGTGGTTGCCCTTCCCCTTTTAGATTGTAGGCTCTGTTGCACAGGGCCTTCCTTACCTTTGCACTGGTACTGGTTGCTATGTATGTAATTCTGTATGCTCTATGGGGAAAATTAACTAAGCACGAAAATGCGCTAATGGCGGCTTCGCCACACTTCGCCAGGCGTAGTTTCGCCAGGGCTGCTCAAATCCACAAAAATCCGCCCAGGGAGGCAAAAGGTAGCGAAGTTGCGCTAGCGTTAATTCGTCAAGCAAAGCGAAGTTACGCTAGCGATGCCTAATTTGCATACGGCGCCAAGTTAAAGTACAATGAACGTATATGTTGCAGCAACTACATTACACTACACAAGCCTGGGAAACCTTAATAAAATAAAATAAAGTTGTTATATTGCCCTACAAATGTGCCCAGTGTATAGTTTATGTGCCATATGTAAGGAAATGTAGAGGGGAAGGAGGGTACCCAAAAAAAAAATTTCTCTCTTTTTCAGCCTATCACCCTGAAAAATGTAAAAGACACCAGCGTTTTTTGGGACTTAGAAAAAATTTCAACTATTTATAAAGATCCTCCTATCTACTCTATTGCACTTCACCTGAGCTGGCGAAGTCAAGTCTGACGCAAGAGGTAACGTTCAGTAAAATCCGCAAATTTGTGAATTAGCGTAGTTACATCCATTCGCCGAGCGCAACTTCGCCTGGCGTTAGGGTGCGAAGTAGCGCTAGAGTATGTCTTCTTCCCTAGTGAATTTACGCCAGCACCCGTTAGTAAATCGGTGAAGTGCCAAAATGGCGTCACGCTGGCGAATTTTCGCCTTTTTTTCCACTTCGCCCTTTAGTAAATTTCCCCCTGTGTGTAATTCATGTGGTTAATTACACAGTGGTGCACAATATGTTGGCTCTTTTAAAATTCATGTTAATAAGAATATTAATAATAATGCATGGTTGCTAGGGTAATTTGGAACCTAGCAACCAGATCTCTGAAATTGCAAACTGGAGAGCTGCTGAATAAAGAGTGAAATAAGTCAAAAACCACAAATAATAAAAAATGAAAACCAATTGCAAATTGTCTCAAAATATCACTTAAAGTAAATTTAAAGGCGAACAACCCCTTTAAGAGGAACATTTATGGGTGCAACAACGGCCCCGGCAATGAGGCCAATGGGCTGCTGAATCAATGTTGGGGGGTTGTCAACCAAATCAAAAGTTTTCTAAGGTCGAAATCTTCTATAACTAACACTGGGGTCCCAGGCAATGCACTGGAACATTACACTCACACAATGATAATTATAATAAAGACTTTAATCTCAATAGAGACGTATGGAGAGCTGGACATGAGAAGGTGAGTCTATCTGTGTGAGGCAGAACCTCTAGCACTGGAGTGAAATCTTGGCATCTGCAACAGATAAAACAAGGGTTAATATTTATTCAATACCTGTTTCCGTGCTCACCTGGGCAATAACCCATGGCAACCAATCAAAATATTTACTTTCATAGTTCTAGCCCTAGTTGGTTAAAAAAAATAAATCACTCTTTGGTTGCCGTTTGTTACTGCCCAGATGCTAATTTGTCCCCTCAGTGTTGGGAAATGGGTCAGAGTAGAAGTATAGGATCCATTATCCAGAATGCTTGGAACCTGAGGATTTTTGGATAAAGGATTCTTTCTGTAACATAGAGCACCGTGTCGTAAGGCTAATAAAAAAACATTTAAAAGGTCAATAACCCCATAACCTTCTTTTAGCAATATATATACACAACAAATTCACTTGACTCTATCTTCATAACAGAGATCCTCCATGCCCTTTATTCATTTAGTTGCCATTTCCTGTCCTGTGTTAAGATCATTCTAAGCACTGCATACTAGAGCTACACCTTGGAGATGACTATCTCAATAAAAAGACTGAACTATACTCCCCTCCTCTGATGTTCCTCCCCTTCAATGACAGGCAGTACTCTATTATCAACAAATAGCCCAATAAAGGCTTTCAAGCTCCATATAACTTATTTACACTAAATGCCATATATACCTTAAAGGGATACTGTCATGGGAAAACATGTTTTTTTCTAAACACATCAGTTAATAGTGCTGCTCCAGCAGACTTCTGCTCTGAAATCCATTTTTCAAAAGAGCAAACAGATTTTTTTATATTCAATTTTGAAATCTGACATGGGGCCAGACATATTGTCAGTTTCCCAGCTGCCCCCAGTCATGTGACTGGAAAAAAAACATGTTTTCCCATGACAGTTTCCCTTTAAAGGAGAAGGAAAGGCTAACATTAAGTAAACTTTATCAGAAAGGTCAATATAAATACACCAGTAAACCCTCAAAGTAATGCTGCTTTAGTCAAAAGAAACACAGCATTTCTTTCCTTCTATTGTGTATACATGGGCTTCTGTATCAGACTTCCTGTTTTTAGCTTAAACCTCCAGGGTACAGGCTTGAGCATGCTCAGTTTGCTCCTCTCCCACCTCCCCACCCTGCTGTAATTTGAGCCCAGAGATATGAGTGAGCACGGAGAGACTCAGGCAGGAAGTGATGTCACGCCAAGCTAATATGGCAGCTGCTATCCTAAACAGAGTTTCCTAGAGCTGATACTCAGGTATGGTAAAGCATTCTACAGAATAAATATTGTGTTATTGCTTGCACTATTGTGGCTAATCTATTGGAAATAAACTGATTTGATAGCTTTCCTTCTCCTTTAAGACAACAAAATCGCCAGTTTGTCCAAATCCAAGGTTGGCTTTGATTACATAGAACATATAGAACAATGAACGAATTCATAAGGAACGCTCCAATAAGAAAACAGCACACAGCAGCAGGTCCGATTTGTTACGTATATATTTTGAAAATAAGTTATTATATACCAGGCAACTTAAAGTAAGACTTGTGGATGGTTTGCTTAGAGTCCGCTGTCCATTCTGGTGGCCCGTTTGGCTTTCATTGGCAGCTGCGGATAACATGGTTTCTGTAGCGCCTCTGAGACTGAACTTCCAGAACAGGAATTAAGGGCCTTGAACACACTAACGTTTGGACATGGGACGCCCCACCCAGTCATAGTTGGATCACTCTTGCTTCTATTGATGATTTGGGAGACTAAAGTCCGACTGGCGACATTAGTGTGAATAAAGCCATAATGGAATGGAAGGGGCCCTCAGATGTACAAACTCAAGCATATCAAGACCATGAATGGGTAGAGAAAGCTCATTATTCTTCCAAAGTAAAGAAGCAACACGTGTGTAATGTCCCCAGAAGTTCACCTGCCGCCCCACCTGCTCCCCATACCATCACGTCAGCCATGTTTCTTCACATCTTATACACAGGACAGTCATTTCTCAGGAACATATTCACAGTTTGGCCTATTCCGACACATTGCTAGGACTGTACAGTGTAAACTCTCACTACAGGGCAACTGTGTGATCCCAAGGGCTGGATATCGCATCCCACAGCACAAATGGAGAATAATACCTTGAACTGTCATTTACATGTACCTTCTGGTCTAAAATAAAATAATTGTTGTGCACTTTATAATAAAAAAAAGATGACTCATTTAGTATGTGTTTCCCCCGGAGTGATAATGTTGCTGAGATCGGATGGTTTGGTGGTACCTGACTCTATAGGAAGAACTCATTTTACAGGAAAGATTAGGGGAAAACAGATCTTAAAGGAGAACTAAATCCCCCATTAATCAAAAATCGCCATCCCCTTGCGTCCATTGGTCCCCTCACTGCATTCTCCCACCTTAGTAACACAATGGAAAAAGTATCCATGTCATGTACCTTGGCATAATTACGCAGTGGAGCTCTTCTGCGCCATCTTCTGTATCTTCGGATACTCTTATTTTCCTTCAGCAATCTTCGGAGCTTTCCGCGCATGCGCAGTAGGCACGAATACCAGAATGGTCCCAACTGCGCATGTGTGAAAAAGCTCAGAAGATTGCCAAAGGAATAGAAAAGTATCCGAAGATACAGAAGATGGCGTCGAAGAGCTCCAGCTGCGCTACTCTGCATGAATACGCCAGGGTACATGATAGGGACACTTTTTCCACTGAGTTACTAAGGAGGGAGAATGCAGTGAGAGGGGCCAATGGACGGAAGGGGAAGGGGATGGGGATTTTTGATTAACAGGGGTTTAGTTCTCCTTTACCTAACACAGGGGTGTAGATTCCTACTAATGAATATGACAGAGATGAACTTTACTGAAAAGGGTACGGCACCTCCTGAACTGAGAGATTCCACTAGAGGGTGAGGCTAGAATACTCTGAAGGCAGCGTATGGGTGACAGGGAGTCTGTGACTCAAGCAGTGGGTGGGATTAGAACACTGATGGCAGCTTAAAGGGGAACTATCGTGAAAATGAAAATTTAATATAAGCTTCCTCATAAGTAGGAAAACTAAATATAATGCATTGTTTCTGAAATAATCAAGTTTATATTCACTATTCCTCTCTCAGCATCTGTTTCTCTTCATTCTGTCTTCATTCAGGAGTTGGGTGTCAGATGAATGATCCAATATATCTCATAGAGGGGGGCTCCCTTTCCTAGCAGATCCGCCAGAAGACCCTATACATGGGCAGATAAGCTGCAGAATCGATCTAAAGGACCAATATCGGCAGCTGTAGTCTGCCCATGTATGGCCACATTAAGACAGAGGCAGGGAGTCTGTGACTCAAAAAGTGGGTGGGACTAGCACAGAGGCGAGGTACGAAGTCTTTAACTTAAGCAGTTGTTTGGACATGAATACTCTGATAGCATCTTACATAAAAACATCAGGGACTATTTAACTTAAAGGGCAACTATATGTATATATAGAGAATAAAGTACCCCTTATTGTAAACTCTAAGGATATTATAAGTTACCGAGGAGCTCCACGACCATATAAAAACACAAGGCTGAAGGTCATGGAACTCCGAGGTGACTTCTAATATGTATTTTGCAACAGGGGCTACTTTATATATTATAATGCACAAGTTTTAGTGAGTCATGTGACAGAAATGACATCACTAAGATCCAATTATAACCAATGACATCACTAAGCACCATTTATAAAGATATAATACACAAAAGCCATGAATATCTTGTAAATTATATCCTTATAAACGGTGAGTTCTGATGTCATTTCTGTCACATGACTCACTGAAACTTGTGTATTATAATAAATAAAGTACTCCCAGTTGCAAAATATGAGGATATTAGAAGTTACCTCGGAGTTCCATGACCTGTATAAAAACACTCGGCCTTCGGCCTCGTACTTTTATATGGTCATGAAACTCCTCTGTAACTTATAATATCCTTATAATTTACAAGAGGGGGTACTTTATTCACTATATAATTTACAGGATATTTATGGCTCTTGTGTATTCGATGTATATAAATAAAACTTCCAGTAAAACTGGCAGTAGTAAATTTATACCCTAACACGTGACCTGTCAAAAGATTTGATCAAACAGGAATATGTGGGAGTGTTACTTCAGTAACGGCAGCGTTTCATTTTTGGATAATTCGGTGGCACTTATTATTTGAAGAATAAATCCTAACAGGCGTTACTTATATGTTTTTCCCTTTGAGGAATAGGACAAACACTGTCAGACTAGGCTACACAAAAAAATACATGACAAGGTTTAGTTCTCCTTGAAGTCGCTCAATAAAGGATACTCATTAATACAGACAGTTAAAAAGAAATAGCTTAATATCATTGGAGGTATCTGCCCATGGGATACACAGAGGCCTCTGTATCAACGCTCCAACTGCCAGTAATACTCTGCCGACACTACAATGAGGTGTCCCTATCGCATGAAAATAATAGAATACATAACACGGGCTGGAGAAATGGAAAGTCCAATGTCTCCTGAAGTCCATCTTCCCTTTGGGTTTAGTACATGTAACGAGCATGAAAGCAATAAGGGTTACGTTGTTAATGGAAGCTACATTTTGGTTCAGCATTTTGGATATATGGAAGAGCCATTTCACATTAGGTATACAGGTAACAAGGAGAAGAGTTGGCTCTCCGTCTCTATCTCTCATTCTGCATTCTATTGTTTTATTCGTGCACCTTTCGCTTGGACGGGGGGACGAGGTGAGAAGGAATGTCATTGGGAAGCTCGTGCCCCTCTAATTTAACCTTAATAAGATGATTGGCTAAAGCAAATTCCTCATCGTCCAACATCCCGTCCTTGTCTATATCGGCCAGTTTCCAGATTTTCCCGAGCACCGAGTTGGGCAGCTTGGACTTCACCATCTCTCTCTTTGCGTTGGCGCCCGTGACTTTTCCATTGACGGGAGAGAGGGTATAAAAGATCTCATCGTACATAGGTTTGTCCCTGGATACCACCCAATCAGCATCATCAATCCCTTCTCCTGCCCCCTCTCCATATCCGTGGCCAAAGGGCCCGTTCTGGGTACCATCAAAGGCTCCTCCTTTCACCACCTGAACTGGTTTCTGCGTCTCCTCCTGCCTGACTAGTACCATCAGGTGGGAAATATCGTGGGCAAGCATATCATCCACTGTCTCGAGGAGCTTGCTCTTCAGTGGCTGGAACTTGTTAAAGTCTTGTGCCAGCAACTGATCCTGAAGGAGAGCAAAAAGAAAGGGTCACTAGATTATGAAAGGGAAAATTTGCCTTAAAGGGTTACTGTCATGTTAAAAAAATGTTTTTTTCAAAACGCATCAGTTAATAGTGCTGCTCCAGCAGAATTCTGCACTGAAATCTGTTTCTCAAAAGAACAAACAGATTATTTTATATTTAATTTTGAAATCTGACATGGGGCTAGACATATTGTCAGTTTCCCAGTTGCCCCCAGTCATGTGACTTGTGCTCTGATAAACTTCAGTCACTCTTTACTGCAGTACTGTAAGTTGGAGTGATATCACCCTCTCCCTTCTCCCCAGCAGCCTAACAACAGAACAATGGGAAGGTAACCAGATAGCAGCTCCCTAACACAAGAGAACAGCTGCCTGGTAGATCTAAGAACAACACTCAATAGTAAAATCCAGGTCCCACTGTGACACATTCAGTTACATTGAGTAGGAAAAACAACAGCCTGCCAGAAAGCAGTTCCATCCTAAAGTGCTGGCTCTTTCTGAAAGCACATGACCAGGCAAAATGACCTGAGATGCACATACGCACCAATATTACAACTAAAAAATACATGACAGACACCTCCCACCTATAAATATAAATTGCCTGTGGCTAAGTTCAACTACGCTATGGTACATAAATAACCCCTTCAATTTTTGCACCCACACCTAACCATTATTCATTATATCAGATCTAAAGAAGGATAACAAATACAACACGGGACAGGCTCCGGTATTTACTTCTCTAGCTCATCTCACTAATTAAAAACCTGCAAGTCTCAACACGAGAGTCACCGGCAATGAGCTCATGACAGTGCCAGGCCTGGTCTATGTTGGCAAATCAGAAAATTCCATTAGGAAAATATAATGAGAAAGAACTACAATGGGGTATATTTATCAAAGAGTGAAGTTAGAGATTGCCACAGTCCTCTAGAGTGAAATTCCACCACTCTCCATTCATTTCTATGGGATTTTGAAAGGCGTATTTATCAAAGGATGAACTTTCACTTTCCCCCATTGATAAATACGCTTTTAAAAATCCCATAGAATGAATGGAGAGTGCCGGATTTTCACTCTAGAGGACTGCGGCAACCTCTAACTTGCAAGGATCTTTATAAGACAATTTGCAGTCTGCAATCTGGTTGCTAGGGTCAGCAATGATGTGGAATGTTTACTGTACCTGCATCTTCTTCAGGTTGGGGAAATCTCCCGGGGAGATCTGGTGCTCTCGTTCAATTCGGGTGTAAATCTCTCCCAAACTTGCAATGAGTTCCTTCTTCTTGTTGTCCTTCCCAAACACGGCGGGCATCTCCTTCTTCAGAGAACTAATGATATAGGCATGGACCTTGGGAGGAAACAATGGAAACATTATTTACCATTCTAGAAGCGGGAATCTATATGCTTAGGCAACATGACTGCCACTACAGGGAAATTACTGTTCCTGCTGAATTGTGCTTAGTACAGGGGAATACCTATGTTGCCATAGTTTTATGGTATCTCTCTGTACAGACTATGAGCAAACTTAGGGGCTGTTCCTGCTGAATTGTACTTAGTACATGGGAATACCTATGTTGCCATAGTTTTATGGTATCTCTCTGTACAGGCTATGAGCAAACTTAGGAGGCTGTTCCTGCTGAATTGTGCTTAGTACAGCGGAATACCTAGGCTTAGTTTATTTCAGTACTGCTGCTTCTTAATGTAAGAAGCTTTTTAAGCCCAGTCGTGTAATTAATGGAAGAGGTAATATTATATGGCTGACTACCATTTAGCTAAACAATCACTGGTACCAGGAACCCATTAGAAGGTGTAAGGAATGACATAATCTTTTCTCCAGATGCTGGAAGAATTTTTTCGGGTTACTGGAATCCCTTAAATTTGTGAGAATGGACACAGTGACCCACGACTGAGACTGTGCTCACAAAATGAGGAATCTAAAGGGAAAGTACGCCCTCAAAGTGCCGACAAGCAGGATGTGCCATTTCACTGGCTGGAATCTCTATATTTAGCCACAAACACCAGTAAATAGACCAGATGTAAACAAATTGTCGATTAACTAAAGTACTCCTTCAAAAGCACGGCTAAAGGCCGCCGTCCCTAGAGAGGCCATTCACTGCCCAGCCATACAGCCATGAATTTATCTCACAACTAAGAGTACAAATTGTGAACCAGCACAGGAAATAGCAGTCGTGCATTGCTGGTGTATGGAGGAGACCACCAATATTGCTATTTCCCAGGAACACTGCCCTGGTTTGATTTGTGTATATTTATGGGAATGCACAGAACAAATACTTTCCATTATTCCCTAAAATATGGAGCTTTCTAAATGTTTATTTATATGAAAAGCCCCTAAACTCATCATTATTTAAACACACTTGTTTTTTCTTACATATATTTACATATATAATGACTTATATGTAAATGCCTGTCACTGAGAGATTTCCCCTGCTCTAATTGGCTGATTCCAGCATGTGTCAACGAATTGCAATGCACTACTGACACACAGCAAGGGTTGTAACTATAAGTATGATGTAGAAAGTGATATTCTGAATCAATTTGCAATTGGTTTTCTTTTTTTATTATTTGTGGTTTTTGAGTTATTTAGCATTAATTAAACCCAAATAGGCTGGTTTTGCTTCCAATAAGGATTAATTATTATATATATTAATTAAAGTACAAGATACTGTTTTATTACTGCAGAGAAAAAGGGAATAATATTTAAATGGATTTAAATATCTCACATTTGAGAAAGGGCAATTACAGCCCGAAACATGTTGTGTATAGCAGCTTAAATAAATATTAATCACAAGCAGTTAATCTGCGTCAGAGTGCTCTCCTCTCTCCTACTGATAGTTCAATATTTAAATGGAGTCTATGGGAGACAGCCTTTCTGTAATTCTGAGCTTTCTGCATAACAGGTTTCCAGATCATGTGATCAATATACAGTGCAACCTACCTTTGCCAGACGGGCTCTTTTGATCAGGTCGTTAAGTTTCCTGAGAGCCGCATTCCGCGGTAGACTTTGGATATCCCGGAAGAGATCTTGCTCTTCGGCCTCAAACAGCTTGCGATTGTCGGGGATGAGGAGTGGGTGGGACCAGAAAGATCCGATGTAAACGCGAATAACTTCTGGTGTGTTAACGATCTTTCCTAAAGACCACATGAGGGCGCCGTAAACCCTCATCAGCTGTTGGGTCTCGATCTGGTCGGCTTTGTTGAGGACCACACGCATTTTGTCTTCATGGTTCTTCAAGGCCTTTATGACTTCTGAGAACTCGTCGGAGATGTCCAACTTGTGCGCATCAAACAGAAGGATGATACGGTCGACTCTTTCTGCAAACCATTCCAGCACAGCAGCAAAGTCATACCCTGAAGTGGAGACAAGGGTTCCAATGAGTTAATTAGCAACGACCCCCAAATAGGACTGGATGTGAGGCCAAAGGAATAAATAATCATTCAAATCACTACTGCATATAATACGTTTATTAGGAACAATAAAACAGAGATGTACATTTATTCAGACGATTCAGAACATTTTATTATAGAAGTATAATTTAAATTTGCTCAATTCTTAAATATATTTTTGCTGTGACTAATGGGCAGGATAGGATCTGTGCAGCCACTGGGACAGAATGTTCTGTTATACAGATTGCTAGAATCTCAGCCATAAAGCAGGGCAGGACTGCTGCTTACAATGGGGATCAGATCTGTGCAGCCACTGGGACAGAATGTTCTGTTATACAGATAGCTAGAATCTCAGCCATAAAGCAGGACAGGACTGCTGCTTACAATGGGGATCAGATAGGATCTGTGCAGCCACTGGGACAGAATACTCTGTTATACAGATAGCTAGAATCTCAGCCATAAAGCAGGACAGGACTGCTGCTTACAATGGGGATCAGATAGGATCTGTGCAGCCACTGGGACAGAATGTTCTGTTATACAGATAGCTAAAATCTCAGCCATAAAGCAGGACAGGACTGCTGCTTACAATGGGGATCAGATAGGATCTGTGCAGCCACTGGGACAGAATACTCTGTTATACAGATAGCTAGAATCTCAGCCATAAAGCAGGACAGGACTGCTGCTTACAATGGGGATCAGATAGGATCTGTGCAGCCACTGGGACAGAATGTTCTGTTATACAGATAGCTAGAATCTCAGCTGCCATAAAGCAGGACAGGACTGCTGCTTACAATGGGGACCAGATAGGATCTATGCAGCCACTGGGACTGAATGTTCTGTTATACAGATAGCTAGAATCCCAGCTGCCAGCAGGATAGGACTGTTGCTTACAATGGGGATCAGATAGGATCTGTGCAGCCACTGGGACAGAATGCTCTGTTATACAGATAGCTAGAATCTCAGCCATAAAGCAGAGCAGGACTGCTGATTACAATGGGGATCAGATAGGATCTGTGCAGCCACTGGGACTGAATGTTCTGTTATACAGATAGCTAGAATCTCAGCTGCCAGCAGGATAGGACTGCTGCTTACAATGGGGATCAGATAGGATCTGTGCAGCCACTGGGACAGAATGCTCTGTTATACAGATAGCTAGAATCTTAGCCATAAAGCAGAGCAGGACTGCTGATTACAATGGGGATCAGATAGGATCTGTGCAGCCACTGGGACAGAATGCTCTGTTATACAGATAGCTAGAATCTCAGCCATAAAGCAGGACAGGACTGCTTCTTACAATGGGGATCAGATAGGATCTGTGCAGCCACTGGGACAGAATGTTCTCTTTTAGTGGGGGGAAAAACATTGCGGAACAGTTATCGTGACTATAAATTACATGTCGGACACTAGAATGTAATTCTCTGTTTGAAAGAACATTTCCGGGGTTATTGGCCCCAATGATACACTTAAACATTAAGTTCCTCTCCGTGATTGCGGAGACTCCCAGAGACCATATGTCATTCTGTTCCGCTGGTGCTTGTGAATCCCTGAACCCTGAGAGCTTCTCTTCCTCTCTGATAATGAAATATATATTGTGGCTGTCAGACAGTAGGAAACCCGCTCATTCCTTACAGGGGATTCTCATGGGGCCCTGGCAATATACTGTGTGTATGTATATATATATATATATATATATATATATATATTTTTTTTTTTTACCAGAACTTAACCCGTACCTTCATAGAAAAGGTGCCCTTTCTTCCCTGCACTGTAACCTTGTATTGAATTCAGTGTATGATAGGAATGGGCCCCTCTCACTACGGCTCCCAGTATCAGATTTATTTCATTTCAAATGAGAAACACAAGGGGGCGAGGGAAATACATGTGGCAACAATTCCCATTTTAAATGCCACTCCCACTTTTAAGAATAACTAAATCAAGGTATATAAACCAGTTTTTGGGTAACAAAAAAAAAAAAACTCCCTTGAGAAAATGGGTAATAAATGCTGCATTAAGACAACAAAACTAATTATTGTCATTATTTCAATTAACTCATAACAGAGCAATAAAGTTTAAGTAAATAATTGGGGTAAGCCCAAGGCAACCACAGCCCTTTAGCAGTAAAGATTTATGTCTCCAAAGATGCCCCAGTAGCTCCCCATCTTCTTTTCTGCTGATTCACTGCACATGCTCTGTGCTGCTGTCACTTACTGAGCTTAGGGACCCACTCACAATATACAGTGTATATACAATATAACAGTCACAATACAAGGCTGATTAGTAAATAATACGAACTACTAGTACATGGCAGCTCTGAAATCATTGCAGTCTGCAGTAGAACATAATAAACAGGCCTGTAGCATCAGCTTCAATAATAGACAAGCCTCATTTTGTGCTTTATAATTTGTGACGAGCCCTAAGATCAGTGGTTTCTCAACAGCAGCCCAGAGCTCACTGAGCATGTGCAGTGCCACAGACTCTCCTAACAATACCCAAGATGGGAAACTCCTGTGATAAACAGGGAGGCCTGAATCATTACTACATAGAGATACTGGACCTAAAGGCTGAAGCAGAATGTTAAGCATATAAAATATGGCATTTCTACAGTACAGCATTTATTTTTAGGGTTTGGTTCTCCTTTAATAAAACCTAGGGAACCCACTTGAGTGGAACATTTGTGTGAATGTGTGTGTGTGATAAGAGGGCTGCTCGTCTAATCAGCATCTTACACTCATTACTGTCTATACAGGAAACAGTATTGTTTGGCCGAGTGTTTGTGTGAGACACAGATTGGCCCATTAGTGCTGAAATGACTCACAAGAGAATTGGAGAGAGAAGATCAAGTAAACAGTGTCGGCTACACAACGAGCTAAATGTTCTGTGTCCTTCAACTTAATATGTTAAGGGTCCCCATAAACGGTATATTTTATTAAAAGGAACCACACCGAGTATTATTTCCATACAGTATTTAGGATACGTTGCTGCAGAATTATATTAGTGCATATTAGTCCTTTAATTAGTATGCAGGAAGCTTCACCAATCGGAAGCCTCCTCATATATCAACACTGGGCAAACTTACCCATGAGCAGTAATGCATGGCAACCAATCAAATCGTTGTATTTCTTGTTCTACCTGCATCTGGCTGAAAAAAAGCCACTTTCTGATTGGTTGCTATGGGTTACTGCCCCATGGGCAAATTTGCCCAGTGTTGATAAATGAGCCCCAGTGCGTCCTGTAGCCTATTGACTCTGCTCTGGGGCAGTGGCACATGGGGTTATTGTGGGCACTTACCATTAGGTGGTTATTTACTAAAACTCAAATTTATCTTGTAGTGTTATTAAACCAAGCTGAACCAAAAAGCATTTCTATCTTTATTTTTCTTTAGGTTTTACTTCTCCATCCATAATTTTATCTTATTTATCAATAAAATAACTCGAAAAAGTCGGGTGGGAAAAAAACTCGATTAAAGCAAGCAAAAACACAAACCAAACAAATTTTCAGAGTCGCTAGATTTTTTTAGTTTATCGCTTAAAAACCAGAATTTTTGGATCATCAGACGAAATCCAGCGTAGATCACGATATGTTCATATTGTAAAAGGGACATCTCCCATTGACTTATACAGGACCTTCACAGGTTTGAGATGGCGGATTTTTGGATTCTGACTTTTTGCAGCTTTGGGGTATAATAAATCTTGAGAAATTAAATTTTTTTCCCCACTAGAAAAAAAATAGAGTTTAGTAAATAACCTAGAGAGTGTACTATTGCCCTAATTAACATTGTAATCTGTTCTAAATCAGTCTGAATCAGACATGTAACACCTTGGGGCCCATTTACTTAGCTCGAGTGAAGGAATAGAGGAAAAAAACTTTGAATTTCGAATGTTTTTTTTTTGGCTACTTTGACCATTGAATGGGCTACTTCGACCTTCGAATCGAACGATTCGAACTTAAAATCGATTCGAACTTAAAATCTATTTGACCATTCGATAGTCGAAATACTGTCTCTTTAAGAAAAAGCTTCGACCCCCTAGTTCGCCACCTAAAAGCTACCGAGGTCAATGTTAGCCTATGGGGAACGTCCCCATAGGCTTCCTAAGCATTTTTTGGTTGAACAAAAATCGTTCGATCGATGGATTAAAATCCTTCGAACGATTCAAAGGATTTAATCGTTCGATCGAACGATTTTTCCTTCGATCGAACGAATATCGCTAAATCCTTCGACTTTGATATTCGAAGTTGAAGGATTTAACTTCGACAGTCGAATATCGAGGGTTAATTAACCCTCGATATTCGACCCTAGTTAAATCTTCCCCCTTGTGTCCATAGGAGACAGGAGACTTTTGTGATTGGGAAGGCTAATTAATGGCATTTTATCCTAGGTCCGATTAGCTTCTAAGCAACAGCCCAGAGCTCACTGAGCATGTGCAGTGTCACTGACACACAACAGATGCCTAACAAGATCCAAGATGGGGAGCTGCTGGGGGGCAATTGGATCATTACTGTACTGATCCTCTGGCCTGGTAGAATAAGTAAAAAAAAAAAAATAATTAAATACAGCATTTCTATCTTTATTTTTCTTTAGGTTTTACTTCTCCTTTAAACATGCCAGAAGTTAAAAAATGCTGAAAAAAAAACAAAAAAATCACTGGAACTCAATGTGCGAATCCCGTGCCAGTTCCACAAGAGGAAATCGTTGCATGCGGAGCCAATTAAAGCAAACGACACCTGCCACTTCTCAGTCGGGGAGAGAACAGATTTTACTTGGCCAGCAGGTCCGTCTCCACGGTCCACAATGAAATAAACTGCCGTGTCAGTTTCTCTTTATCAGAGTCCAGAGAACACAATAGCGGTGCTTAGCAAAACAAGCGTGCGGGCAGGGGGCCTGCTGTTGTGACCGGATAAAGTAGGATTGACAGGCATTAAACATCCTGATCTCACAATGTGACTGCTGACACCGCCCCCCACCCCGAGGACTATGGGTAGAAGAATAACAGGATAAGTCCATTCACAATGACAGTTAGGGATGACCACACAGATAAGAGGAAGTCAAAATCTCTGTATTCAGCACACTGGCATCCTCTGTGCCCACATCTTCCCCTGGCATAATGTGATTATTAAAGGGATGTTGCACTGATCAATTACAGGTTTTTGGACAGAGAAAAAGTATCAAAAGGTTGTCTATACCCTCATACTGTACTGTCTAAGGGAAACAATATGGCAGCTCCTACCCATATGTATAAATACAAATATACAGAGAAGGAATGTTCTGGGCACACAATAAGCTATACCCTCATACTGTACTGTCTAAGGGAAACAATATGGCAGCTCCTACCCATATGTATAAATACAAATATACAGAGAAGGAATGTTCTGGGCACACAATAAGCTATACCCTCATACTGTACTGTCTAAGGGAAACAATATGGCAGCTCCTACCCATATGTATAAATACAAATACTGTATACAGAGAAGGAATGTTCTGGGCACACAATAAGCTATACCCTCATACTGTACTGTCTAAGGGAATCAATATGGCAGCTCCTGCCCATATGTATAAATACAAATATACAGAGAAGGAATGTTCTGGGCACACGGTAAAGGTGGCCATACACGGGCGATAAAAGATGCCGGCAGACCGAGCTTATTGGCCCGTGTATGGGGCCCACTGACGGGCTTTCCCGATCAAAATCTGGCCTGAAAGTCGGGCAGATGTTGATCGGGCAGAGCTAAAAATCCTGTCGGATTGTGGACCGCATCTGTTTGTTGATCCAACCGCCTCTATCCCTTGCATTATGATCTTTTTGTTGGGCACTAGGGCACACAATTGGATCAGTCCGATATTGCCCACTTCAAGGCGGGCATATCGGGGAGAGATCCACTCGTTTTGCTATACCCTCATACTGTACTGTATAAGTGAAACAATATGGCACCTCCTATCCATATGTATAAATACAAATATACAGAGAAGGAATGTTCTGGGCACACACTAAGCTATACCTGAATACTGTACTGCCTAAGGCAAACAATATGGCAGCTCCTATCCATATGTTCTGTATATAAATTAAAGGTTATGTATTTTAACATTATTTACATTATGATTCTATCAATTGTGTGTATTATAAAGCAAGTCTGGGAGTTAGGTTGCCAGGAGTTGCTGTGATATTATGAGCACGATACTTTGGCATTAATAAGGTAAATAAATATTAGATCAGCAATAAACCCAGTTCCAATGCAATAGGCGCATCTGTCTATTGCATCTGAGCAGCACCACTGCAGCGGTCGGTCAGTAGTAATAGTTAAAACTCAGTAGTCAGAACAATTAGGGCAAACGGACAGTCCATGCAGGTTCCAGCAGCAGTGGATTAGAAGCCATTTAATGCTATAGAATACCTCCGTACGTGCATCTGCGGAGCCTGCTATAGCCACTCTCCTCTCGCTCTGGACAAGGAAACAGAACACACACAGAATGAAAAGATACATGGGTGAGAGATGTGGGAGGTCTTGCCTTAAGAGGGTACACTTCAAGGACTAATCCACCCGATAAGGCCTAAAAATTTTTAAAAAATGTAATTCTCTCCAATATACATGCACAATGGCTTTAAAGTTATTGGTCAATGGAACGGACATTGAAAGCAGTGTCTGTCTATATTCTCTGCACTGCTAGTTCTGACTCCAGAAATAATGTAGACAAAAAGGACAGACAGACAGATGCTGCTTTCATTAGCAAGGACATGTACGCCTAATATTAAACCCACTGGTTGAAACGATATTGGAAAGTTGCTTAGAATGACATTTTTTTCATTGCGCAAAAACAGCTTTTGGGTGGAGTTTCCCTTTTATAGATTTTACTCCCTAGTCTTTGCCATCAGTGGTCAGACAAAAATGTATTTTTACAGGTGCACCCAACTGTCAGGAGCCTGAGCTGCCTACAACCATCTAAGAGGTCACTCTATACTTTCAGTAAATTGTAAGTAGGGATGCACCGAACCCACTTTTTTGGATTCGGCTGAACCTCCAAATCCTTTGCGAAAGATTCAGGCGAATACCGAACCCTAATTTGCATATGCAAATTAGGGGTGGGAAGGGGAAAACATCTTTTACTTCCTTGTTTTGTGACTCAAAGTCATGTGATTTCGCTCCCCGCCCATAATTTACATATGCAAATTAGGATTCAGATTCGGCCCGACAGAAGGATTCGGCTGAATCCGAATCCTGCTTACAAAGGCCGAATCCTGCCCGAATCCCGAACCGAATCCTGGATTCGGTGCATCCCTAATTGTAAGCTTGCTTGTCTCAAACTCCTTATAAAATCCCATAGGCCCCTGTTGTGTTATAACCTCAATACAAAAGCCAATCTGTGCAGCCCAGGGCAGGGGTTTGTATTCATGGTTTGTGGCCAATGGAACAGGGCCACATGGCAGGGATCCCTATTGATTTTTCTCTGTATCCAATACAAAACCGCAGGCAACTATAAATGATTCTGAATGTTAAAGGGATTCTGTCATGATTTTTATGATGTTTTTATTTCTAAATTACACTGTTTACACTGCAAATAATTCACTCTACAATATAAAATTTCATTCCTGAACCAGCAAGTGTATTTTTTTAGTTGTAATATTGGTGTGTAGGTGCATCTCAGGTCATTTTGCCTGGTCATGTGATTTCAGGAAGAGCCAGCACTTTAGGATGGAACTGCTTTCTGGCAGGCTGTTGTTTCTCCTACTCAATGTTACTAAATGTGTCGCAGTGGGACCTGGATTTTACAGTTCTTAGATCTACCAGGCAGCTGTTATCTTGTGTTAGGGAGCTGCTATCTGTTACCTTCCCATTGTTCTGTTGTTAGGCTGCTGGGGGGAAAGGGAGGGGGGTGATATCAGCAGCAGTAAAGAATGACTGAAGTTTATCAGAGCACAAGACACATGACTGGGGGCACCTGGGAAACTGGCAATATGTCTAGCCCCATGTCAGAATTCAAAACTAAACATAAAAAAATCAGTTTGCTCTTTTGAGAAATGGATTTCAGAGCAGAATTCTGCTGGAGCAGCACTATTAACTGAAAAAAACATTTTTTCCCTTGACAGTATCCCTTTAACTTCATGTTTGTCCTATTGGTAATAATAAAAAAGGTTCCTATAGTGTATGAGAGACTAATGTGAGCTTTTGCTCTGTGGGCAATCATCAGGGTCGGCTATGTGAGCATTAGAATTGTCAGTGATCAGTAGAGCTTTAGGAATGAACATTGTACTGGAAGAAACAAAGTGGCGACTCCTTTTCCTAGAGAGACACAAATTACCCCTTTGTATAAAAAAAATACAAAATGCACAAAATTTGTTATGGGTGCGGAGAGTCTTTTTTATCTATTGTTTAGGGATGCACTGCTGTCCTGTCAGTAACAATTAGGGATCCCCGAATCCTTCACGGAAGATTCGGCCGAAGGGAACATATTTTACTTTGTGTTTTGTGACAAAAAGTCACACAATCTCCTTCCCTGCCCCTAATTTGCATATGCAAATTACGATTAATATTCAGTTTGACCGGGAGGAGGATTCAGCCGAATACTGCTGAAAAAGGTCGAATCCTGGCCGAATTCCAAATTCGGTGCATCCCTAATTGTTACTGACAGGAGAGCAGTTACTGTAAGGGATGCACCGAACCCACTATTTTGGATTCGGCCAAACCCCGAATCCTTCCCGAATGATTTGGCCGAATACCGAACTGAATCCGAAAGGGGAAAACATTATTTACTTCCCTGTTTTGTGACAAAAAGTCACAGATTTCCCTCCCGCCCCTAATTTGCATATGCAAATTAGGATTTAGTTCGGCCTGGCAGAAAGATTCGGCCGAATCCTGGATTCAGTGCATCCCTAGTTACTGTGACCCCAAAAAATAATTCAGCCGTGTGACTTCAGCTACACATTGAAAGGCTGCTCAGCCATTGGCTGCAATGATAAATATGTGGGACAGCTGGGGTATCACCAATAAGTAGCACAGGCTACTGGTGTACGTGTACTTGAAAGTCCGACTTCTGCCACAATTGGAATCACCTGACTCTCTGTGGTCCAATCACACAGCGGTGCTGGCCTGAGAGCAAACTCAGAGGTTTCATCTTCTTTATTCTCAGCTTGTTGTCCCAGTTGAGTTGGCAGAGGGTAAAGGCAAAGGCCGGCCCCCGCACCACACGCTCGGAGACAATAAACACAGCTGAAAGATGAAGGGTTTTTTCGTACGTAACAGCCCTGGGCACAAAGTCAACCGACAGTGAATGCGGTTATGTGGAACCCACAGTGCAGGGTGGAAAAAATACAAAGATATTCAGCTTCTTGTTATTACCAGCAGGAGGTGCCTATTGCTCAAGCTGGTTAGCCACTGTAGCTGCTTGTGCCATGGGAATAACTAAACACTACCCAGCATTTCTTCTTAAAGGAACAGTAACACCAAAGAAAATGAAAGTGGTTTAAAGTAATGAAAATATCATGTCGTGTTTCCCTGCACTGGTAAAACTGAGCTGTTTGCTTCAGAAACACTACTATAGTTCATATAAACAAGCTGCTGTGTAGCCATGGCGGAAATTGAAAAAAGTCAATATGGCACAGGTTAAATAGTGGATAACAGATAACACTAGGGATGGGCGAATGTGACCCGTTTCTTTCGCCAAAAATTCGCCAGTGGCGAAATGATGCCGACGCCCATTAAGGTCTATGGGCAAAAAGTTTTTTTGAAGTGCAACGTCATACAAGTCTATGGACGTCATTTCTGCGGCAAAACAAGGAGAAAAATTTGCCCATCCCTAGATAACACCATTATGTTCTACAGAGCTTATCTGCGGTGTAACCTGAGCCTTTTCTCTTTTGAATGGCTGCCCCCATTGCTACACAGCAGCTTCTTTATATAAACTATCAAGTGCAGGGCAACACTGTATGATATTTGTATTACTTTAAAACAATTTCATATACAGGAGCCCGATTTTACGTTTTTTTTAAGGGATGGTGTAAAATCCAGGAAGAAATAAAATCTGGGAAAAGTGTTATACATAATATAATAGGTGGGACCACAAAACCACAATGTAAAATGAGGGAAAACTTAAAATCAGGGGATGTAAAATTGAGGTTTCACTGTATTGATGTTACTGTTGCTTTAAAGGGGAACTCCACCCAAATGCACGCCTTGCACAGTTGTGTGATTCTCTGTCTTCTTCACAGAATGATCAAAGGGCTGTGGGAATGGAGTCTTTTTGCAACCTGAGCTGCTATGTTCCATCTAAGTGCCTTCCCAACAATATGAGGATAAACAACTTCTGTACAAAACACCTTTAATGGAGACGTTAACTACAACACAAGGGTACGATCTCATAAAGGAAGGGAAAGGGGTGGGTGAGACCAATACTGGGATCCAGATATAACTTTCTAGGCAACGGGGGAAGAATGTGGCATGGGCAATAAGTTAGCAGTGTGTAAAATTCCAGGAATTTGACATAATATAAAGGGATTGGAAAAATCTACTGCTCAGGAACCTTTTATGATGATGATGATGAGTGGGTCAGATGGCAGGGAAGGAATTCCAGAAACCTACTTCTTACATTTTTCTGTTTTTTGGCAGGCAGTCACTAATTATATTTTCTGTACCATTCCCGCCCTTAATTTAATGTTTGAAGTATTTATTTTCCTTGTTATGGGTCTCCTTTGTAGTAAGCATAGAAGATAAAGCAAGGCAACAATTAATACAGGGCTGCATTTAGAGCCTCATCGGGTGCTCCAGGAACAACAGTTCCCCCTGAAGGTGCCAAAATTCCTGCCTGGGCCCTTTACCCCTTTCCATTCACAGATTTGTGGGTACGCTTTGCCTTGGGGTGGTTAAAGGAAAAACCCCCCTCTCTTCTCAGCAAATGCCCCTAACTCTTTACTTACCTCTCCGTGCAGAGTTCACTGGCGACATCTTCTTTTCTTCGGAATGAGACCGGTGAAGCGACGCATGCGCAGCTGGAGCAGTTTTCGGTTTCGCGACAACTGTGCATGCAAAGAAACTCACGAAAATTGCAAAAGTGCCGGTCTCATTCGGCTGAAGATGTCGATCGTGAACTCCGCTGGACAGAATTTGAGTGGAGGAGTAAGTAAAGGGTTAGGGGCATTTGCCTGAGGGGCAGCTTGGCTGGGGGGACTATGTAGGGTTTATTTATTAAGGGGTTGTTTCTCCTTTAAAGGAATTATTCAGTGTAAAAATAAAAACTGGGTGAATAGATAGGCTGTGCAAAATAAAAAATGTTTCTAATATAGTTCGTCCAAAAATGTAATGTAATGTATAAAGGTGACTGGATGTCTAAAATAATAGCCAGAACACTACTTCCTGCTTTACAGCTCTCTTGGTTTCCACTGACTGGTTACCAGGCAGTAACCAATCAGAGACTTGAGGGGGGGGGGCACATGAATCATAACTGTTGCTTTTGAATCTGAGCTGAATGCTGGGGATCAATTGCAAACTCACTGAACAGTTATGTCCCATGTGGCCCTCCTTATAGTCACTGTTAGAGAGCAAAGCAAGAAGTAGTGCTCTGGCTATTATGTTATACATCCAGTCACTCCAGCCTTTATACATTACATTTTTGGCTAACTAACTATATTAGAAACATTTTATTTTGCACAGCTTATCTATTTACCTAGTTTTTATTTTTAAACTGAACTGTTTCTTTAAAGGCACTAATATGCTGCGGAACAGACAATCAGAGAATCACACACACCATAGCTTGGAGCAAAGGGGGTATACACAGCACTGCTAGGGGTCCCACTAGGAAGCTTGCATCTGGTGTTGCCTCATTTTTGCATGCCCACCTATCTGCAGTAGAAGTAGAATGTGTGGCCCTTTTAAACCATCAGGGGCCACATGTAAGGATTCTGAAATCTTAAACGTTGCCCGGTTGACTGATGTGAACTAAATGCTGATTGGTTGCTAGAAGTTACTGCATGAGTTCTCACGTTAGTAAACAAAGGCCGGAGCAGAATTATGCTGGCAGGGATGGGCATGAGAGTGTGCCAGCTGCCAGAGAACAGAGCAGGTTACACAAACAATGTACAAAAAGGGAATGAGAATGACTGGGGCTGCAAACCCTTTAGAGGACAAATATTTGACTTCAGAGCACACATTTCAACAAACAGAAGGAATTGACTGTCTAAATTGTTTGACTGAAAGCAGCTGCAGATTTATAACTCCTGGGAAGCAACCCACACTAGACATATTTAAAGGAGAAGAAAACCTTATTTTAAGCAAGAGGGCCCTTGCACAGGCCACCCCCCCCCTAACCATTCCAGCAGACTTCCAAAAGGGACCCCACTTCACTCCACTTGATACACATATGGGGGTGTGCCATACTATTTCTCAGACAGTACACTATGAGGGTCCAGGTATGGGGTTCCGTTATCGGAAAACCCATTATCTGGAAAGCTCTGAATTATGGGAAGGCTGTCTCCCATTGACTCATTTTATCCAAATTTTTAAAAAAAATATGTATATTTTCTCTGTTGTAATAAAAAAGTATCTTGTACTTGTTGATCCAAACTAAGATGTAATTAATCCTTATTGGAAGCAAAATCAGCCTATTCAGTTTATTTAATTTTTACATGATTTTCTAGTAAACTTAAGGTATGAAGATCCAAATTATAGAAAGATCCATTATCCGGAAAACCCCAGGTCCAAACCATTCTGGATAACAGGTTCCATACCTGTAATAATAAAACAGTAGCTTGTACTTGATCCAAACTAAGATAAAATTAATCCTTATTGGAAGCAAAACCAGCCTATTGGGTTTATTTAATGTTTACATGATTTTCTAGTTGACTTAAGGCATGAAGATCCAAATTACAGAAAAATCTGTTACCCGGCAAGCCCCAGGTCATGAGCACTCTGGATAACAGGCCCCATACCTGTATAGCCTATTGTGTGCCCAGAACATTCCTGCTCTATATATTTATACACAGGGTTGCATAACAGTTTCCATATTTGTTGCCTTATTTAATTGTCTTTTATTAACCCAAGTCACACTGGGAGTTCTAGCACAGTACAAATGGAACAGCCTTAGCAGTGTATGAAACATGGCTTTCAGCTAATGGCACAATCAGTTATTGGTCCTCATTTTCCCATTTGCTGTGCGGGTACCTTCATACCTCCCAACTGTCCCGGTTTGAGTGGGACAGTCCCTCTTTTGACAGCTCAACCCACAGTCCTGCGTTTGTACTGTAAAGTCCCAATTTTTCTGCACTGAACAGCCAAAAAAGAAACACTGTTTCTAACTTAATTGGCTCATGGCAGAGATACCAGAATAGATAATTAATATACATTTGTAACAGTTTTGTCCCTTGGGAGAAGTCAGACACACAGCTTAAAGGAGACATTTTGTGTAAACAATAAGAATGTACCGTACCAGTGTATTATACTCATTTAGATATAGAAGAATTGTGCTTAGTGTTTCAGGCTGATTTATTGAATATTTCTGCAAAAACCCTAATAATCCCTCCCTTCTTTTCCACTTCCTGCTCCCTGAATTCCCAGGCTGTGCAGGGGGTGGGGGGGGGGGGGGCGACGACTCTCAGCTCACTGCACTGTAGGACAGGAACCAATCAGCAGCTAGCAGGACCTGATAGGGAACTGAAGCCTGCCAGTGCTTGTGTGACTGCAGGGCTGTGATTGGCTGTCCCCCTCCTACTGTAATTCTGGCAGGGACTGTTGGGACACGCCCACCCCTCATTTTAGACATTGACAAGGACCAGAGAACATCTATAGGGAGCTCTAATAATTTTCATTTATCGTGTATGTCTTCTTTAAAGGGCAATTTACCTTCAATTTACCTACAGTAAAACTGTAAAAAAACATAAAAACTACAGACGTGTTCAAACTTTCATAACCTGGGGATTAGGAGAGGATTAGGGTGACGGAACTTGAAAAATGTCCCTTTCCAAATACAATAACAAGAGGCCCATCAGCAGCTCCACATTCTGCCCTCATACACACATTACACACACACACGTATACACAAGCTCAGCACAGATACACACAACACTCTCTCCCAGTCACTGTGCACCTCTTTTTATTTGTTATAATACAGTATATTCTTATTATATTGTAGTCTATTTGTCTGCAGACACATATCATGTCTAACATACTGAATAACCAATGGCTTATCTTTAGAGCTACTGTATATGACTGAGCTTTAGTCAATATTACTGTATATGACTGAGCTTTAGTCAATATTACTGTATATGACTGAGCTTTAGTCAGTAATACTGTATATGCACAGCTTGGGTCAATAAGCCCTGCAAAGTCAAAGTAGTTTTGTTGGCATCATCTTTTTCAGACATTATGCAAATGAGTGTTTGCTGGCCCTTTAAAAGGATACAAGCCTTTATAAAGTATGTCAAGATACAACTATTCACTATGATTTTGCAGGTTATATTAAAGGAGTTGCTCATACATTTTGGGGGTTATTTATTGAACCTCAAATTTTTGTGGTCGGGCTTTTTGGGACAAAACTCTTATTTTTTCAGGAAAAAAATAACTATTTATTATAACTATTTATTATACCCCCATGCTGCAAAAAGCCTGAACCTGAAAATCCGCCATCTCAGACCTGTTGATGTCCTGTATAAGTCAATGGGAGAGGCACCGATCCCAAATTGAAGTTATCGTGGTCTTTGGTGGATTTAGCCTGAAAATCTGACTTTTTTAGGTTTTCAGGAAAGAACTCGAAAAAACTCGAGCATTTCAGGAGAAAAGTCAGAAAAAAATGGTACAATTCTGGGTTTTCTCTTGATTTTTTTACCGATCCAATTAAATCTAGTTAATTTATTAATAAATAAGCCAGAATCGGTCATGGGAGTTTGGTCGAGCTTTTTTTATTGGGACAAGGAGATAAATTTGGATTTTAGTAAATAATCCCCTTAGTATGATGTAGAGAGTGTGACTGTGAGACAATTTACAATTGGGCTTCATTTTCTATTATTTATGTTTTTTCAGTTATCCTTTTTCGTCAGCAGCTCTCCAGTTTACAATTTCAGCTCCTATCTGGTTACTAAAGTGGACTGTCATTTGAAAATGATCCTAGCAACCAGGCAGTGGTTTTAATGAGAGACTGGAATATGAATAGGAGAGGGCCTGAACAAAAAGATAAGCAATAATAATATTGTAGCCTTACAGAGCAATAGTTTTTTGGGCTTCTGGGGTTCAAGCATTTGAAAGCTTGAAAGAGACAGAAAGACTATAAAAAATGAAGACTAGGGATGCACCAGTCCACTATTGTGGATTCGGCCGAACCCCCGAATCCTTCGCGAAAGATACGGCTGAATACCGGACCGAATCAGCATATGCAAATTAGGGGTGGGAAGGGGAAACATTTTTTACTTCCTTGTTTTGTGACAAAAAGTCACGCAATTTCCCTCCCCGCCCCTAATTTGCATATGTAAATTAGGATTTGGTTCAGCCAGACAGAAGGATTCGGCCGAATTCGAATCCTACTGAAAAAGGCTGAATCCTGAACTGAATACTGGATTTGGTGCATCCCTAACGAAGACCAATAAACAAGTTTCTTAGAATAGCCCCTTCTATGATAAACTAAAAATAAATTTAAAGGTGAACAATCTCTTCAAAGGAGAACTAAAGCCTAACTAAAGAAGTAGCTAGAAATGTTGTACATTATGTTTTGTGCTTCTGTACCAGCCCAAGGCAACCACAGCTCTTTAGCAGTAAAGATCTGTGTCTCCAAAGATGCCCCAGTAGCTCCCCATCTACTTTTCTGCTGATTCACTGCACATGCTCTGTGCTGCTGTCACTTACTGAGCTTAGGGACCCACTCACAATATACAGTACACATAGAATAGAAATGTCACAATATAAGGCTGATTAGTAATTAATACAGATAATTACTACATGGCAGCACAGAAACCAGTGCAATTAGCATCAGAATTTAATAATCAGCCCTGTAGCATCTGCTGGATAATTAGTGACGACCCCTAAGCTTAGCTTCTCAACAGCTGCTCAGACACAGACACTTTCCAAGATGGTGACCCCCTGTGACAAGTTTGAAGTCCTGGATCATTGCTGCTATTGACAAGCTGAAACTTTAGGCTGGTGCAATAAGTTCAGTATATAAATTATGGCATTTTTATCTATATTAATTCTTGGGCTTTAGTTCTCCTTTAAGAGGGATGAGTTTGTCTACATTAGGTTTAATACAGAGGGGAAGGTCTATTAAAGAGTAAACGGGTAACCCTACAGATTTTCCGCAGAATTTCTAGCTATTCAGCCTTACAGAAAGATTGGCACAAGGAACTGAATCCCATTGTAGTCTGTGGGCAATGATAAAATCGATCAGTAGGGGTATTTATCCCTTTAAAGAGGAAGAAGCGGTAACATATCTGTACACTGAACACTAACACGATGTGGAGGCCACACCCCTGATGCTGTACAGAAGCACGGAGCAAAGAAGCTGCACACGGAAATACAGTCGCCGTACCTCGACTTATCCTCTGTTTCTCTCCGGACAGGATTCCCGGCGTGTCGATGACGCTGATGCTCTCCAGCACGGGATTGGGCAGTTGGGCGCAAACAAATCTGCAAAACACAAGAGAATTTTAGCAAAGCTAAAACAACAAAAAGATTGTAATAATCATATCTGTGCTTTGATCTCAGGTTATTGGGCCTAAACACTTGTACTATATGATTTCTGCCTGTGGCACATGGTGAGGAAACTTGTGCTTTTGGCCCCACATTTCCCTCTGAAGTCTCCCTGTTATTGTTCCAATATGAAGTACAATTTCATCCGTATTTTTATCAAAAGAAAATGCTAAAGAATTCTGTGAGCCTAACACAGAATGACTCCCATATCTCACCTACATTCCCCCATTTAAATTCATACTGTATGTGACATGTATTTAAAGGGGAACTATTGCGAAAATGAAAATGTAATATAAGTTTCAGCATACTGAAATAAGAAACTTTCTAAATACAATCAGTTCAAAATTCTGTACCATTTCGGAAATAATCAAGTTTATATTCACTATCCCTCTCTCGGCATCTGTTTCTCTGTCTGTCTTCATGCGGCAGTTGGGTGTAAGATATTCATTGACAGTTAGATCCAATATATTCTTTTGGGGGGGTCCTTTTGTCTAGAAGATGTATTAGAGCTCAATCTATTAAAAGCCCCAGACATCATGTCTCTCTACATGCAGGATTTCTGCAAAAGGCAGTTATTTTGTTAAAATTTGTTTGAACTGATTCATCATCTAGGCAAAAGGACCCCCCCCCATATATATATTGGATCTAACTGTCAATGAATATCTGACACCCAACTGCTGCATGAAGACAGAATGAAGAGAAACAGATGCTGAGAGGGAGATAATGAAGATAATTTTGAACTGAATTTAGAATTTTTTAGAACTGATTGTATTGAGAAAGTTTCTTATTTCAGTATGCTGAAGCTTATATTACATTTTCATTTTCGCGATAGTTCCCCTTTAATATCTGTGGCTTCCGCTCACTGCACTCTACAAACTCAGCAGTCAAACAGTATCGCAGAGTAAGTAATTATAATTATTATTACGTAATTAAATAGCTCTATTGTATCACACTGACATTCCATTTATATGATTACTGGCTGTGCATAAAGGATATGTCTCATTCTCCCAGAATGCACTGTGCTGAATTCTCTGTTCCCGGCCACAGGTATGCTGTATGACTGCCATTCCAGGCTGCGTCAGCACTCTAGAATGCTCGGCTTGAGATTTTATCTGCAGATCTGCTCTAGTCATACCATGGGTAGATTTGCATCGATATTGGTTCCCATGGGTGTAAATCATGGGAGACTCATTGCATTATGGGATACACAGGTAGGAGCCAAGGGAGGGACTTAAAAGTGAATGAACTACACTAACTGAGCCAGATTCTTCCTCTCATAAACCTGGGGATGGGACTTTGTAGGTCCCTTTAGCTGCACATTGTCAGCACTATGACTATCCCTTCATATTGTGTGCACATTACCCAATGGCCTTATGTATGGCTTCACAGTTGTAAGAAAACATAATGGAAATACACAGACCTCATCTGTATAATTCAGCCAGCAGCCTTGTGCCTTTATATGGTCACAAAACCCCTCAGTGACTCCTAATATCCTTATCATTTACAGTAGGGGGTACATTATCCCTTATAATACATGAGTGATACTCAGAGTTCCCTGTATAACTCAGCCTGCAGTCTTGTGCCTTTATATGGTCACAGAACCCCTCAGTGACTTATAATAATTTACAGTAGGGGGTACATTTACACCAGTGCATACATGACCCTGCATTACAGATACACAGATTTCCAGCATATACAGGAATGGGACCTGTTATCCAGTATGGTTGGGACCTGGGTTTTCCAGATAATGGATCATTACATAACATAAACATATAATAAAACATTAAATAAACCCAATAGGCTGGTTTTGCTTCCAATAAGGATTAATTATATCTTAGTTGGGATCAAGTACAAGCTACTGTTGTATGATTACAGAGAAAAGGGAAAGATTTTTAAACAATTTGGATTATTTGGATAAAATGGACAGGTATGGCAGATGGCCTTCTTGTAATTCTGAGCTTTTTGGATAACAGGTTTCTGGATAACGGATCTCATACCTGTATACTAACTAGGGATCCGAATCCACTATTTGGGATTTGGCCGAATCCCCGAATCCTTGATGAAAGATTCGGCCGAATACCGAACTGAATCCGAATCCTAATTTGCATATGCAAATTAGGGGCAGGAAAGAAAAACATGGAAAAAAATCTTTTGTGATGAAAAGTCACGTGATTTCCCTACCCGCCCCTAATTTACATAGGCAAATAGGATTCGGTTTGGCCACACAAGGATTCGGCCGAATACGAATCCTGCTGAAAAAGGCCGAATCCTGGCCGAATCAAGAGCCGAATCCTGGATTCGGTGCATCCCTAATCCTAACAAATCTCAGCACTGCATGCACAGCCAGACATTTGGGTGTATCCATTCATTATACCAACGAGGGGGTGTGAGAGTTTAATTAGAGCCTAGAGCCCAAATACCATGTTATGCTGTAATGGGAATCCCCATCGCCTGCACATTACAAACCCTCAGAACCCTTGCACTTCATTGCTGTGTAATTATCTGCTCTGTGTGAAATCTCACAAGTTATTGCAGATACCACTTTCCATAAATACGACACTCCCAGATTATCCAACATAACCAATACGAGGAGTCCAAAATGCGTGAATATTGATGGACTGTTCTTACCAGTACCCTCCCTAATGCCATGAGTGATCAGAAGACCACAGAGAAGTCTCATCCTTTTGTATGTAACGTTCAAGGATTCAGCTGTGTGGCCCCAAAGATGGAAGGCAGAAATTTAGCGATTTAATGATACAGCTATGGTATCTGTTATCTGGAAACCCGTTATCCAGAATTCTCTGGTTATGGAATGGCCATCTCCCACAGAGTCCATTTTATCCAAATAATCACAATTTTTAAAAATGGTTTACTTTTTCTCTGTACAGATATAGGACCTGTTATCTAGAATGCTCGGGACCTGGGGTTTTCCGGATAACGGATCTTTCCGTAATTTGGATCTTCATACCTTAAGTCTGCCAGAAAATCGTGTAAACATTAAATAAACCCAATAGGCTGGTTCTGCTTCCAATAAGGATTAATTATATCTAAGTTTGGATCAAGTACAAGCTACTGTTTTATTACTACAGAGAAAAGGGATATTATTTTTAAAAATTTGGATTATTTGATTATAATGGAGTCTATGGGAAGCAACCTTTGCGTAATATGGATCTTTCTGGATAACGGGTTTCCGGATCATGTAATAATAAATCAGTACCTTGCACTTGAGCCAAACTAAGATATAATTAATTGTTAATAGGGATCCACCGAATCCACGATTCGGTTCGAGATTCGGCCAGGATTCGACCTTTTCAGCAGGATTCGGCCGAATCCTTCTGTCAGGCCGAACCGAATCCGAATTTGCATATGCAAATTAGGGGTGGGGAGGGAAATCGCGTGACTTTTTGTCACAAAACAAGGAAGTAAAAATTTTTTTCCCCTTCCCATCTCTAATTTGCATATGCAAATTAGGATTTGGATTGGGTCGGTATTTGGCTGAATCTTTAGCGAAGGATTCGGGGGTTTGGCCGAATCCAAAATAGTGGATTTGGTGCATCCCTAATTATTAACTTATTGGAAGTAGGGATGCACGGAATCCACTATTTTGGATTTGGCCGAACCCCGAATCCTTCGCGAAAGGTTCGGCCGAATACCGAACCGAATCCTAATTTGCATATCCAAATAGAGAAGGGAAAAACATTTGCTACTTCCTTGTTTTGTTACAAAAAGTCATGTGATTTCCCTCCCCATCCTAATTTGCATATGCAAATTAGGATTCAGTTCGGCTGGGGAAAAGGATTTGGGAAAATCCGAATCCTGTTGAAAAAGGCAGAATCCTGGCTGAATCCCAAACCGAATCCTGAATTCTGTGCATCTCTTATTGGAAGCAAAACCAGCCTATTGGGTTTATTTATTGTTATACATGATTTTCTAGTAGGCTTAAAGTATAAAGATCCAAATTACAGAAAGATCCATTATCCAGAAAACCCCAGGTCCAGAGCATTCTGGATAACAAGTCCCATACCTGTATATACTGTGTGTGTAGCAATGCCCTTCACTCTGAGATGAGCTAATCCCCCGTATGATGCTGGTCACTCACACAGGCTGACCCATTGCACTCCAGCAGGAACCTCTGAGTAATGTTTCTGCGCTTACTCTCCACTCCTCATCTGTGTTCATATTAACTCATATTAATGGGATTTAAGTACCGGAGGCATCAACTGCTTCCTCCCCGGCCCAAGCTAATAAATCCATCACTAGCAGAATTAACTCTTTCTTCGCTGCGGCTACCAGTGGTTTTCTGTATAGACAGGGATAACAACCTACAGGAACAGCCGTAGGACTTAAAGGGACAGTAACACCAACAATGAAATTTTTGAAAGGAATGAAAAGATAATGTACTGTTGTGCTGCACGGGTTTGATTCGGAAACTCTACTATAGTTTATTTAAACATGCAGCTGTTTAGCCATGGGGGCAGCCATTCAAAGCTAAAAAATAGAAAAGGCACATGATACACAGCAGATAAGCTCTGTAGTATACAATGGGATTCTTGAGAACTTATCTGTTCTCTATGGAGTATCCTGCGCTTGAATGGCTGTCCCCATGTCTACACAGCAGCTTGTTTATACTAACTATAGTTGTGTTTCTGAAGCAAACACACCAGTATTACCAGTGCAGGGCAACACTACATATCATTTACTATTTAAAGGGGTAGTTCACCTTTAAAGGGGATATTCACCTTTGAATTAACTTTAAGTATGATGCAGAGATTCATATTCTGAAACAATTTGCAATTGGTTTTCATTTTTTACTACTTGTGTTTTTTTGAGTTATTTAAGCTTTTTATTCAGCAGCTCTCCAGTTTGCAATTTCAGCAGTCTGGTTGCTAGGATACAAATTACCCTAGCAACATGCATAGATTTTAATAAGAGACTGGAATATGATTAGGAGAGGGGCTGAATAGAAAGATGAGTAATAAAAAGTAGCATTAACAATTCATGTGTAGCTTTACAGGACATTTGTTTTTTTTTAGATTTGAAAAGCTAGAAAGAGTCAGAAGAAGAAGGCAAATAATTCAAAAACTATAAAAAATAAATAATTTGAAAATTGAAAAGTTGCCCCTTTAAGTTAACATTCAGTATGTTATAGAATTTCCAATTCTAAGCAACTTTTTAATTGCTCTTCATTATTTAGTTTTTTTTATGTTTTTTTAATTATCTGCCTTTTTCTTCTGACTCTTTCCAGCTTTCAAATGGGGGTCACTGACCCCATCTAAAAAACAAATGATCTGTAAGGCTACAAATATATTGTAATTGCTACTTTGTATTACTGATCTTTCTATTCAGCCCTCGCCTAATCATATTCCAGTCTCTTATTTAAATCTATGCATGGTTGCTAGGGTAATTTGTATCCTAGCAACCAGCCGGCTGAAATTGCAAACTGGAGAGCTGCTGAATAAAAAGCTAAATAACTCAAAAACCCACAAATAATAAAAAATGAAAACCAATTGCAAATTGTCAGAATATCACCCTCTACATCATACTACAAGTTAACTCAAATGTGAACAACCCGGGAATATTTTTTTCCCTATAGATGACAATAGTATTTTATTTTTCTCCATTAATATATGCATAACCTAACGAATCACTGGGGGAGGGAGTAGTTTTGATGACATTTCTCACCTAGCTGTATTGACACATGAAAAGAAAAAGACACTTTTTTATGAAGTACGAACACTCTTACTAGGGATGAACCGAATCCACTATTTCGATTTGGATTGGCCGGGCAGAAGGATTCGGCCGAATCCGAATCCTGCTGAAAAAGTCTGAATCCTGGCCCAAATCCTGGATTCGGTGCATCCCTAATTCTTACAGTATGTAGGTTGGAAGTTATACAAATACTCACCTATTCAGGAAGGCATTCCCAAATGCATTGAGTTTCCTAAAAGGTTTCTTGGGATCTACCACTAGAGCGTTGCCAGGAATCACTCCCTCCACATCCCCGTGCATCACTGCAATGAAAGAGTCCGTTGTGGGTTCGGGTCCAATGCGCATCCCTGGGAAGTCCTGCTCTAGAAGGTATCTGCAAAGAGAAGGGGCAGTGTTAATACTTTAGCTCTAAACAGGCTGTATATGAGCCATATCTGGTACTAAAAGGATTACATTCAGTAACAAAGCATGATATCTGACACCACCATTAAATCAGATTTAAAGACAGTAAATTATAGGATGAATTCATCATTAAACTGCTGCTCAATGAACAGTTTTCTCTGAACTGGGGTGTGAGGCTTATTAAAGGAGAAGGAAAGCTACAAAGGCAGTTTATTGCCAATAGATTAGCCACAATAGTGCAAGCTATAACACCATTTTTATTCTTTAGAATGCTTTAGAAGCTCTCTGTTTGTTTAGGATAGCAGCTGCCATATTAGTTTGCTGTGATATCACTTCCTGCCTGAGTCTCTCCCTGCTCGCTCATAGCTCTGGGCTCAGATTACAGCAAGGAGGGGAGGAGGGAGAGGGGCAGGGGGACAGGAGCAAACTGAGCATGCTCAAGCCCTAGCCCTGGCTGTTTAAGCTGAAAACAGGAAGTCTGATACAGAAGCCCATGAGTACACAATAGAAGGAAAGAAATGTGGTGTTTCTTTTGACAGAGGACTCAGAGTAGTTTGAGGGTTTACTGGTGTATTTATATAGACCTTTCTGACAAAGCTTGCTTAGTTTTAGCCTTTCCTTCTCCTTTAAGTACAGATGTTCTTGAATGCATGATGCCAAGGAACCATATTCAGTTACAGATCTCTCATTGCTTCTATCGAAACAGTTGGATAATGCCTATTTGCTTTCCTTGATACCCTGATGGCCCAAGCAGAATAACAGTGGGGGAAAAATTTAAGAATAATACCAATTTGCTCTCCTAAATAACCTTAACATTTCAGGAAGGCTAATGAGGGTGAGATTGGGGGATAAAACCCAGGTAGAAGAACTCTTATGTACCCCCGAAAGCACAAGTAAATGTTCAGATAGGGTGAGATTTGGGGAAAATGCCAATTTGTTCTCCTAGATACCCCTGAAACCTCAGGTAGAAGGTCAGTAAGGGTAAGATTTGGGGATAAACCCAAGTAAAAGAACAAGGAGGGTGAGATTTGGGGATAATGATTATTTCCTCTCTTATAAACACAGAATGTTCAGGTAGAAATTCAGATTGGGTGAGATTTTGGGATAATACTAATTTGCTCTGCTAGATACCCTTGAAACCTCAGGTAGAAGGTCAGTAAGGGTGAGATTTGGGGATAAACCCAAGTAAAAGAACAACAAGGGTGATATTTGGGGATAATGCATATTTGCTCTCTTACATACACCTGAAAGCCCAGGTAGAAATTCATATTGGGTGACATTTGGGGAAAATGCCAAATTGCTCTCCTAGATACCCTTGAAACCTCAGAAGGTCAGTAAGGGTGAGATTTGTGGATAAACCCCTGGTAGAAGAACAATGAGGGTGATATTTGGGGATAATGCCCATTTCCTCTCTTACATACACCTGAAAGCCCAGGTAAAAATTCAGATAGGGTGAGATTTGGGGATAATGCCAATTTGCTCTCCTAGATACCCTTGAAACCTCAGGTAGAAGGTCAGTAAGGGTGAGATTTGTGGATAAAACCCATGTAGAAGAAAGAGGGTGAAATTTGGGTATAATGCATATTTCCTCTCTTATATACATCTGAAAGCTCATGTAGAAATTCAGATACGGTGCTGGGGATGATTCCAATTTGCTCTCCTAGATACCCTTAAAACCTCAGGTAGAAGGTCGGTAATGGTGAGATTTGGGGATAAACCGAATTAGAGGGTGAGATTTGGGGATAATGCCTATTTCCTATGTTATATACACCTGAAAGCCCAGGTAGAAAGTCAGATTTGGAACACTATGTTTATCTTTATAACCACCCAAAATACTTTGATTTCTAAAACAAACAATGAGATGAATAATCAGGCTGAGCTTTCCCAGTTGTTATCCATAGCCCCTGGTCACACAGGAAGGTGCACCTCTAGCCCCAGGAGCCAATGAAATGCCTTGTTATTCCTCAGCTGAAACAAATTCTGGGGCATTTCTCCACTGCTAGATTTGTTAATAAAATCAAAGTACTTGAATGCAAATGTCATTGCTGCCACATCGTGGGAACTTCTATAGATGAAATGAAAAGTTCACACATCCAACTTGTTTTTCAGGCTCTAAATTGGCCCTAGGGCCTCTGGAGACAAGTCAGCACATTTGTTTTGCCTTAAATATGCTTGTTGGGGCATTGCTCTCCCTTTAATTTCAAGTGCCAAACACTCTACCCAAAGACAAAAACAGAACATGACCTTAGGCTAAGCTTCTGCATATGGAGAATATAAAGGTCATTAAAATTGAATTTAAATGTGTGTTAAAAAAAATGTAACGTGTTAATGGAGATCTAGATACTGGAAGGGAACACTTAGCTGTATAAATGGCAGTATCCTTGTAATTTATTAGGGATGCACCGAATCCACTATTTTGGATTCGGCCGAACCCCTGAATCCTTCGCAAAAGATTTGGCTGAATATCGAACCGAATCATAATTTGCATATGTGAATTAGGATTCGGATTCGGTTCAGCCGGGCAGAAGGATTCGGCCAAATCCAAATCCTGGCCGAATCCTGAATTGAATCCTGGATTTGGGCATCCCTATAATTTATTGCTCACAGATATCCTCCCGCCAGCTCACCCTTTCTCCACCCTTCTCTCTCTCTCTTTCTCTCCTTTAATCCTCCTGTTTCCCCCTGTATTCTAAAAAATGCAAAATAAAATCTTCAAAATTTTTATTAAAGAACATGGAAAACCACAACTGTGAGGGGTGGGTAGTTGGGGTATATGCCACTTTGTAAGGCCCCCTCTGGCAGACCCAGCCACGAACCTCTCCCTTCCTTCTGGCATCCTTATACAGTAAAATCCCACAATGCTTGTGATTTAGCCCGTTTTGCATTGGCAGCATAGGTATTTCCTTGTTCTAAGCACAATTCAGCAGGAACAGCCCCTAAGTTTGCTCATAGTCTGTACAGAGAGATACCATAAAACTATGGCAGCATATGTATTCCCCTGTACTAAGCACAATTCAGCAGGGACAGCCCCCTAAGTTTGCTCATTGTCTGTACAGAGAGATACCATAAAACTATGGCAGCATAGGTATTCCCCTGTACTAAGCATAATTCAGCAGGAACAGCCCCTACGTTTGCTCATAGTCTACAGAGAAATACCATAAAACTATGGCAGCATAGGTATTCCCCTGTACTAAGCATAATTCAGCAGGAACAGCCCCTAAGTTTGCTCATAGCCTGTACAGAGAGATCCCATAAAACTATGGCAGCATAGGTATTTCCCTATACTAAGCACAATTCAGCAGGAACAGCCCCCTAAGTTTGCTTATAGTCTGTACAGAGAGATACCATAAAACTATGGCAGCATAGGTATTCCCCTGTACTAAGCATAATTCAGCAGGAACAGCCCCTACGTTTGCTCATAGTCTACAGAGAAATACCATAAAACTATGACAGCATAGGTATTTCCCTGTACTAAGCACAATTCAGCAGGAACAGCCCCCCTAAGTTTGTACAGAGAGATACCATAAAACTGAAAGCCCTGCCTAAACATGCTTAGGAACATGGAACCTCGGACTCCGCACCCCAGGGATGAAGTAGACAATATCCCAGTCTGTCAGCAGCCCCATAACTTTCATTTTCACTACATAGCTTATTTCTAATGAGCAAGGGAAAAGCACAGTCGGAAACAACCTTCAGTGGCAAACAAACCTATTAACAGTGAGGTAATGCTTGAAATTATACTTGGTGCGAGGAAAAGGAAACTGCAAGTTATCTCCGAATACCACAGTCTAAAACGGATTTTCAGATAAACTTAACCTTTAAAACAAACACTGAGGCCTTCATTATTCAGTTAGAAAATAGTAAGTGCCAAGTACCCGCTGTAAAGGAGGCAGGGAGTTCCTCTGGGAAGAACACGCGGTATATGTATAGGACCAGATATCCAGAATGCTCAGGGTTTTCCAGATAAGGGATCTTTCCATAATTTGGAGCCTCATACCTTAAGTCTACTGACAAATCATTTAAACATGAATTAAACCCAAAAGGATTGTTTTGCCTGCAATAAGGATTCATTATATCTTAGTTGGGATCAAGTACACGGTTCTGTTTCAGTATTTGAGAGAAAATGGGAAACATTTTTAAAAATTTAAATTACAGGTATCGGATCGGTTATCCGGAAACCCGTTATCCAGAAAGCTCCGAATTGCTGAAAGGCCGTCTCCCACAGACTCCATTTTATCTGAATAATGCACAGTTTTGAAAACGATTTCCCTTTTCTCTGTGATAATAAAACAGTAGCTTGTACTTGATCCCAACTAAGATATAATTAATCCTTATTGGAAGCAAAAACAACCTATTGGCTTTATTTAATGTTTACAGGATTTTCTAGTAGATTTAAGGTATGAAGATCCAAATTACGGAAAGATCCATTGTCTGCACAGCCCCAGGTCCCAAATAATCCAGATTTTTAAAAACGATTTCCTTTTTCTCTGTAATAATAAAACAGTAGCTTGTACTTGATCCCAACTAAGATATAATTAATCCTTATTGGAAGCAAAACCAGCCTATTGGCTTTATTTAATGTTTACAGGATTTTCTAGTAGAAAATGAAGATCCGAATTACAGAAGGATCCGTTATCCGGAAAACCCCAGGTCCCGAGCAGTCTGGATAACAGGTCCCAAACCTGTTTTTGATTAAAATAAGGTCTATGGGTAATGGGCCTTCTTAATTAAGAGTTTTCTGGATAACAGATCCCATAGCTGTACTTCTGTGTAATTAACTGCTGAAATTTCTACTCTCTGCCCTGAATTCCCACCTTGCACCATTCACTGGCAAAATTTCTGTGTCTTCTGCCTGAAATCTGGGAACATTATATAGGATACCTTTATATTCTACATTCAGTTTGGGAATATGGACCAGACAGGAATTGACGTCCCACGGTGCCAGCGAGTGTCAATGTGCTGCCTCTGCTACATAACATCTCCCAGAATTACACATGCACAGCAATGCGCAATTAATCAGTATAATGAATACAGAGCAGGAAGTGCTGCCATCAGCTTGGTTTTGCAGCAGTGCTGGGAGTTGCAGTCCCTATAAATATCTACATCAGATAGGGATCAACTGGGTGGGTCAGTTGTACATGTGGCCCCTCAGTATGAATGGGAGGTAGCACTCATATCCAGTGTCAGGCATTATACAGTATAATCATATCCAGTGTCAGGCATTATATAATCATATCCAGTGCCAGGCATTATATAATCATATCCAGTGTCGGGCATTAATGTGACAGTTGTGAACTTTGACCTGCCCTTCCACAGTCACCCAAGGAGAAAAGGAAATTGTGAAGGAAACGGCAAAAACGTATCTTTCTGTATCCTGCTCTTCCCCCATGACCCAGCAATAAACAACCCTGAACTGTTGGGTGGGCATAAACAGGGATCAATCAGTCCTGGGTCAGTTACTGGATACTTTAAAGGAGAAACAAACCTTTAATAAAAAATACCTACCCCCCTGCCCTATGTAGACCCCCCTCCCCCCCAGCCTAACTGCCTCCCGGGTAAATGCTCATAACTCGTTACTTACCCCTCCGTGCAGCTTCTGTTCATCGGAGTTCACGGGCGCCATCTTCTTCTCTTCGGAAATCTTCGGCGTGACACTGGCAAATGGCGCATGCGCAGTTGGAGCAATTTTCTTTGTCTCGACAACTGCGCATGCGCCGAAACTCACGAAATTGCTGAATCGCCAGTCTCATTCCAAAGATAACCAATGTGGCTGAAGATGGCGCCCGTGAACTCCGCTGGACAGAATCTGCACCGAAGGGTAGGTAAGGAATTATGGGTATTTGCCCGGGGGGGGGCAGCTAGGCTTGGGGGAGGGGGTCTTTGTATGGTAGGGGGGTAGGGTATTTTTTATTAAGAGTTTGTTTCTCCTTTAAAGTTTTGCTAGCTGAACTGTGGAGTCGGAGTCGTGGAGTCTGGAGCAATTGAGTTGGACAGGGACAGATTTTCTCCTTTTTTGCAGCTTGAATGGCTGCCCCCATGCCTATACAGCAGCTTGTTTAAATAAACTATAGTAGTCTTTCTGAAGCAAACATACAGCTTTTACCAGTGCAGAGCAACAGGACATTATATTTTAATTACTTTAATACACTTTCCGTTTTTGGTGGTACTGTTCCTTTAAAATCTGAGAAGCTCCTGCTTTGAGGCCACTGGGAGCAACATCCAATGGGTTGGTGAGCAACATGTTGCTTGTGAGCCACTGACTGGGGACCACTGCTCTAGGTAATAAAAGACATAATCAGGACTAAACTAACCTGTAGCCAATCAGAGCACAGGTTTAGACCAACTTTTAGCAAATCAGAGCATAAGAATGTTTATAGGGCTAAAGCAACCCATAATCAATTAAACCTTCAAAGAACTAGACCACCTTGTGGCCTAACATAGCACCAGAAAGACACAGAGCTAGACCAGTAGCCAATGAGATCAGTAGAAATTTCACAGAGCTAGACTAAGAACTAGACTAAGAACTAGACTAAGAACTAGACTTAGAACTAGACTAAGAACTAGACGAAGAACTAGACGAAGAACTAGACGAAGAACTAGACTAAGCGGTTTTCCTACTACATAGAAATACCTTGTAAAAGTGCAAAATAACTATTTCAATTTGTTCATGTTCTTGTGGTGTTGCTACCAGACAAGAGCACAACAATAACTGGGCACATTAGGATCTATGTTCCCAAAGTGGTTTAGTATTTCTGCTTCATTCTTGGTTAGAAAGGGAAATTCTTATGTTTCCTGAAGTCATCAGAAACAAATGAACAGATAAGTGTAATACAGTATGAGCACTCTGGAAGGTACAGGATTATGCTGTGTCTGGCCCCAAGTTATATCCTTAGTCATCTTCACAACTATATCAGCCATAATTCACCTACCCTGAGAACATTATCCTCTCTATTTCTTCTCCAAGAACATCATCATTGCAACCTACTCCAAAATAAAATAATTTACACCTGTCCCAACAATGGCACCTTGTCTATTCTTCCAGAACAGCATAATCTCACCTTTCCATCATCCTTCCTCAATGTCATCATGTCTTAATATTACCTTGTCTTACCCATGCCACCTTCCCCAACAATGTCACCCTGTGCCACCAACACAATATCATCTTGCTTTCCCCAATATCATCCTTTCCATATTCACGTCATCCTGCGTTACCTTTCCCAAACAACATTATCCTGTCTAGCCTGTCCAACGTTCTCCTGTCTAGCACTATCATGTGCCACATTCCCTAACATCATCATCCTTTTACCTTTACCAACCACATCATTCTTGCTTTCCAACAAACTCATACTTCATCATCCCTTGCAAACATATACAGCAAACATCTCCAGCAACCTCATTCTGTGCCACCTTCCTCAGCAAACTAATCACCGTCCCCAGCGGCATCATCCTGTGCCACCTTTCCTTGTATCACCTTGTACCCACCATACCTACACTATCAACATTAGCCATTAGCTCTATATATGGGAGCACAACCAGCTCTACCAATAAGTTTTGGAAAGAAGCCTATCATCTCTATCTATCTGTGCCAGAGACCTGAGCCCATCAGCCCTACAGACCTGAGCCCCTCAGCCCTACCGACCTGAGCCCCCTCAGCCCTACCGACCTGAGCCCCCTCAGCCCTACCGACCTGAGCCCCCTCAGCCCTACAGACCTGAGCCCCTCAGCCCTACAGACCTGAGCCCCTCAGCCCTACAGACCTGAGCCCATCGGCCCTACAAACCTGAGCCCATCGGCCTTACAGACCTGAGCCCCCTCAGCCCTACAGACCTGAGCCCCTCAGCCCTACAGACCTGAGCCCCCTCAGCCCTACAGACCTGAGCACCTCAACCCTACAGACCTGAGCACCTCAACCCTACAGACCTGAGCCCTACAGAACCTGAGCCCCTCAGCCCTACAGAACCTGAGCCCCTCAGCCCTACAGACCTGAGCCCCTCAGTCATACAAAGTTACATGGGACCTTCAGTAGAGATCCCCTTCACTGCTACAAAAACAAATCCATCAGACTTACAAAGTGAGACCACCAGTCAAACAGGAGGCTATCTACTATTGTTAAATGCATGATTTGTGCCAGACTCGGTTATTTTGTTAGATTTTGTTTGTGGTGAAATCAATTATTTGAGTGAAGAAAACAGGGTTCTGGCTACAACGTAGCTTGCAAACCGTTCATATAGCTGTTAGTATTCCAGGAGTCTGTGCAACCCCTAAGGTAATCTGAAGAAATGTAGAGCAAATGGAACAAACAGCTTGAAGGCAGTAATTTGTAACTGCAAAATTTTCTTTTTATTTTAGCAGTGTAAAACACACACTTTGTGTTTTACACTGCTAAAATAAAAAGAAAATTTTGCAGTTACAATTATTTGAGTGAGCTCAAATACATTTGCAAGGGACGTCATTCAAAATCAGACTCCTACATGGTGAAAAGAATGACGACAGATAGAAACTGAGATTAATCTGATTATTTAAAAATGGCAAAGCATTTTTAATTGATTGTATTTAGAAAATGTCTTATTTATTTGTGAAGCTTATATTAAAGAGGAACTATTGTGAAAATGAAAATTTGATATAAACTTCATCATACTGAAGTAAGAAACTTTCTAAATAAACAAAGCATCTGTTCCTCTTCATTCGCTCTTCATGCAGCATCTCTTATAGGAGATGAATAACAGCTCACTCATATAACTGATTCCAGTACAAACAAAATCTAACAAAATAACTGCCTTTTGCACAAATCCTGCATGTAGAGAGACATGATGACTGGTGATTTTAATAGAGTGAGCGCTAATACATCTTCTAGGCAAAAGGAGCCCCCCTATAAGAAATATTGGATTGAACTGCTGCATGAAGACAGAATGAGGAGAAATAGATGCAGAGGGAGGAATAATGAAGATAAACTTGATTATTTCAGAAACGGTACAGAATTTTTAATTGATTGTATTTAGAAAGTTTCTTTTTTTCAGTGTGCTGAGGCTAATATTAAATTTTAATTTTTATAATAAATCCCCTTTAAATTTTCATTCTGGCGACAGTTCCCCTTCAAGGCTACAAGTCGGTAACTGTTGCATTGATGTAGGCGTGTCACAGAAGAGAGTCAGGCTTTTCCATAAGAGTGGAGTCCATAGACCCAAGATACAGGAACAGTCTCAACATGCTTGCATACCTATCAACTGTCCCGTTTTCAGAGGGACAGTCTTGACAGCTCAACCCGCAGTCCCTTGCTTGTACTGGAAAGTCCCGATTTTCTCTGCACTAAACCCCACAAACCCTGAGCAGTACTACAAGCCCCATTACCTGATGAAGCTGGTCTTCCCTGTAGAGTACTGTCCAACCAGCAGGACCATGGGCTTGTTATCAAAATCTGCATCCTCCAGAGCCGGCGAATGAAATTCATGGAATTTGTAATATTCTTCCAGGGGGAGCAGCTTGGTCTTGTAGAGCTTCCTCAGGCCATCGCTGACTGTCTGGAACACCTCAGGGTCCTTCTTGCGGTCATCAGTCCCCAGCCAGCTGAACATGTTGGACTGCACTAACTGGAGCTGCCAAGGGAAGGTTCTCTGCAGGGAGTGACTCCTACTGATCCCCTGGGATCTGCAAAATCAAATCTCTCCTTTTTTCCCACTATATTACCAAAAAAATGGATCCCACTCCTATTTAGCTTTGGTTTTCAGCTCTAAAAATCTATAAAACCCTGCAAGGAGCCCAATGCTATGCAAGTGCAAAGATAAATGTGCCCCCTCAGAGCTGTGTGCACCAATATGCCTCTCCCAGAGCTCTCATGTCATCCCATACAAGAGAAGACACAGATATACAGCAGTGCTATCCCCAGTTGGATTTTAACAGCCAGCTTCCCAGGAAACTGACCTTCACAGGAAGTGCCCATCTCCTGGCAGAGCGTCCAGACTGTTGCATAGGAATGAAGCCGGAGGGGGCGGGGGCAAGTCTAACGAGGTGCGGCCAGCTTAGCTCCTCAGTACTGCAGTGTAGAGAAATGATCTGCAGCTTCATGTACGTGTTATGCTAGCGGCACCTACAGGAGAGAGTCTGCAATAGCATTCTACATCCCCTGTACCTATAAATAAACCTTCAGAGGTAATAAGGCAATTGTTTAAATAAGTGTGTGTGTGTGTGTGTGGCGCCTGCAGCATGCCGGGAAACCTGTCTTATTGTTCTAACTATATTAGCTTTAATTTCATCATTTAATTTCTGTGCAGCAGCCTGCCCTAACTCTTTCAACTGAAGGGAAGGAAAACATTGAAATCTGAAATAGAATTAGAAGTCACCGAGAGGTTCTGTGACCATATAAAGGCACAAGGCTGCAGGCTGAGTTATACAGGGAACTCTGAGTATCACTCATGTATTATAAGGGATAATGTACCCCCTACTGTAAATTATAAGGATATTAGAAGTCACTGAGGGGTTCTGTGACCATATAAAGGCACAAGGCTGCAGGCTGAGTTATACAGGGAACTCTGAGTATCACTCATGTATTATAAGTGATAATGTACCCCCTACTGTAAATGATAAGGATATTAGAAGTCACTGAGGGGTTCTGTGACCATATAAAGGCACAAGGCTGGAGGCTGAGTTATACAGGGAACTCTGAGTATCACTCATGTATTATAAGGGATAATGTGCCCCCTACTGTATTACCATATAGTAGTTAGGAAAACCTGACTATGTACCCGCCTGATTTTGTAATTTCCTCAAGTTTTTTCTAGAATCTTTATACACTACAAGGCGTCATCTTGTTTTTCCAGTAAAACAAGAACAACTAGTATAAAAAGTAAAACAAAAATGCAGAAAAATTAGGAATATGTTTATTGTGTAAAATATAAATGATCATTTTTACAAAAAGTGCCTGTAACCGGAGGGACATTCTGCAGCAGAGGCATACGAAGTGCCCTCTTCTGGACTGTAATGGTATTGCATGATTTCATTTAAATGTGAAAACGGTGTTCACTTTGCAGTTGGTCACTTTTTAGCGTTTTCCTATTTTAAATGCAACATTATGTAGTGAAGCTGTTCAGTGGGACATTCTGATACGCCTCCCCATCCCTTTTCCATCCTATGGTCGGTGATTGGTGCAACTAATACACATTTGCCTTGTGCATTTTTGCCACCTTCTAAGCATTTGTTTGAATCTTAAAGGGATCCTGTCATCGGAAAACATGTTTTTTTTCAAAACGCATCAGTAATAGTGCTACTCCAGCAGAATTCTGTACTGAAATCCATTTCTCAAAAGAGCAAACAGATTTTTTTTATATTCAATTTGAAATCTGACATGGGGCTAGACATTTTGTCAATTTCCCAGCTGCCCCCAGTCATGTGACTTGTACCTGCACTTGAGGAGAGAAATGCTTTCTGGCAGGCTGCTGTTTTTCCTTCTCAATGTAACTGAATGTGTCTCAGTGGGACATGGGTTTTTACTATTGAGTGTTATTCTTAGATCTACCAGGCAGCTGTTATCTTGTGTTAGGGAGCTGTTATCTGGTTACCTTCCCATTGTTCTTTTGTTTGGCTGCTGGGGGGGGGAAGGGAGGGGGTGATATCACTCTAACTTGCAGTACAGCAGTAAAGAGTGATTGAAGTTTATCAGAGCACAAGTCACATGACTCGGGGCAGCTGGGAAATTGACAATATCCCTTTCCCATGACAGTATCCCTTTAACACCTTACATCTTAAATCTGAGTTGTTTTCAGAGACCTAATGACTTAACCTAAGATGGAGTGCAGGAAAAAAAATACTTTTCGAGAGCTGAAATTTTACATGCAGGAAAATTCTGTGGATTTGGTTGATCCTGGGGTCTGATTAACTCTTACTTAACTCTTACCATTGCTATCTCTGTAATCGCACCACAGCAATTAATAAGAAGTTTATCAGGAACTGTTTTGTGTAGGTGGGACAGCCTCCTCTTATAGATATATATAGTGTATTACTTTGGAAGCATTTGGGTTGGGTCTTTTCAGCCAGCTGGTGATGGATGTGGAATTTGGCTTCTATAGAAACTAGAGTTTTGGGAGAATGGGTGGAACAGCATTAAAGAGTGATTGAAGTTTATTAGAGCACAAGTCACATGACTTAGGGCAGCTGGGAAATTGACAATATGTCTAGCCCCATGTCAGATTTCAAAATTGAATATAAAAAAATCAGTTTGCTCTTTTGAGAAATGGATTTCAGTGCAGAATTCAGCTGGAGCAGCACTAATAACTGATAAATTTTGAAAAAAAAAATTTCCCCATGACAGTATCCCTTTAACGCCTTAAATCTTAAATCTGAGTTGTTTTCAGAGACCTAATGACTTAACCTAAGATGGAGTGCTGGAAAAAAAAACACTTTTCAAGAGCTGAAATTTTACAGAATGCAGGAAAATTCTGTGGATTTGGTTGATCCTGGGGTCAGATTAACTCTTACTTCAGACCAACTACAATTTGTTTCAGAATATTAATTGCCACATGAATTTATATTTAAAGTGAATGTGAACCCCTTTTGCACATTATCCTTTGATCCATTGCTATCTCTGTTATCGCACCAAAGCAATTAATAAGAAGTTTATCAGGAACTGTTTTGTGTAGGTGGGACAGCCTCCTCTTATATATATATATAGTGTATTACTTTGGAAGTATTTGGGTTGGGTCTTTTCAGCCAGCTGGTGATGGATATGGAATTTGGCTTCTATAGAAACTAGAGTTTTGGGAGAATGGGTGGAACAGGGTTAGATGCAGGTGAATCAAGCTGGGACCTGTCCAACTGCATCAACCTCCTCTTGCCTTTGATAATTACAGTAACAATTCCATGATTAAACTTTCAGCAGAATGATAACATCTATTATGACGTCTGAATTTGAAGCTAAAGCAAATGATTTGTGCTTCTATTGTTATATTCATTTCAAAGCTCTTCTAGGGTAAAGAACACTGCAACCCAAGATACTGATGAACCCTATTCCAGGTCAAACCATTGGATTTTGTTAAACTACAACTTCCTTGAGTTGTCAGGAGCTGCTGGGAGTTGGACATGATTGCACCAAGTTTCCATTGTTTGTGTCATTTGTTTCAAGGAATATTTAAATCTAACTTCCTGGTCTTACTTGATACAGTTAGAAATGGAAAAGGATAAGGAAAATACATTTATAGATTTGGTTTCTCATCTTCCTCGGACATGTTCTGCAGTATCAGACGTTGCTTCAGTGCCAGTGGCCCAGAAATCAGTGCAGGTTCCTCCAATCAGGAGCCTCCCTGCATAGAGTGTGTGCTCTATTTCTTTGGGGCCCCTGACCACCAATGTTTTAAACTTGTAGGAGGGCCCAGGCCACCAATGTTTTTTTTTTTTAAATTTGTTAGAGGGGGGTTCAACCAGGAGTGCAGCCCTAAGGGCAGAGACAGACGAGAAGATTCGGGAGATTTAGTCATCCGCAAGTCACAAATCGACTCTTCTGCGGGACGATTAATCTCCCTGAACTGCCTCCCCGCCGGCTAGAATCGAAATCGCTGGTGAGATGGCACTCGGAGTGCTTTGTTTTCCGAAGTTGCCTAACAAGGAAAATATGGGTGACTTCAGAAAACGAAGCAATCCGAGTGCCATCTAGGGTTGCCACCTTTTCTGAAAGATTTTACTGACCGGTGGGGGGGTGGGAACAAAAGGGGCAGTCTGCGATGCAAAAGGGGTGGAGCCACACACTGTGATGCAAAAAGGGGCGGGGCAGCATCGCAAGATGGCCAGAAGGCCGAAAAAAAAGGTAACTTCTGAATGAATTGGGGGTGGGCCAAGGGCTTTTTTTTTAAGGGTATTACAAATTTACTTGCAACTACATTGCCGGTAAATTTGTAATACCGGTCAAGACCTTGGCAGGTGTTTTACTGGCTAGGCCATCCCGCTAGCCATTTAGATTCTAGCCGGTGGGGAGGAAGTTCGGGGAGATTAGTCGCCCGAAGTAGAGGCGATTTGTCGCTGGGCGACTAATCTCCCCGAATCTTCTCATATGTCTCTGCCCTAAAAGTAATACCTGTCAGGGGGTGAAAAATAACTTAGATATGCAATTGTGATTGGTTGGGTGGCTTTGGGCCAACATAACATACTTCTAGCAAGCCTCCTACCTGCTTAGCATGTCCCCACAATCCCCTGCCTCTCCAGTATTTGTTCCAGCAAACAATCATTGTTATGTATATATCCAACTTTGGGCCATATTCAATTCTGTAAGAAAAAGCTTTCTCCAGTTTTATCACGTGGCAAATCCTGGACGAGATGCAATTCAAGGAGAAAAAACTTTTCTCCAAAGTCAGCTCCAGTCCCTAGAGTTTTCAGGTGATAAGCTGTGAGATAAGTTTTTCTGAATTGCTTCTTAAATTGAATCCCGTCCATGAGTTTCACGGCATAAACCTTTATCTCAGTGAATTGAATCTGGCCCTTTATTCTCAAGATTCTATATAAAACGTGGGAGAAGAGCACTGGCACACATGGGGTTAAATCACACATGTAACCAGAGCAGTGATCCAACAGCTTTCAAAAGGTTCCCGGGAGTTGGGGAAGATCGGATTGTGCTGTGTTATTGTGATTATGCAAGAGATGCCATTAGGATGTTGACAGGGTGAGCTCAGGATGCCACAGGGTTGGATCACGTGTAGGAAGGCTATTGTGTAAATTTCATTTGCCCTGTTACATTTAGCTGCCCTGACTCAGACCCTGTGCTTAATTAAGGGATATGATCTTAATACTTATCTAACAGCAGCATTACACTAGCTTCATACATAGGGAGCTGTGAGCCCCCCAGCAGTGTGCCAGGCAGGGGAGTGCAGGGATTATGCAAATGCTGAACTGGAACTGCGTGGGCAGAATCAGGTGCAATGAGTACTACGCCCAGCCATCCATTTTCCTTCTAGGAATCCTCACCACAAGCCGGAAGCCACGACCACAAGTTGCTAAATAAACATACGGGCAGGCTAATTGGCTCCTGATAAAACTGGCTCTCGTGTGATAGGGACTTTAGAAGCTGATGGCACGGGCACTGATGGGAACGATGTTTAATATCTGTAAAGAGTTGCTGAATATGTTGGTGCTAAATAAAGAAAGGATTATAACCAGTGATGGACGGATTTTTCCGCCAGGCATGGAATCGCCACAAATTTCTGCACTTCGCCACCTGCAATTTTTTTTTCCAAGAAAGTGGTGCAAATATTCGCTGCGGAAAAATTGGCTGTGACAAAAAAGTTTTTGTTTTTGTCGCCCGCATGAAAATTCAGTCAGAAGAAAAAGGCAAATAATTCTAAAACTATAAAAAATACATAATGAAAACCAATTACATTTTTTTTAGAATTGGCCTCTCTATAGCAAAATAAAAGTTAACTTAAAAGTGAAGCACCCCTTTAAAATATATATACTGTATATACTGTTATATAACTAGAAAAACGTGACATTAAATTGCACACGTGGAACAGACACCATGTTTTCATTGACCGATGACCGCAGCTACGGCACATTCTCAATGTGGCAAGATAAATAGTGGTTTAGGGTGTGGGCCTTTCTTACTGAAGGCATCAGTCATGGACAGTAGTTAATGTCTGCAGATGAAAGATGGATTTCACTTTCTTGTCACCTTACATCCCGTACCATTCCCTGAGTAGCCGTGTTATTGTCTCCCGTGCTGTTGTTTTGAGAATGACTTACAAGGAAAATATTCCTTTCATGTACTCTTGTTTCACAACCTATTGTTACAGAAGGGTGTTGAGTGCATGTGCACTTAGCGCTCTTCTTAATGTACATATGTCCTGACTCACGAGACTGGAGAGGCAGTATTACTCTATAGGAAGATCTTGTGGACTAAAGCAGGAAACCCTCTTAACTCTACTTTCATGTATCTCCAAAAACAATGATATTGATTCTACCTCTTGCCACCATCAATGATTTAATTACTTTCTTCGTTGGCATAGATTCTAAAAAGGAATCCAAAAACAGCTGTAGGACTTCTCCAGGCACGGTTTTGAAATCCCTCCAAACACGGAGTCTTCTAAGAACGTTCACTTGTTATTACAATATGGTTTCCAGAGTTCTATTTATTAAACGCAGGGCACGGTTACATGAAGTTCTTCCACAGACAAAGTTTGTGTCTGATAAGGTGAGGTCCTTCAGGACAAAAGTTTGTCTACAGGCACGAGGAGCCTTCTACAAACATGGTTTGTTATAGCTAATAGGTGGTTTAGATATTGATATCCCTTTCCCAGGAATGGTTACCCAGGGTCCCTTTTTCATGGAATGATGTATCTCTCCAGGCAATGTTAATTCAAAGACACCAATCTCTTAGGCATGATTTGAGGTCCTTCTGAGGCAGAGTTAGTGAGTAGACGAGGTATATCGGAACAAAAATCCATCTATGTTCATGGTTGCTTTTCCAGCAGAGATATCAATTCTGCATGTATGGTTAACTGGGATCTCTTCTTTTATGTAGAATATATTTTCATATATCAGCAATGGTCATCTAAATTCCTATCTTTAGGCTCTGATAGTCTGATACCTTTGCACACATCTCTTCTCTTGACACAGTAAACGGAGGTACATTTTGAAAGACAGATTTCTGCTCTTCAGGCATCGTTACCTGAGGTTATTTTTCTAGCACTAACATCCTTTCTCCAAACATGGTTACCTATGGACTTAGGCACTGTTATCCCTTCAACAAGCAAGACTGCCTAAGAACATATCCTGAGGCACTGATACCCCTTCTCCAAGCATAGTTACCTATGAACTTATCCTTAAGCACTGATACCCCTTCTCCAAGCATAGTTACCTATGAACTTATCTGTAGGCAGTGATACCCCCTTCTCCAAGCATAGTTACCAATGAACTTATCCTTAGGCACTGATACCCCTTCTCCATGCATAGTTACCTATGAACTTATCCGTAGGCAGTGATACCCCCTTCTCCAAGCATAGTTACCTATGAACTTATCCTGAGGCAATGATACCCCCTTCTCCAAGCATAGTTACCAATGAACTTATCCTTAGGCACTGATACCCCTTCTCCAAGCATAGTTACCAATGAACTTATCCTTAGGCACTGATACCCCTTCTCCAAGCATAGTTACCAATGAACTTATCCTTAGGCACTGATACCCCCTTCTCCAAGCATAGTTACCAATGAACTTATCCTTAGGCACTGATACCCCTTCTCCAAGCATAGTTACCAATGAACTTATCTGTAGGCAGTGATACCCCTGTCTCCAAGCATACTTACCTATGAACTTATCCTTAGGCAATGATACCCCTTCCTTAGGCAGTGATACCCCTTCCTTAGGCAGTGATACCCCTTCTACAAGCATAGTTACATATGAAATTATCCTTTGGCACTGATACCCCTTCTCCAAGCATAGTTACCTATGAACTTATCCTTAGGTACTGATACCCCTCCTCAAATCATATCTACCTATGAATTTATCCTTAGGCACTGATACCCCTTCTCCAAGCATAGTTACCTATGAACTTATCCTGAGGCACTGAAATCCCTTCCTTAGGCAGTGATACCCCCTTCTCCAAGCATAGTTACATATGAGCTTATCCTTTGGTACTGATACCCCTTCTCCAAGCATATCTACCTATGAACTTATCCTTAGGCACTGAAACCCCTTCCTTAGGCACTGATACCCCTTCTCAAAGCATGCGACTTATGAACTTAACCTTAGGCCTTGTGAGTCACTCCACTTCCCTCATGTCCCAACATGCATAAGGCTACCCAAGATAGCTGCCTTGACCACTGTAAAAGTGTTATGGGCACTTATGGGAAAACACGCAACTCACGTTTGCATCTAGTCAGTGGCTAATGCAAGAGACTCGCCTGTTGTAGAGAAGGATTCAGCAGATCATGCTTTGTTGGTGATGCCACGTTAATCCTTTCTAAGTGTTATTACGAAGGTGTTGACAGAAGAGGAAATACTGAAACTTTACCAGCAGAATGTTCTTAGCATTCATTTGATGCCGTCGGCTGAGTATTTACCCTAGTAGATAAATATATTCATTATCATCCTGTAACATCTGGCACAGTAGTAAGTCATGCATCTCCTAATTGGTTTACCAGAAACTATGGAGTTTTGAATTTTTGGATATAAGCCTTTACCTGCCAATACAAGACTTTGCCTGCATAGCTTACAATCTAATTTCTTGTGAAAGTAATAGAGGAACCAGTCTCAGGCGACTGCTTATCATGATCAGGCGATATTTTGACAACAAATACAAGATGTTAATTGGCACCAGAGCTGACTCCCTGGTCTAATAAGCAAATAGAACCTGAGACTGCAGAGGTTACGCTTTATTTTATGACAAAAACAAACAAGGAAACAGAGTTAAACAATGCCACAGCCTTCGCTGGTATTATATCAAATTTACACACCATAAAGTTTATATAATTGTGCAAGTTTTTGAACTTATTCAGAATTTTAATCTTTGTTTAATAATAATAAATAATACTGAGAATAACACTCATTCTTATTGAGCAACATCAGCGACTGTACATTAAATGAATCAGAGTTGACGTCACAAAGTTCGACCCTCTCTTTCTCTCTCTGCAGCAAGATTAAGGAATATTCATTATGTTTATTATTTGATGTTACAATGCGTAAACAGGGGGCAAAATGCCCAGCAATAACAAAATAATTTGCATATGGAGCAATTTGGACTGAAAAGCACCGGTTTCGCTTTCATGTCAATGGGAGGCAGTTTGTGGCCAATTTTAAAGCTAATGCAAGGCTATGACACCCAGCCAATTTCTGTATCTGAATTTCTTGTATATTTTAGGTACCCCTCCCCCCCATGACTTCAATGGAACAACATGGCACCATAGGCTAAGGAACCCCCTATCCCCCCAGGATGTAACCCTACCATTCAATTAAAACACAGAGACGTATTTTGGCAAAAATCTGTGGAGGTCACAGGCTTTATTTAACAGTTTAAGCATCAAGGACTAGGTACACCCTGACCCCAGCTGAGGGCTCTTATTCTCCAAACGTGGGCTCACTGCCCAAAAAATTGTAATCTCAAAAAACGTGGGCTCACTGCCCACAAATTGGTCAAACATGAAGCAGTGATCATGGGGCCGAGCGCCCTCCGTGAACGCTTTTTAGCCCATCCCCCTGCTTCCTCATTGTGCATAAATGGCGCTAACCCAGTCTCTTGCATGCCTCAGACAAGACCGTGCAGTCCAAATCTGATGCACACTTGCGACTCCATAAAGGTAAGCCTGCACCATGACCAACTCGTACTCCTAGAGCCGCACTGAAGCACACTGGCTCAATACCACCTTGATCTTCCCTGAGCCGCAGCTGACCCAGGCAAGTACTGTTGACCACCACAGATAATGGTACTCCAGAGGAAGGCAAAAACTCTAGCGATTTTCAGCCAATTAGCGCTACAAGAAAAATTCCTTCCTGACCCCATCCAGGCGATCGGTCGTAAAACACCCCGGAGCACTGTTGTTTCAAATGGGTTGGTTTCAAAGTCCTTCTGATTGGACAAACCCAGTCCCAGGGTGAGGAGGGTTCTTGGCACTACATTACCCAGCATCACCCCTTATCCCAGGGGCTGGAATTCAAATATTATGAGATTTTCGAAATACACATTATATATCCATTAATTTTATATCAACACTTTTATTTCTCCTATGGGGTACCTGGGAGCCTCAGGGCAAGTACTACACTATTGCTTAATCTGGTGCAGTTTTTGGCAGGACATGAGCACTGAACCCGTGCTGTAAGTACTAAACAGTATATATAGGCACATAATATAGAAATGTGCCAATTGTCAGGGGTATTTTATTTTAAATAAACTCTTCCCTAGGATCGGGACTTGCCTTTAGTTTTGGTGGACTCGGGGCAAAGATTACTGCTGGGACCACATTACCGAAAAGTAATACTGTCCAGCCTTGATTGAGGGTCAGGACTAGGGGTAGAAAAAGGAGGCATATGCCTAGGGAGCAATGGCAGGGGATTCTATTCCCCCCTTTTATCAAAGTGGTGAGTGGGGGTGGTGCTGTTTTGATGAGTCAGTGGAGAGGCAGGTGGACAATTGAGTGGAAAGTGACATTGGGGGCAGTACCTCTTGGCCCAACTCTGTTTGTGGCAGTTCAGATTTTTTAAACTATTTTAATCTACTGCCAGCAGCTAAAGCCTTTGTTCTGTAAACTGCAAATCATTAACAAATGAGGAGCAGCAGGCAGGAAAACAGAAATATGAAGTGTTAGTACCTCCCTTTTTCCCTATTGTCTCCATCTTCCCCTACTCTCTAAATCTGTCGCTATTGCCGCCATCTTCCCCTACTGCCTCCATCATTCCCTATTGTCTCCATCTTGGCCTACTGTTTCCATCTTTTCCTATTGTCTCCATCATTCCCCATTGTCTCCATCTTTCCCCATTGTCTCCATATTTTCCTATTGTCTCCATCGTGCCCTAGTCTTGTTTCTATTGTCTTCATCATACCCTACTTTTTGCATCTTGCCCTAGTATCTCCATTTTTCCCTACTGTCTCCATCTTGCCCTACTGCCCTACTGTCCTTACAGTGTCCATCTTGCCTTATCATTGGCATCTTGACCTAAGATCTCAATCTTGCCCTATTGTGGGCATCTTGTCCTACTCTTTGCATCTTGCCCTACTGTCTCAATCCTCTCTAATTGTTGGTATGTTGCCTTAGCATCTCCATCTTCCCCTACTGGTGGTATCCACTGCCCTCCCACCACGACCCCTGCGCTGGATGGCGACTACCCTTGCTGTTTTTTTCTTGTAGATTGTGACACTACAAAAGGTTGTTTATTCTGGAATCTCTGCACCTTAGAATAAATTGGGCGTGGCTCAGTGCGTAAGATGTGAGTGAGAGTTCTATTTTGGGAAAGAGTTTTATTCTAGGTAGCTGGGCTTTTCTTCCTTACTCTGCTCTCTATGACCATGGATGTGAATCATGTATAAATTGTGAACTACAATAAATTGAGCTGTAATATAAGCAGTGCTCTATAAAGTGTGTCTTTAAAGGGAAGCTTCACCCCAAAACTGTCCTTATTAATGAAAATGTAATTCTAAGCAACTTCCAATATGCAAGTTAATTATTTATAAATGTCATAATACTGAAAGCAGTCTAGCTGTTTTTCTGCACTGTTAGTTCTGACTCCAGAAACAATGTATCAAGGGGCCAAACAATTAGCTCTGTCCGATATAGCCCAGAAAGTAACTGATATTTATGTGTATGCCAACCCTTACTGGCAGCTGACTACAGTATGCCTGGGTTCATGGTTTACGAAACAATAAATCGTTCACTTTGGTAGATAATATTATCAATCACGTAATGATTATTTCCTCACTGTTCCATTGAGATTCAGTTTAGATATAGTTAATACTGACCTCTAATGGTAGCATCCTTAAATGCAGATTTTTCACATTCCAGTTTCATATTCAGCATTTACATCCGGTGTTACTGGGTTTATATGAGATAATCACCCCGTGACTGAAAGTTACACAGAGGTTTTGACATACATGAGCTACTCGCGATTATATATTAGGGATGCACCGAATCCACTATTTTGGATTCGTCCGAACCCCTGAATCCTTTGTAAAAGATTCGGCCGAATCCCAAACCGAATCCTGGATTCGGTGCATCCTTAATTTATATATATATATATATATATATATATATATATATATATATATATATATATATATATATATATATATATATTTGTTTGGGGTTCTGTGACCATATAAAGGCACAAGGCTGCAGGCTGAGTTATACAGGGAACTCTGAGTATCACTCATGTATTATAAGGGATAATGTACCCCCTACTGTAAATGATAAGGATATTAGAAGTCACTGAGGGGTTCTGTGACCATATAAAGGCACAAGGCTGCAGGCTGAGTTATACAGGGAACTCTGAGTATCACTCATGTATTATAAGGGATAATGTACCCCCTACTGTAAATGATAAGGATATTAGTAGTCGTTGAGGGAGTCTGTGACCATACATATTATTTCACTCACTGCTTTCTGTTTTATTAGAACACAGGATTGGGAAGGGGTTAAACTGTTGAACTAATTACAGGCAGGTATATTACCAAACAGGTCTGTGTGTGCTCAGGATTATTTCAGGGAAGTGGGTGGAGACAAATGCCATTGTGTTTATTAGATACTTTTTGGGGGCGGGGCCAGTCACAAAATATAACTTGAGCTAGTCCATGGCACACTATTAATGAACTAAACTATCTGGAATAATAAGAAGCAGCAGCGCAGGGAAGGGAAAGAACCCATTGCCGTTCTTCTTCGCCAGGACTCCTCTTTAGCCCTTTGGATTGTCATACTTGGCACAGGTCAGGGATTTCATTTGTCTCTTCTTGAATTTAATGTTTTGGTAAAGTTATTTAACTGGGGAGATATTTGGGATGTGTCTTTAATGGCAGGTGGCCACAAAGCCTTCCTTGGTTTGAATTTTTCTAATTCTAAATTTCCCAAGGACTGTCTAGAAGGATGTTATCATCATTTGATGAGTCTGCAATTTTTACAACAATAACTCATTTAAAGGGGAACTCCACCCAAAAGCTGTGGATATGTACAAATGGATTTAAAGTTATATGTAAATGTAATCTCTATTGAAAGTAATGTCTGTCCTTCTGTGATCTCTGCTTCTGACTCTTGATACAATATAGCAGCAGCCAGCCAGCTGAGCAGGAGGAGATCTGGCTTTGTATGAGGAGTCAGAACCAGCAGTTCATGGGTCCCAAGATGATACTGCACTACAACTCCCATCATGTATTAATCTTTTATTATATGCTGGCAGTTGAATTCCAGCTACACCTGAAAACTCAAGGTTCAAGAACATGGCACTAAGGCTTCTTGTGGGCATTAAAGGGGTTGTTCACCTTTCCGTTAACGTTTAGTATGATGTAGAGAGTGATATTCTGAGACAATTTGTAATTGGTTTTCTTTTTTTATTATTTGTGTTTTTTGAGTTATGTAGACTTTTATTCAGCAGCTCTCCAGTTTTCAATTTTGGTAATCTGGTTGCTAGGGTCCAAATTCCCCTAGCAGCCATGCATTGATTTGAATAAGAGACAGGAATATGAAAAGGAGAGGCCTGAATAGGAAGATGAGTAATATAAAACATAAAATTGTGGCCTTACAGAGCATTTGTTTTTGGATGGGGTCAGTGACCCCAATTTGAGAGAGTCAGAAGCAAAAGGCAAATAATTAAAGAAACTCATAACTTCATAAATAATGAAGACCAATTAAGAATTTGCTTAGAACTCATGCCTGAACGATGCGGCGCAGTTTATTGCTCATTTAGGCTGCCACATGTGGGTGCTTATTGGAATACGTCCCATGTCTTTTGAGCCAATCGGGTTTGCTCAGTGTAAAGCCCTAAGACAGGATCCAGTGCATCTCTAATGAGTGTGACTCGTCCATGCTGAGTGTATGATGTTTAGGCAATGGCATCTTAAACTGCGCTAAATTAGAGGCCTGTCCCTAGTCAGTAGCTTGGTATGAAAGTAATCACCCTGCCACGTTAGTGAGTGTGTCAGAGAATATGTCTGCGCATGGATCCTCTTCTTCTTACCATTTGGAGCAGTCTAGAGACAGTTGGCTTCATTTGTTTGTAGTTTTTGTATTGGTTGACCTTTTTCTCCAGTCTGGAATTTAAACTGCTGTTGGGTTGCTAAGGAAGCCCAATCCCTAACAACCAGGGCCTGAGAAAAAAGTCACGTGGGAATAATACGTAAATACATGACAGAGGATACTGGGAAATGTAGATGAATGTGCCTAGAATGTTGAAGATCATGTTTAACCCGAGAAGGTTCCAGAGCCAAGATTATGTGAGTCAGCAGTTCATATATATACAGTGACGCCCTTTCCTGCCATCTTCTCTATAATGCTCAGCCCCATTCCTAGAATTCCCATTAAAGGATTGGTTCACCTTTAAGTTAACTTTTAGTATAGTATATTTTGCAATTGGTCTTCATTTTTTCTAGGGTTGCACCGAATCCACTATTTTGAACTCAGGCGAACCCCCGAATCCTTCGTGAAAGATTCGGCCGAATACCGAACCGAATCCAAATCCTAATTTGCATATGCAAATTAGGGATAGGAAGGGGAAAACAAATCCGAATCCTGCTGAAAAAGGCAGTATCCTTGCTGAATCCCGAACCGTATCCTGGATTCGGTGCATCCCTAATTTTTTCTTTTTATAGTTTTTAAATTATTTGCCTTCTTCTTCTGATCCTTTTTCCGCATTCAAATCGGGGTCACTGGCCCCATCTAAAAAGCATATGCTCTGTAAGTCCACAAATGTAATGTTATTGCTACTTTTTATGTCTCCTCTTTCTATTCAGACCCTCTCCTATTCATATTCCAGTGTCTCTTTCAAACCAATGCATGGTTGCTAGGGTAATTTGGAACTTAGCAACCAGATTGCTGAAGTGGAGAGCTGCTGAATAAAAAGCTAAATAACTCAAAACCACAAATAATAAATCTCTGACAGCACCCCAGATCTGCTTGTAGTTTAAAATCGGTGGTGGGGTTGTTGTTTAGGAACACCAGGCAGTAAATCACATATAAGTGACCCAGCACATTCTGAAACTAAGGATGAGTATCTCATAGCAACCAAGCAGCTTTATAAGGAATGGAAAACCTGTAGTTCCAGCAGTTCCTTGAAGCAGAACTACAATTCCCATCATCAGAGACACAGACTAACCCAGAAATGTCCTTTTCAATTGTAAAACTATGATATGCCATAAAACTGCCAATCTGCTTCGGAGCCTAGTGGAGGATTGTGGGACATGTAGTCCAGTCACAGCACCTGGCTGTGGGGGGGGGGAGGGATGATGGAACAACCCTCGGATAAACTCAGAGACCTCGAATTAACTCACTGCAGGGTTACAGGAAAGTGGGAAGTGACCAATTCCTTGTGGGAAACAAAAGGCCATTATTATATAAGTGCCAGTTAAGTCACCTACAATTTGTGGAATACTAACAAGGCGCTACTTGCCTAACATTGTGGCTCTGTAAGTGTCAGTGGTATTCTGGGCAAACCAAATACCTGTTAAACCTTGTCAGGGAAATGTAGGTTCATTATGCTTCCCTGCAATCCACACTCCTAAAGGGTTAAACATCTTGCTCTTAAAGGGGTTGTTCACCTTTGAGTTAACGCTTAGTATGATGTAGAGAGGGATATTCTGAGACAGTTTACAATAGGTTTTCATGTTTTATTATTTGTGGTTTATGAGTTTTTTTAAATTTTTTATTCAGCAGCTCTTCAGTTTGTAATTTCAACAATCTGGTTGCCAGTGTCCAAATTACCCTAGCGACCAAGCACTGGTTTGAATAAGAGACTGGAATATGAATAGGAGAGGGACTGAACAGAAAGATGAGTAATAGAAAGTAGCAATAACAGTAAATGTTGTAGCCTTACAGAGCAATTTTTTAAAGATGGGGTCAGTGAGTCAGTGACGACCCCTCCCATATGAAAGCTGGAGAGAGTCACAAGAACAAGGGAAATCATTTACAAACTATAAAAAATAAATAGACCAATTGAAAAGTTGCTTAGAAATATCCATTCTATAATAAACTAAATATTAAGGGGGTTGTTAACCTTTAAATTAACTTTTAGTATGATGTAGAGAGTGATATTCTGAGACAATTTGTAATTGGTTTTTCATTTTTTATTATTTGTGGTTTTTGAGTTATTTATCTTTTTATTCAACAACTCTACAGTTTGTCATTCAGCAGTCTGGTTGTTAGGGTCTAAATTCCCCTAGCAACCATGCGTTGATTTGAATAAGAGACTGGAATATGAATAGGAGAGGCCTGAATAGAAAGACGAGTAAAAAAAAGTAGCAATAATTACAAATTTGTAGCCTTACAGAGCATGTGTTTTTTAGATGGGGTCAGTGACCCCTATTTGAAAGAGCGAAAGAAGGCGGCAAATTATTCAAAAACTATAAAAAAGATAAAATGAAGACCAATTGATTAGAATTAGCCATTCTATAACATACTAAAAGTGAACTTAAAGGTGAACCACCCCTTTGATTCCCTGCTGTGCATCTAGGGCTCAACTTATAAAGCATGGTTGCTATGAGGAGTCTTTCTAGCGACCATAGAGCAGATACCCTCTGTCTGTGAGATGCTCATGTTCCTAAAGCCATTGCCCCTCTATTCATTTGAATAGGAATTGCCTAAAATGCTCCCTTCCTTGGTGGTGGAGCAAATGGTTTAGGATGAACCGGGGAACACAAACAATTATCATCACGAGCAGGCAAATTAAGTCAAACTTCCCCTTTACGTGACAGAGTTGGGAAACATCTAGGGGTGATTGGATCATGAGCGTCGGCATGAGGCCCCGTGATAGTAATTAGGCACACGAGCCACGACTTGGCACGTGGGAGTCTTGGCTTGGGCAAGGGCAAAACTATTGCAGAGCTGGTGTGACTCATGCCACAACCATTAGGGAAAGAATCTACTCGAAGTCGCTTCTCATTCCACAAACTGCTGGAGAGACTGGAATTTTGGAAGCAAACAAACATATCAGTTCAGGACACTCTCTTCTCATTAAAGGGGAAGTAACCCCTAAACATTGTTCCTTAATGAATTGACTTCTGCTACATTGTTTCAAGAGTCAGAACCAGAGAACTGGTCAGCAGCTTCTCCTTTAAAAGTCAAAACCAGCAGTGCAGTTGAAAAGCAACGCGTAATGTATGCTTGGCATTTACTAACTTGCTGGTTTACATCTCCTTTAAAATCAATTTCTTTTATTTTCCTGCAGAATTTTGGGGTCCCTTTTTCCTGGGGTATCTCCTGAAGGATCATGGGCCTGCACTGCATCATGCCACGCCTGTCCTTCATCACTGGAGGGAAGAAAACAAAACCACTGCTTCGCACGGGGACCCTAAGAAAGCCTCGTAGGCTACAGAGTCAGGACTACCAGACCCTCCTGGAGAAAAGCTTAGGGGGGAAACAGTTGTTTGTGGACGAGACCTTCCCGGCCAGTTTGGCCTCCATTGGAAGCGGGTGCCTGCTGGGCAAGCTCCCAGACTGTGTGGAATGGAAAAGGCCGCATGTGAGTTGACCTTACATGTATCTATGCAGAACTACAGTCCCCATCAGCCTTTGCTGTCCCAAGAGCAATGGAAATGTGTCATTTACTAGCAGGTTTTCACCCAATTGCATTCCATCGCTGCAAACCTGTATGAGTGGGAGCTGCCATATTGCTTATACAGGTATGGGACCTGTTATCCAGAATGCTCTGGGACCTGGGGGTTTCCAGGAAAGGCATCTTTCCGTAATGTGGATCTTCATAACTCGTCTACTAGAAAATCATTTAGACATGAAATAAACCCAATAGGCTGATTTTGCTTCCAATAAGGATTAATTATATCTAAGTTGGGATCTAGTACAAGTTACTGTTTTATTATTACAGAGAAAAAGGAAATCAATTTTTAAAAAATTTGATTATTTTGGAGTCTATGGGAGATGGCCTTTGCGTAATTCAGAGCTTTCTGGATAACCGGTTAACGGATGCTATACCTTTATATATATATATATATATATATATATATATATAGAGTAGAGGGAATGGAGTGCACAACCATAAGAAAAAATCGATACCTGGGTGCTAGTCCATAACATATAGAACAATACTGCACAAAATGACAGCACTCCAAGGAAGTTCACAGCGAGTCGATGTTGCTAAAGTGGAGGTCTTTATTGAAGATCCAACGTTTCGGTTCCTTACTGGAACCTTCGTCAGGCGATTATCCCTGACGAAGGTTCCAGTAAGGAACCGAAACGTTGGATCTTCAATAAAGACCTCCACTTTAGCAACATCGACTCGCTGTGAACTTCCTTGGAGTGCTGTCATTTTGTGCAGTATTGTTATATATATATATATATATATATATATATATATATATATATATATATATATATATATATATATATCTTTCCTTAGGAGAAACAACTGTTAAATAATTAAACTTTGGAGCAGATTCTGGATTTGGCCGCACAGCCTGCAGGGAGTTGCGCCACGGTTACAGCCTCGCACTGTTGATATTTACTGGTTTCATATGAAGGGAATGGCCCTGTGCTTAACTAAAGGGATGAGCTGTAATTACACGGGGCCCGGCATTATTCTGGGAATTTACATGGCAACGAGAAAAGTTTTTCTTTTTTTAATAATCATAATGATCTTTGCCCAAAATAATACAAATCTGTCATTATTACGTGTTTCTCGCAGGAGCTGGTGAAGAACCCCCAATTCTGTACGGAAAATGCCAGTGAATTTGGGTTACACCAAGGCCTCACAGGTATTTACAGTTTTTCTATATTGCCAGAACTGTTATTTCGGGGGGGTCCCGTCCAGATTCCTACTCAGAGTGGCTGATGGGAGGGTGTAATAGGGCAGAGGAGTCACAGTACCGGACTGAGCCCCCTGGGACCCACCAGGTAACCCAATAACAAGGGTCTGTTCTGCAGCAGCTGTTTATAGCTGTACAGCACAACTCCCAGCAACTTAAACAACAACTGAAGGGGCAAAGGTGAGAGCTGTTACTGTAGGGTAGAGCTTCTGCACATAGTGGGGAGTTATTGCTGCAACTCCCTGATATCTGCCACATACCTATTAGTCAGGTTTGAAAATTCCATTGGATCATAGTATGTGAGATCTGTCAGAAAGGGGTTTCATCACCAATGTGGTCCTCTCCCAACCAGGTCTTCAAACAAGCAGATATTTATCAAACCTGACTAATCCATTCATTTGACCCCCCCCCAGGCTGACGAGAGCCTGTGAGATCTCCACAGCCTGGTGTGTCAAACAACTGGATCAGCCAGATTTGAGTGACCAAATTTGCTAAATATCTGCTTGTTTGAAGACCTGGGTAAATGAGCAGATCTCCTATTGTAGGTCAACGTAAAACTCATCCCAAATGGGTTCCTTTAGAGTTGTGAAGATCCCCCAGGAACCTCAATGGTTCTGCCCACCTCAAACAGATGCAACTTGCACCCACGTGTATGATGAGATCTGTGATTGGCTGTTACAGAGAACTGCTGGTTCCTGGCTGCGCTCTCCTCTCTGACATTCCATCCTGATATCTTGACCAACGTGGTGCCTCAGAACCAGAGCTTTGAGAAGAATTACAGTGGCATCTTCCACTTTCGGGTGAGTACAGTTGTTACACGTTCAAGGCTTATGTCCCTCTGTGCTTCCCATGGAAAGAGCCTACATGAAGTCTTAGATCAAGTCTACGTTTTAGAGTCTAATAGAGTTTTAGAGTTTAGAGTCTAATGAGTTTTAGAGTTTAGACTCTAAAGAGTTTTAGAGTTTAGAGTCTAAGGAGTTTTAGAGTTTAGAGTCTAAGAAGTTTTAGAGTTTAGAGTCTAGGAAGTTTTAAAGTGTAGAGTCTGAGGAGTTTTAGAGTTTAGAGTCTAAGGAGTTTTAGAGTTTAGAGTCTAAGGAGTTTTAGAGTTTAGAGTCTAAGGGGTTTAGAGGACATTCGCTGGGTGGTCTTAAACATGACCTCTTTATTTGACCTTAGGGGTTCAGCATTTACTGCTCTGTAACCCAGAGAGGTCAGAGAGGATCATTATTATGATTACTTTCTTCCCATTCATCTTCCAGTCTGTCTTATAACACCCTAGCCCAGTTGCTAGGGTCAGCCAGTCTAGTAACCAGATAGCAGTTGGAATCACTATGTATTTTCAGATGAACTTTACCTTATAATAGCGCTGAGGAACGTGACCAGACCAGACAGGAGGATGATCAATGGGCTCATCAATGGGTCACTTGACATTAACCTTGTTGTGACTGCTCCGAGCAGGACAATGAGTGACAGTATTTTCTGTACATGGCAGGGGCCAAGAATCTGGATTTTCCAGTGATACAATACATGCCGAGCCTTTGACTCTTTGAACCTGAACATACTGGGAGTTTTAACTGACCGAAGAGGGTATCAGGTTCAGTGTCCTTATTGCAGAAATGAATCCAGCTTTTAAATATTAAAAATGAATGAATGAGACCCTGGTGACCATGGCTGTATAGGCACTGCATCCTTAATACCCAACTGTATAGCTTTTCTATTTACTACACTCAGTAGGTCAACTTATTGTAGAGTTGTGCATAAGTACTGCAGCCTTCTAGCTGTTGCCTACCTGCCATCAGTTGGTGCTAAATATGAAAGTTCAAAACCAGCAATAGACTGCAGGGGGGTTCACCTTTAAGTTAAGTTATAGAATGGCTAATTCTAAGCAACTTTTCAATTAGTCCTCGTTATTTATTTATTTTTATAGTTTTTGCATTATTTGCCTTCTTCATATGACACTCTCTGGCTTTCAACTGACCGCATCTAAAACAAATGCTTTGTAAGGCTACAAATATATTGTTTTTACTACTTTTTTATCCCAAGTTTCTATTCAGGCCTCTCCTATTCATATTCTAGTCTCTTATTCCAGTCTCTTATACAAATCAATGCTTGGTTGCCAGGGGAATGTGGACCCCAGTAACCAGAGTGGTAACGTTGCAAACCTGAAGAGCTGCTGAAAAAAAAAGCTAAATAACTCAAAAAACACATAAAATAAAAAATGAAAACCAGTTGCAAATTGTCTCAAAAGATCGCTCTCTACATCATACTAAAAGTTAACTCAAAGGTGAACAACCTCTTTAAGGGCATAGATACACATGCAGATTTTTGGTGCGTTTTCGGCACAGTCTGTACCACTTTTTTTAAAAAAAAAAAAAAAAATCTACCACAGCGTAAATATGCTTAGTGGTTTAAGCTATGACAATGGCACATATTTACGTGGCGATCAGCTTTTTTAAAAACTGCTGCGAAAATCTGCGAAAATGTGTGTCCATTTCCTAATACAATATAATGTAGGTACTGTGCATGACATTTATGCCATAGGATTTACCCAATAATGTTTTAGGTTTAAAGTCTCATACATTAATACCCATTTGTATCTCTCCCCCACCAGTTCTGGCGTTTCGGGGAATGGGTCGACGTAGTGGTGGATGACCGGCTGCCTGTAAACAACAAAGGAAAACTCCTATTTGTCTCATCTGGCCGAAAAAACCTCTTTTGGGGCCCCCTCCTGGAGAAAGCCTACGCTAAGTAAGCCAAGGGCCCGCTGTAGCTTCCTGCACACAAACTCTCTGTTCTCTGTTAATAGGAGAGATAGTGCTGACTGAGCATAAATTCTGCTCACAAAGTAAACTTCCCTGACTCTGGCAGCGGCAATTAGGTGCCTCGTTTTTATTGTCATCCCAACCCAAAACTGCCCAGGGCTGATGGAAGCTTCTGCACAGGTTTGCAGGTTCTTAAATGAACCTGTTCCCAAACTGTTTGCTTCTCTTTGAAGTCTGAAGGCAGTGTCTGGCTGCTGAAGGACTACAAATGCCGGCATCTTGAAAGGAAGAATGCTTTGAGGTGGTAATAGTTAGAACCAGCAGTGCAAAGACTATAAACAGTCAGACAAACGGAAGTGATGGGCGAATTTGTCTCGTTTTACCGACAAATTTATTTATAAATTTTTAATTTATTCGCCCATCACTAACAAACAGTAGCACTATTACTTTTCTACAAATGTTTCTTGCCACTAGGTGGCACAGTTGCCTCTTGCAAGTCTCTATCTGTAACAGACTTATTGGCGTTTATTTCTAGGATCCTTCTTGTTGTTGTGCTCTTTAATGGGACCAGAGCATGATTATGTCTTTGTGGCACAACTCTAAGAGCTTCTGAGCTGTGCCAGGGTCTGGCATGACCTGCTATTCATAACGCCATTCATTACTCTGGCAGGCCTCAAAAGAAATATATATATATATGATAACAATTAAAAATGATCCCAGCACTCCACCAAAATTGTAAATATGTCCCAGGTGCTACAGAGCAAAGTTGCATACAAACATTTACCTGGAAGTGCAATCTGTATACTTTTTAAAAAAAATCTTTTATTTATCACATGTTAAAAAAGGTCAACGTTTCGGTCTTGATAAAGGTCTTAGGATGGGACTGAAACGTTGACCCTTATTTAGCATGTGATAAATTAAAAAAAGTACCCAGTGTGCACTTTGCCTCTTCCAGGTAAATTTATATATGTAAATGAAATGATAGAATTTAAGAGCTTCCTGTTGTACTCTGCAGACTGTGCGGCTCCTATGAAGACATGCAGATTGGCCAGGTATCAGAGGCTCTGGTGGACTTCACCGGTGGGGTCAATATGAGCATCAAGATGGCACAGGCACCCCCAGACCTGTTCCAGATTATGATGAGGGCTCAGAACAGTGGATCACTAATGGGATGCCAGACACAGACAGGGGTAAGTCCCTGGCACTTTATTCATTGATGAACTACAAGTCCCAGAATCCTCTTGTCACTATGGGCCTTAGCTTTAAGTCCCCCCTCCCCCCATCGCTTTAATGCATTTAATTAACAATTCCACAATCGTGCTTTTTCATAGCCTGAAAGGGTATTGGACAACGGCCTAGTGACGGGTCATGCCTATTCTGTGATGGATGTCAGGCAGGTGACATGTAAATCTGAAACAGAGAACTTGGTGAGACTGAGAAATCCCTGGGGAAAGATTGAATGGAAAGGAAAATGGAGCGACAGGTAAGTTTATACTAAACATAAACCCCAAACTGCACTGTCAGTGTCTGGTGTGTTTCTGCCCTCTAGTGACAACATAACATACTGCAGGCTTACAATATCTTCTGCCTAAATCTCCGCAGGTGCCCCAAATGGGATCAGCTCAGCTACAAGGAGAGGCTTTTCCTCAGAAAGAAAAGAGAAAATGGAGAATTTTGGTAATTAGATTGCTGTAAATATTATATATACTATATTGATTTATTGCGTTCTGCTTTGCTTCCCCTGGGGATCTTGCATTGTCGAGAGAGGTTCAAACCAATCCTGATATTTTTGTAACTGCATTTTACCCAAAGCTGGTGGTACTTTTCAGTGGTAAAAAAGAGGTGCTGCAAGTGACAAAACCCCTTATTTTATCAGCTGGATACTAAATAATACATACACTAGTCTCCTCCAATCAATCTAACTTGCTCACCTATACAGGATGTCCATTGAAGACTTTGAAACCCACTTTGTAGAGCTGGTGATCTGCAAACTGACCCCAGACCTGATGAGCCATGAGATTGGGAAGGAGTGGACTTTATCTATGCAGTGCGGCAAATGGAGCGCCGGAAGCACAGCCGGGGGCAGGATGACTTATATGGGTGAGAAGCCCATTTATTTCTTTCTACTTCTGTACAGAACCATCCAGTGCTAGTTTTCCTCCACTGATTCCATTAGTCCATGGGACCCAATCAAAGAATCAGAATCAGGAGAGTTTGGTTTTTAGGAAAACTGGATTTAAATCTTTGCTTTCTTCATACAGAATCCTACTGGATGAACCCACAGTACCGGCTAAAGATTTTCAAGGGGGACGACATGGAAAAATTCACAAATTCTTGCAACGTTCTGGTGTCCCTTTTACAGAAACAGAACCACAAACACAGGAACCAGTGCCCTCCTCTGTACATCGGGATGTCTGTATTCGTGGTAAGGAGCATGCTTTGGTTTACACGCAATATATAAAATATTAATTCTGCTTATAAAGGAGAAGAATATAAATCTGCAGAGAAGCTGTATTTAAATACTGAACTTACCGTACCAGCCCAGAGATTCAGCAGCCCTATGACAGTAATGATCTAGTTGCTCCCCAGCAGCTCCCCATCTTGGATCTTGTTAGACCATCTTTTGAGGGTCAGTGGCACTGCACATGCTCAGTGAGCTCTGGGCTGCTGCTTAGTTTGTATATATATACTGTATATTGTTAGTGGGTCCATAAGCTCAGGTAAGTGAGCGGAACAGAAGATGGGGATCTACAGACTTTGGGGGCAGCTAAAGGGCTGGAACAGAATCCCAAAATATAGGTGAAGCTTTAGTTTTCCTTTAATAAAGAATATATATATAAAGATGCATTATGAAGTTATTCTTGCACATATGTAACATTCATTCTAAGGGGTTAACGTCTTCCTTTTTCCCTTTTCTATCTCCTAGGTGCCGTTTGAGGTGAGTACGATCAATTTTTTACTCTTCCCCCCCACTCTGGGATTTGGGAGCTTGCAGTCAGGTTGGGGGGGGAGGACTGTAAACGAACTCAGAGATTTTACCGCTATCAGGAAACCGCAGGCAGTGTTTGCTGGGCCTAAGAGCGCGACCGTAAATCCAGCCTCTTGTTCTTTCCGTGTGCAGAGCTCCTATAAAGCACAGCTCTGTTAGCCAAGCACTTGTGATGATGTCAAAATCAATGGCACAATGAATTTGTGATGCCAAAGAATTGATGCCCTAGAGCAGTACTTATAAACAAAGCATTAGGCTGCCCGGGGTGGGAATGCCCGTATGAAAAAAGCATTATTTTTTCCCTTTTTTTATACACTGTATTTTCTCAGGCTTTGTCATCATGTAATAATAATAATTATCTTGCCATAATTGCATGCTTGGCCACCAGGAGAAGGATTAGGGCAGCAGAGCTGATAAATACCAGTGAGAGCGCTAGTGAGAAATCACTGAATACTAGAAGGTCATATTCACATTTTAATGAATGGGAAAAAACTCAGGGGATTTTAAAATGCAGAAAGTTTCAGCCATTTGTTTTGCGTGCAGCTTTGATAAATTGGTGCTTCTTTTAGAAACCAAATAACATATATAGGTATGTGACCTGTAATCCAGAATGCTCGGGACCTGGGGTTTTCCGGATACCTTTCCATAATTTGGATCTCCATACCTTAACTCTAAGGGGTATATTTATGAAAGAGTGAAGTTAATAGTGAAGTTCCGGCACTAGAGTGAAATTCTGCCACTCTCCATTCATTTCTATGGGATTTTTATAGGCGTATTTATCAAAGGGTGAACTTTCACTTTCACCCATTGATAAATACGCCTTTCAAAATCCCATAGAAATGAATTGAGAGCTGCGGAATTTCACTCTAGTGGCGGAACTTCACTCTTTGATAAATTTACCCCATAACGTTAAATAAACCCAATAGACTGGTTTTGCTTCCAATGAGGATTAATTATATCTTGGGATCAAGTACAATATATTGTTTTATTCTTACAGAGAAAAGGTGATATGTTTTAAAGTTTTTGAATGACAATTTAAAGGAGTCTGTGGGAGACAACCTTCCCATAACTCAGAGCTTTCTGGATAATGGGTTTACGGATAAAGCACCCCATACCTGTACCTGCATAGTGCTTCTTATGTCTAATGTGGAATGGGAACTGATGGGTTTCTGTAGTGATAAATAGACCCTGAGATTAGAAATGTTTTAAGGTTTTATAATACTTAACTGTGGAAGGATTATTGTATCTTTGTGCAGGGGAGAATTTATTGGATAGCGAGACCTAGATCACATTGACTAGATAGACCTAGAACATATTGGATCGACACACATAAAAGGGTTGTTCTCCTTTAAATTTACTTTTAGTATGATGCAGAGAGTGATATTCTGAGACAATTTGCAGTTGGTTTTCATTTTTTATTATTCGTAGTTTTTGAGTTATTTCGTTTTTTATTCAACAGCTCATCAATTGCAATTACCCTAGCAACCATGTATTTATTTGACTTGAATATGACTGAAATATAAATAGGAGGGGCCTATATAGAAAGATGAGTAATAAAAAGCAATAACAATACAGTGGAGGGGGACCAGTGGGGGCTTTTGGCTGTGGGGGGAGTTTAGTTCTCCTTTAAAGGCCTAGAACACCCCTTTAAAGTACAATGGTTAGAGTAACCTGGAACCCACTGGCTAGAGAGGCCTAGAACACATTAGGGCTCATTTTTTTTCACACACCACAGTGTGCAAATCACTATTTTCTGGCACAATCACCATGTTTTTTAATCTGCATTAATCTACATTTTTTCCCACAGTTCCAACTGCCACGCATTCCAACACTACTGCAAATGCAGATAGACAGATAGACCAACTGACAAACTGAATCATGCTGGAATACATTTTTTCTGTATTGTTGGTAAAAAAAACATGGCGATTCCATCCAACATTATGTGCAAACTGCACTTGCAGTTGTAAATGAGCCCTATTGTGTACCCAGGCCTAAAACACAGTGGTTAGAAAGACCTCAAGGAATAATACAAAGTTACTGCGCTTGCACACCCTGGCTCTCGAATACCCGGTGCTCGGTGAAAGAGGCCTCGGCAACCTCAATTTTCATAAGTAGGAAGAATTTCACTGGCACTCAGGTTCAATTCAAGCAGGTACAAGCCCTTGCTGAGTTTATTTTGCGAAGGTGCACCTTCACAAAATAAACTCAGCAAGGACTTGTACCTGCTTGAATTGAACCTGAGTGCCAGTGAAATTCTTCCTACTTAGAAAGACCTCAAGCACATTGGCAAGAGACAGCTGGAAAGACCTACAGTAGAATGGATTTACAAGAGTGATCAAGAACGTATGGGTAGAAAGATCAGAGAAACCTAGAACACTGTAATTAGAGACACTTAGAACCCACTAAAACTTTTGGCAATCAAAGTTTTTTTGTGTTTTTTTTTCACACAGTCTCTTTTTGTTCCGTACAGTACCAAGGTGTAAGAAGATTACCACAAAAGTTTTTCCGGACCCAGCGCCCAATTAACAACAAATGTGTATTTATTAATGAACGAGAAGTGACTCAAGATTATCACCTGATGCCTGGATCCTATGTTATAGTCCCATCCACAGCTGAGCCAAACCAGGAGTGTGAATTCATCTTAAGAGTGTTCTCGAGGAAGCACCTTCTACGGTAAGTGCCTTTTTGAAGAAACAGTAGAAACATCTTAATAATGGTTGAGCCCAGAGAAAAAAGAACTTTGTTGGGTATATGGAGTAACCGACCAACCTAACTTTAAGGTGGTGGGGGGGTTGCAATTCAAAAACAGTTGAAGGTGTACAAGTTAGCCAACACATATAAAGTTGCTGTTTTCATCTTCTTCTACTGTATTTTACTACTTTTACCATCCTGAATTACTACCAGCATTTTACCATACTGTTTTAATCTTGATCTTCTGTCACCATCATGTTCTGCTCTCCCTATTTTATCCTTCTGCTGCTGTCTTCCCCTGAAATCTCCACCTTGCCCTACTGTCATTTTTCTTAGTGTGTCTGCGTTTTCTAATTGTCTCCATCTCACCCTACTGTTACTATCTTACACATCTTCTCTCTTTCCATCTCACCCTATTGTTACCATCTACTCGTCTTCTCTTATTCTTTCCATCTCACCCTATTGTTACCATTTTATCTATCTTTTCTTACTGTCTCCATCTGTCGCATCTTTTCCATCTTCTCTTAGTGTCTCCATCTTACCCATCCAGTCTTACTGTCTCCATCTCAGCCCACTGTAACCGTCTTGTCTTACTGTCCATCTTATGTCTCCATCTCAATCTGCTGTAACCATCTTTATCCCGTCTTACTGTCTCTATCTTACCCATCCTGTCTTACTGTCTCCATATCAGCCCAAGGTCACCTCTTTACCTTCTTGTCTTACTGTCTTCATCTTACCCATCCAGTCTTACTGTCTCCATCTCAGCCCACTGTAACCATCTTGTCTTACTGTCTCCAACTTACCCTACTGTTACCATCTTACCGATCTTGTTTTACTGTCTCCATCTTACACTACTGTTACCATCTTACCCATTGTGTCTTACTCTCTCCATCTTACCCTACTGTTACCATCTTACCATCTTGTCTTGCTGTCTCCATCTTACACTACTGTTACCATCTTACCGATCTTGTTTTACTGTCTCCATCTTACACTACTGTTACCATCTTACCCATTGTGTCTTACTCTCTCCATCTTACCCTACTGTTACCATCTTACCATCTTGTCTTGCTGTCTCCATCTTACACTACTGTTACCATCTTACCATCTTGTCTTGCTGTCTCCATCTTACACTACTCTTACCATCTTACCCATCTTGTCTTACTCTCTCCATCTTACCCTACTGTTACCATCTTACCCATCTTATCTTACTCTCTCCATCTTACCCTACTGTTACCATCTTACTGATCTTGTTTTACTGTCTCCATCTTACACTACTGTTACCATCTTACCCATCTTGTCTTGCTGTCTCCATCTTACACTACTGTTACCATCTTACCCATCTTGTCTTGCTGTCTCCATCTTACACTACTGTTACCATCTTACACTTCTGTCTCCTACTGCAGTGTATTTTGTAGGGCACGGTGAGGGAATAGCAGAGGGTGCAGAGCTTCTCTGTATCTGTGAGTTACACAATGCTATCATTGGAATGCAATGTACAGATAAAGTCAAGGCAATGTTCCCTTCCGGATAATGTGCAACTGATATATATCTTACATATATATATCTCTTATTTCTTCTCTCAGGGAGCAGACAGAGAGCCCAAACATCGTCCTTTGCTGCAAGGTAAAAACATGCAAATATTCCAACAAATATAAAGGAATTAAACTATAGATGCACAGAATTTAGGATTCAGTTTGGGATTCAACTGAATCTGAGGCTTTTCCAGCAGGTTTTGGGTTTGGCTGGTCCCTACGGAATTCTGAAAGATTGCTGCACTTGCTTCATGTATGTTGCAATTATTTGAGTGCATTGTTTTCCAAATCCTAGAGCTAATTTGCATATGCACATCAGGGTTCAGATTCAGTTTGGAATTCAGCCAAATCCCAAAATAAGGATTCAGTGCATCCCTAATGAAAGCAAGTTTGCGGGGCTTTTAATGCTAAAAGGAGCAGCATCAATGTAAACTGCAAATATAATTATTGATCACTTGATATTGCTGCTTTGTTTATTATTCCTTTGTGGGTAGGGCGTCAAATGTGTTTCCGAGCCCTTGTGTTGTTTCACCCTCTAGTGATACTGAGAAGAACTGCAGAAAAAAGGAGATGTAAAATTAGGTCTTCTCATTATAATGGGTCTCCTGTCCTATATCTCCTTTAATACAATAAAGTGCCCTCTTACAGTATATAACTGTAATTAAAGGAAGGTTTATCACTGATCGTAAATTAACTCATGGGTCATTAATTTCTAGACTTAAAGGGGATGTTTACTTTTATAGCAACTTTTAGTATTAGTTTAATGTGAAATATAAGCCTTCCTATTCATCTCATGGAACCGCTGTATGGTTGCTGGGGTCACTGACCCTGGCAAACAAACAACAGATTGCTGTAGGTATCATACTTATCAAGTAAGCATGATACCTGAGTGCTGTGGATATAAGCAGACGTCAGAAGTTTTCTTTGCCCTCTTATAATCTCTGACATTTATGTCATTTATTAGAAAATTGCTGAAAGACACAGAAATGGAGCCTGGGAAAATAACATCAACAAATACTTTGCAAAGGTAAGTCCTTATGGGTCATGGAAGCAACCGTTGAATTCTTAAATTCCCCTTGCTGCATTAACGAGTCACCCTCAATAAATCAGGGAATTAGGCCCCCATTTCTTCATTGAAACATATTGCCCACCGTCTAAAAATTATATATAACAAAATAATGGACATTTCCCAGGCTGAGACTATGCATAAATATTATATTTTATGTGTTATGTATATTATGTTGTAAAAAGTTAACTTTTTTGTTTCTTTCTCCCTTAAAGCACCCGGAAATCAAAGTCACCCAACTGCAGCAGCTGCTGAACAAAGTCACATGGACAAGTAAGTGTATAAGTATAGAGGCACCTGTCCATTGTATATTTCGTTTCCTGCTCTGCTGAGCACTACAGGAAGCTCCCCCAGTCTCTGGAAGCACAGCAGAGAACCCTTGTTAAGAGATTTACTGCTGGCTGTATATGTAGTTGTCTGATAAATCTAAATGAGAGAGTGCGTGTTTCCCAACTGCGTATATAATGGCCTAATTCTGATTTATCTTGCTGAATTCCATGTGTTTAATTTACCTATTTCTCTTGCAGATGTCAAGCAAGCGCCGGGGAAATTCAGTTTAGATGACTGCAAACTTATTATGGCCCTGTTGGATGTATCCTTTCTTATTCTGTGATTTCAACCTTCTCCTAATGACCAAACTGCCTTCTCAGGCCATTATAACGGGAGCCTTGGGCAGGACCTGCTCAGTCTAGAAGTGGGAACCTTGCTCCTCTTGGTTGGAGACTGCCTGAGTTCAGTCTTGTAACTAATGGTAATTTCTTTGCTCTTTCCCTTTTTTGGCCTGCACCTCCAATTCACAAGGTTCCTCTGCAGGTAATTCCCCATTAACTGGTTATTTAAACCTGCTGCATTGTAGTATTTTCCTGGATTCCAGCCCAGAGTTAGTATGTTTTGTGCCTTGTCCTTACCAAGGTCAGACTAGGTTGGTGGGACTTAAGACAAAAAACCCGATGGGCCCCGGCCCTCGTGAACCCTGGTCCTCGGGAACCCTGCCAACCCACACCTGCTCCTGGCCCTAGATGCTGCACCCTTACCTCCCTGATTGCGGCTTCAACAAGATAAAATAAGGTGCCATGGGGTGATGGTGAGTTGTGGTCGGGCAGGGCTCCAGAGGGGAATTGCGGCTAGGGTGTGAGGGCCCCCAAGATGACAGCTAACGCTGATCCTTACCCTCCTATTGCTGATGTCCTTGATGTTGAACCCTGGCCTATTATTGGGCTTGTTCTGTCTGCCCAGACCCTATGCCTACAGACTTGTTCTACCAAGCTTTAATCATTGCTGTAACACTGAAGACCTATTTCTTTGTCAGGACCGGTCTCAAGCCCAGTGCTTATCTAGTACAAATACTAGAATGTCAGCCTTGTGGCTTGAGCAAATTCACAAATAGATCATCTAACTTAGCACCTTAACTCAGAACACAGATGAAAACATCTGGAACCCTAAACATGCAAGAGTTCCGAGGTCTGTGGAAGCGACTCCTCTCTTATCAAGTAAGTTGATGATCATGACAGAAGGGGAACCCAGAAGAGAGGTTTTATGGGAAGGAAAAGGGGAAAGAGGCTAATGGGGTGGGTCAATACAAAGGGAATAATGGAGGAAGGGCTATGAAGGAAAAGAAAAAAGAGTGATGGGAAAAAAAGAACTGGGTGAGCGGTAATAAAAAGAATTGTGTAACTTTGTAGGGTTCATTTAGGCCCAATGAAGTGAATTATTTCCAAAGCACTCCATGTAAAACATCTTAAAGGGCATGTGTTGGGTAAAAATGTTACCCCCAACCAAAGGTGCGGGCTAATAGAGTGGGAGCTCCCCATGCCATGTCCAGCCACTCACATGCGCATAATGAAAATGTGCAACGAATTGCTCATTATCCGCATACGAGTGACACAACGCGGCTGCTCACACTGGGAGCTCCCTCCTGGTCGGGTAGCGTAGTGCTGGCGGGGGGCATTTTTTTTTTAAAAAAAACCTACTGTTATCACCAACCGGAATGCAGGCTCTATTAGCCCGCACTTTTAGTTGGGGATAACATTTTTACCCAACAGGTGTCATTAAAGTTCAAAGTTTATTTTGGGGGTCAAAATAGATCATTAATTAAGATTTGCACCTTACGTGGCACTGTCCTCGCTTTTCATAATGGAACAGTAGAACAGGTATAGGATCTGTTATCTGGAAACCCGTTAGCCAAAAAGCTCCGAAATTACGGAAAGGCCATCTCCCATAGACTCCATTTTATCCAGATAATCCAAATTTCCAAATATGATTTTCTTTTTCTCTGTAATAATAAAACAGTAGCTTGTACTTGATCCAAGTTAAGAAATAATTAATCTTTATTGGAAGCAAAGCCAGCCTATTGGGTTCATTTAATGTTTACATGATATTCTTGTAGACTTAACGTATGAAGATCCAAATTATGGAAAGATCAGTTATGGCACCTGTTATGAATTCTGCATCACATGTCCTATATCTGTATACATATATTTGCAGTAAACCTCAGAATGCTTTGAAAGCCAAATAAACTGCCCTTGGCATAAGTTGAATAAAAGTGATACATTTAGGGCATTTGTCACGGAGGCCTTGTGCCATGTTATAGTCAAATGAATCTGAGTGTTCTATTGTGCCGTGTCCATTCGCTCATTATGTTCCAAACGACAGCGCAATTCAAGTCCATCTGTTTTTTTATTGCTCGTATTTGGTGTCACATCAAAGCAATTGTCTCAGCAATGAAGGAAACCGTGTCTTTGTCCTTCCTTAAACAGCCGACCAGAAGAAAGGTCGTTGTGAGCTCGTCCTTCTTAATCTCTTCCCGTGCCTTATAGGACATTCAATGGCACAGGCATAATATAGTGATTTATGTGCTTCAGTCTCTGCCCGAACTTGACTGATTCTATTTATAATCTGGTGGAAGGAGTCACCTCGTAACCTCTTTGTTTCTGCAGGAGATTTTCCAAAGAAGGGACATGGATAAAACTGGATATTTAGAGCTGAATGACCTGCAGGCTGCCATTAAAGAAAAAGGTAAAAAAAATTAATAAAGAATTAAGATACTCGGGCACGGGCATCGGAAACATGTGAAATAAAGGAATTTTAATGGCCAAGGGGTTGTAGGTCTTGTTATGAAATATAAATGATCTGACATTTTTCTCCTGAAGGAATTACGTTACAACGTCAGTTCTACAACCTTGTGGCGCTACGATACGGTGACTCGCTCCTGAAAATGAGTTTTGAGAATTTTGCCTGTCTCATGCTGAGGATAGAGATTAATGATGGTAAGTAAATCCTCTGCATGCTAATTGCAGATTGAATTTCCAACAGCCAGAGATAGAGAATAGTGGGACCCTAGTGATGCTCCCATCTGTCAAAGGGATGCTGGAAGTTGCAGTTCCTTATCAACTAGGGGCATCTGTTATTAAGAGGGTTATTTGCTAAAACTCAAATTTATCTCAAATTTATCTTATTTATCAATAAAATAACTTGAAAATGTTGGGTCTGGAAAAAAACTCAATTAAATCGAGTGAAAACCTAAATCGAAGATTTGAAGCCCAAATCGCTCAATGTTTTCAGTTATTGCCTGAAAACCCTGAAAAAGTTCAAGTTTTTCCTATAAAAAAACAAAAAAACCTCAACCAGAAAAAAATTCAAATTTAGTAAATAACCCCCAAAGTGTATTTCCAACTACTTTCCACCACTAGGGGTTGTTATGAGCTTGGTTGTTGTGAGGCTTGTTAGAGGTCCCGGGAAAATTCCTTTATGGCTAAGGATAGCCGCTATCAATGCTTATACCTTACAAGTTCCAGCTCTCTTGAGATCCTGGCATGTTGATTATTGAAGGGTTTTGTTTTCTGTATGCAGGACTTCCATGCAGGACTGCCTGTTGTAACAAATGTTAAATACTATACTTTACAAAATACATAGTTTAAGGGCATTCAAAATTCTGGTTCCTTAAAAAAATGTATAGCGGACCCTAGTGGCTAAAGCCATAAAAGCTGAGCTTAAGTGCCAGATACTAAATATGATCAGGTTGACCTAAAACCCATGGGATCTGCAGGTTGGGAGGCAGTTGGGTTAAGAACGTGAGCCCCATGTTGAGGTTTGGGTTGGTGGCAGGTCAAACTTCAAGAAGGCCCCACCTCTTTTGGTAATGTAATATTCCTGAACTTGGAGAGGAGTCTTTTCAGGTTGAGATCATAATATAGAAGAAGACTTCAGGCTGGGCTGGGTGTGGGTTGGGAAATAAAGGGTAAGAGTTGGATTTGAGTTGACCCGTTCATCACTATCTGAGGCATTTGGAAATTTTAAAAAATCAATAAAAGAAACTCAAATAACTTCAAATCTCAATGGACATAACAAAACAAATGATTCACTTAGTAAATCTGACCTTAACTTAATTAAGTCATTAGTAAATTTGGATGCCATAACTAAAAAACAGTCCTGTGATCAATTTTGTATGCTTATTAATCGAGGCTCTGCTCATCCTCCCTCTTTAGCAGTACCTAAGCTACATCGCTCATTGTCTTTAAGGCCCCTTCAAACACCTGCACCACGGGTCTACTCACACCCTTTCTCTGCGTTATGCCGCCGTCACCGCAGCCCAGCGGGACAGGTAGGACATAGACAAGGCAACTAATAACGGATCAACATTCTAATATTCATAGACAAGTGGGGTGGCAGGAGTAGAAAAAGCAGTGGATAAAATGCACAGAATGGTGAATGAAAGTCCTATTGACCTTTAGGGGATGGCAAATGGCACAAACAGGGGCTGATTTCCTGCATTCCTTTAATGGGGTTGGTGGCCAGTAAACATGAAAAACAGGCTGGCACAAGCCAAACCACACCGAGTAGAGATGCAGGAGCCGGATCTTAAAAGTTAAAAAAAAATCACATTTTATTTTCCATAATTAAAAGCAAAGGCCTGATGCGTTTCATGTCTACCAGGGACACTTCGTTGTAGGCTAAACACAGAGTACAACATACATGGTATTTAAAGGAAAAAGAGCCAATGGGAAATGATATACTCATACCGGGATACTCATTTCCCATTGGCTCTTTTCCTTTTAAATACCATGTATGTTGTACTCTGTGTTTAGCCTACGACTAAGTGTCCCTGGTAGACATGAAACGCGTCAGGCCTTTGCTTTTAATTATGGAAAATAAAATTCGATTTTTTTTTTTAAACTTTTTCAATCGGCTCCTGCTTCTCTACTCGGTGTGGTTCAGCTTGTGCCAGCCTGTTTTTGATGTTTCTAGTTTACTCCCTCTGCTGAAGGTCTGGGGGGTGTGCACCCGGGCCCACCATACACAGGGGTAAGCTTCTACATTGTACCTCAAACACTGGTTTTCTTTGATTAGTTTTCCTATGAATTGGTGGCCATTATCTTCGGTATGGATATTCACTCTTGGACAAAACTGCTAGAAAATGATCTACTGATAGGCCAACATTGGTGGTGTATGTTCCCCCCAAAGGCTATAACTAGAATGATGTTCAGTGTCAAAGCTAGAGGGCTTTAAATGAAAACTGTGACAATTATAGCAATCATAGCAATTATAGAATACTCCATGCTTGCTAATGGTGGACAAAACCTATAAGACAAGTTGGATGGGTTTGGATGTTCTGGTTCAGGCTCATGGTAAAAAGTTTTTGCAATGGTTTTATCTAAGTCTGTGACCTATTTACTTGCTCGTCCCATGTGAACTTGGTATGTTTGCATTCTACTGGGACAGAATTGTGTCTTTGATTCATAAAATATCTTTAACGAAGGCCTTTGTGTTGCAGTGCAGTTGCAATCTTTGCACAAACATGGCGGTTGACCATTGGAATATGCATTTGCATGTGGAGCACGCTGTTGTGTCCCTTTAAGTGGGGCCAGACGCATATTATGGAGAAGAAACTGCAATTTTTAGCATTAAATCGAATAAAGAAAATGACATTCTTTATTAAGAAAATGTATTGTCTTAATGATGCTAAAGGTAGGAGGAGTTCAAAAAAGTAGGGTAACTGTTGTCCATTTTAATGGCACCGTGTGCCAGGTATGATTTATTTCCTATTTTATTCTTATATATTATGTAGAATTTCCACTGCAAAATAACCTATTTTCCACCTTCCTTTTTGCAGAAGTCTTTCACAACCTGAGTCAAGACGGAAAAGGGATTTATCTTCAGGAGGCTGAGGTTGGTTCCATAAATGTATCTTTCAAATAATATAGATTATTTTCCAGTAAGTCACCCTGCCCCCCCCCACCATTTCACATTTCTCTAATAAATTTGTCCTCATAAACGTTCCTCTGACCCTACAGATAAATGGAAGAGAAAAATATCACAGTAGATTAGAAAGAGCAGAAAATAGCAGAAATTATTTCATAGAACTGAACTTTTACCTTGAAACCTACAAACTGCCAATCCTGATATAATGTTTTTAGGCATGATTTAATCACAGCGAGAGCGGAATGAAGAATTCTATATAATAAATGAATTGTTATCAGTTTTAAATCAAAGCCGTGATTAAACCGACTTTTACTGTAACCCCGGGGTGCCACTTACATCAGGCAGGGTAAGAATCTTGCATCAGACTTTACTAGGGGGCGGCAAAAAAATCTCCTCTAGCAACTTTAAAGGGATACTGTCATGGGAAAACATGTTTTTTTCAAAATGAATCCGTTAATAGTGCTGCTCCAGCAGAATTCTGCACTGAAATCCATTTTTCAAAAGAGAAAACAGATTTTGTTATATTCAATTTTGAAATCTGACATGGGTCTAGACATATTGTCAATTTCCCAGCTGCCTCCAGTCCTGTGACTTGTCCTCTGATAAACTTCAATCACTCTTTAATGCTGTACTGCAAATTGGAGTGATATCACCCCCTTCCTCCCCACAGCCCCCCAGCAGTCTAACAACAGAACAATGGGAAGGTAACCAGATAGCAGCTCCCTAACACAAGATAACAGCAACCTGGTAGATCTAAGAACAGCATTCAATAGTAAAAGCCAAGTCCCACCGAGACTGATTCAGTTACATTAAGTAGGAGAAATAACAGCCTGCCAGAAAGTAGTTCCATCCTAAAGTGTAGGCAAAAGTCACATGACTGGGGCAGCTGGGAAACTGACAATATGTCTAGCAGCATGTCAGATTTCAAAATTGAATAGAAAAAAAAATCTGTTTGCTCTTTTGAGAAATGGATTTCAGTGCAGAATTCTGCTGGAGCAGCACTATTAACTGATGTGTTTTGGAAAAAACATGTTTTTCCATGACAGTATCCCTTTAAGAATTTCCATTTTCTTAGAGTTACACTTTAAAAAGAAAATGACCTATTACTCGATACTTAATGAAAGTGTGTTGTGCTTATTGTTAAAGTGCAAGTGCTCAAAACATAATAATTGTGCAACACTCCTTTCTCATCAAGGCCTATTCTTATAACCAACACAATGGGGGGGGGTTTATATAATAAAAGACACTAAGGGGGTTATTTACTAAACCACGCATTTATCTGGTCGGGCTTTTTGAGGGAAAAAAACCCTTGAATTTTTCAACATTTATTATACAGTTGCCCCAATGCTGCAAAAAGACAAAATCGGAAAATCGGGAAAAAAGTCAGAAAAATCATACTATTTGGGTTTTCATTCGATTTTATCACGTTTTTTTCCGATCCAATTTATTCGTGTTATATTAATAATAAAAAAAGGCAAAATCGGGCATGGGTGTTTGGTCGAATTTTTTCTTATTTAAATTATGAGATAAAGGAATTAAAGTCTCCTCAGTTGGGCCTGCCCAACCATGTCCACATGTGACCCTTAAAGGGGTGGTTCACCTTCTAGTTAACTTTTAGTATGTTATAGATTGGCCAATTCTAAGCAACTTTTCAATTAGTCTTAATTTGTTTTGATTTTTTTTTTATAGTTTTTGAATTATGCGCCTCCTTCTAAGTCTTTCCATCTTTCAAATGCGGGTCACTGACCCCGTCTAAAAACAAATGCTCTGTAAGGCAACACAAGTATTGTTATTGCTGCTTTTTATTACTCATCGTTCTATCCACGCCCTCTCCTATTCATATTCCAGTCTCTTATTCAACTCAGTACATGGTTGCTAGGATAACTTGAACCCTAGCAACCACATGGCTGAAATTGCAAACTGGAGAGCTGATGAATAAAAATCTAAATAACTCAGAAACCACAAACAATAAAAAACGAAGACCAATTGCAAATTGATAGTGATGGGCGAATTTTCGCCCGAAATTCGCGAAACAGCAAAAAATTTGCAAAACGGCACTGGTGTCTCGTTTTTGACGCCGGCGTCCATTCTTTGGACGCTGGTGCACATTCGCCAGAAAACGGACGCCATTTTTTTTTCGACGGCGGCGAATGTTTGCCAGTGAATTTTCTGTTTTGCAAAATTTATTCACCGGCGGCGAATCCCGCAAACTCACCGCAAATTCACGCCTTGCGAATAAATTTGCCCATCACTACAAATTGACTCAGACTATGACTCTCTACATCATACTAAAAGTTAATTCAAAAGTGAACAAACTAATTTATCTTGCTTGTCTTAGACAAGACTATTAACGCACAACTTCTGTATTTTCCATAAAGAGTATTTGTGTAATACAAATAATATATTTCTTCTTCTTTTATCATAGAACTATTAAATTACCCTTCATTTTCCTATTTTATTACAGTGGATGCTGCTTACTCTGTACTCCTGAGGAACATACAACTCTACAAACAAGATCCTCAATGAGACTTTGGTGATTTTTTTTTTTAACATTGGACCAATTGTCATTGCACACAAGAAACAGTGAACCCTGGGAGTCCAGAAACATTTCACAACATTTTCCTCGTATTGTCACCGACGGAGCATCTTGTATATTTTAAAATATTTTATTTCAATTTTACGTATTTGCTATATTTATTTTTTTATCGCCTCCATCCCAGCAGTGCTGCAAAATTACAGAGGTAAGAGGATTAATTTCCTTCTCCCTTTTTATTCCATTAATAAAATGACAGAATTCTGATTATTTCTATCCTTCCTGACATTTTTTTAAAGGATTAACTGAATCTCTACGCTTCATAGATGGGGTTTGAATTTTTTTTATTTTTTTTTATATTTTATGTTGTTTTTTGCCATATAAGGTACTTAGTCAGAAAAATATACTCTACGCACTTATAATTTTAATAGGAAAATTAAAGAGAAGGTGTTTTATCTTAAAAATTACAAATTGAAAAAGCTTATTATACAAAAATGGATTAAATGGATCAAAAATCAGCTAAAACTGTTGTTCTAAAAGCTTGCACTTAAAGTCTATTCAGTTAGCCAGTAAAGAACATGCCTTTAAAGGAGTTGTTCCCCTTTTATTATGATGTAGAGAGTGATATTTTGAGACAATTTGTAATTGGGTTTCAATTTTTTATTATTTGTGGTTTTTGAGTTATTTAGCTTTTTATTCAGCAGCTCTCCAGTTTGCAATGTCAGCAATCTGGTTGCTATGGTCCAAATTACCCTAGCAACCATGCATTCATTTGAATAAAAGAATGGCATATGAATAGGAGAGGGTCTGAATTATAAGATAAGTGATAACAAGTAGCAATAGCAATAAATATGTAGCCTTCCAGAGCATTTGTTTTTAGGTGGGGTCAGTGACCCATATTTAAAAGCTGAAAAGATTTAGAAGAAAAAGTCAAATAATTAAAAAAAACTGTAAAAATAAATAAATAATGAAAGCCAATTGAAAAATTGCTTATAATTGGCAATTCTATAATCTACTAGTGTCCCTACAAAAGTGATTCTCTATAAAACATAGTAACAAAAGCACCCCTAGTGGTCAGAACGCCCTATGAGGATTCCTAAATACGTGAACATTACATATTAGTACGGGTATGGGATCCATTATCCGGAAACCCATTATCCAGAAAGTTCTAAATTATCTGCCATAGACTCCATTTTTATCCAAATAATCCACATTTTTCTCTGTAATAATAAAACAGTTGATCCCAACTAAGATATAATTAATCCTTATTGGAAGCAAAACCAGCCTGTTGGGTTTATTTAATGTTTACATGATTTTCTATTAAGGTATGAAGATCTGAATTACAAAAAGATCCCTTATCCAGAAAACCCTAGGTCCCGAGCATTCTGGATAACAGGTCCCATGTCTGTACCTTAAGTTGATTAATCAGGGCAACTAGATATAAAAATACACAGTTAGGTTAACACTGAAATGGATAAAATGCAAGGAAACCAACACTATATATCCGCGACCAAACCATGAAATGAAAGTATTAAGCCAAGGCGTGTGGGAAGATCGCATTGTGCTGAACAATAATGCTCTTTCCCACAATTAGCCTGACAATAGTTGGCCTATTAGCTGCGCAAGTGTTTATGTATAATCACTCTCATGCTGACAAATGTTTTGTGTCGGCGCTCGCACAATGTTTACCTGTGTTTCCGTATTTCATTAAGCTCCGTTTCCTGCGGTGACACAACATGAATTAATTCCTTGTATCGAGTTCTGCAGCTAATAGTGTTTTGTTGAGCTATATGCACGTATGGGATCCGTTATCCGGAAACCCGTTTTCTGGAAAGCATCGAATTATCTGAAGACCATCTCCCATAGACTCCATTATATCCAAATAATCCAAACTTTTAAAAATGATTTCCATTTTCTCTGTAATAATAAAACAGTAGCTTGTACTTGATCCCAACTAAGATATAATTAATCCTTATTGGAAGCAAAACCAGTCTATTGGGTTTATTTAATGTTTACATGATTTTCTAGTAGACTGAAGGTATGAAGATCCAATTTTGGATAGCAGGTCCCATACCTGTACTGAAATGGGCTTACACCTTTTGGTCAACAATATTGTTTTAAAATGTAGGTCCCCTGTGGACTCTTTGAAAATTGTATACGATATTAAGATCAGTGGCACTAAAGTCATAATTATAAATGGAAGGAAAACACTAGGGCAATGGTTGTTGGATTTTTCAAGTTCCTAATTCCCTTTGGGAACCTTTGGGCAGGGTCTCCTTACCTAATAACAAATATAGGAAAACATTTGTGTCAGTAATTTAGGATATAAATCTATGGCATCAAATATGTTTCCATCCTATAGCTTACCTAATCTACCTTCTAGCTGGGTTTTCAGGTTTCTAGAACAAATAGACATTCTTCCCAAATATTACCCTAACTGTCCATCAGTCTGAGCCTCTCAGGCACTACTCCAAGTCTCCCCAGGGGTTCCAGTCCAACAGCTTTGGAACCACTGAGCTAGGGTCTAAGGGCAGTGATCCCCAACTAGTGGCTCAATAGCAACAAGTTGCTCACCGACCCATTGGGTGTTGCCCTCGGTGGCCTCAAAGCAGGTGCTTATTTTTGAATTCAAGGCTTGGAGGCAAGTTTAGTTGCATAAGAAGCATTTGTTCTGTCAAACAAACAGAGCCTCCTGTATGTTACCAGTCCACAAAAGGTCTACTAGATAGCCAACCATAGCCCATATATGTCACTCAAAGAACTTTTTGCAGGCTTATGTTGCTCTTCACCCTTTTTGTTACATTTGAATGTGACTCCCAGGTACAAAAGGTTGGGGACCCCAGGTCTAAAGAATTAGCTTTTTTAGATCAAGTCCTGCTTGGAGGTCCAACCCTAGGTCTGAGACCCCCTTAGCTAATAACAAGCTTACAAATTTTGCCAAACACTAGGGTAACCTCCATAGTACCAAGAATATCGAGGACAACATATATTTGTTTATCCCATATCTCACCCCGAAATGACCTTGTATATCATCACCCATATGATCTTTTGGGTGTATCCAGGAGAAAAATAGGGATTCTCCACTAATCTCATCCTAACTGACCTTCACGCCAAGCCCTCTTTACCATTGCTCCAGGTTTCCCATACAATTTTTTAACTAATTGTCCACTGATCTCTATAATAGAACATTTCTAAACTGCACCCTAAAATCGCCACTTTAAGCATCGTGGTTTAACTTACCAAAAATAAAAATAATTTTTGTACGCATTTAAGGGTGATGGCACATTGGATAGGGATGGTGTTTTGCTGCCCAGTTCCTATAACTGAAAGCCATTCATCATCCTGGTGAGATAAGGCAGCTGAGTCTATCTTGGGCTTTAATTGGGTGACTTTTGCCTAAAGACAACTAGATCTATCCCAAAGTTATCCCAAGATATACATTGGCCTATACTTATGTTGCCTGTATCTGAAAACACATTTTTTGACCCAAGGAGAACATTATATTTTTGTTTTATTTATTTATAGTTTGTTTGAGGCAGACATGAACAGAATGACAAATCCCTGAACCAACTAGTCTGCTGGATATTTAAATATAACCCAACGTAATCAAGCCAGACTCTCAAGCTGAGCCCTCCTGCCTTTGTCAGATCTGATATTCCTCAGCACTGAATCGAGCAAGAACGGCTGGGGGTTTTTTTTCCCTTTCTTTGAGTTAAATGTTTAATGTTTGTTTTCTGCAGAAAAAGGACTTTGCACTAAGAAGAGCGGAACAAATGGTCACATTATTTGCAGCCATTTAGCAAGTGAAAGAATGCGACGTGACATGCAGAGGACGTTAGGACACTCTATAAACCGCCACGGATGCATTTTAAAGCTTTTAGTGGGAGCCTGACGCACAGAAAAAAAAATGTGAATATAAAATTGGACGCGTCGGAGATGCCAGTCTCTGTTTCTCTACTTGAAAATGGATTTTGTTTACATTATGTTCTAAACTGCTATTTATTTCCGTGTGTTTTCATGTTGCACTGACCGACATGCTGTATGCTCTGTATGTATTATTTTGAAGGAAATGTCAAATGGAATTAGATTAAATTATAAATTATAAATGTTTTTTTTTCTAAATGTTTGCTCTGATATCATTTTATGTTATTTATTCATTCTGAATGAAATTATTGGTTTGAGTCCTTTACAAGGCAGGGATTGTAGAATCCAGGATTTGATGTTTCTAATGTTATTATTATTATTATTATTATTATTATTAACATGTATTTATATAGCGCCAACATATTGCGTAGCACTGTAAAGTAAATGTGATTATACAACTAAATCACATGAATTATATACATAGAAAATATGGAGTAACAAACATCACAATCAATACAGGTACAAAAAGGTGAGGAAGGCCCTATGCATAGGCATACAGTCTAAAGGGAAGGGAGTAATACACAAGGTGTGGGAGTGGGCAAGATCGAATTAAGTGGGTGAGAAATGTGGTATTGTATGTGGTGTGAGGGTAGGCTTCTCGAAAGAAGTGCGTTTTCAGAGATTTCTTGAAAGCAGATACGTTGGGAGAAAGTCGGACAGACTGTGGGAGAGAGTTCCAGAGGAGGGGTGCAGCCCTTACAAAGTCTTGACGGGGAGCATGTGAGGAGCTAAAGAGAGAAGAGTTGAGTAGCAGGTCAGTAGAGGAGAGTAGTAGGCAGTTGGGTGAGTATATAGAGATGAGTTCAGAGATGTAGGGAGGGGCAGAGTTATGAAGTGCTTTGAAAGTCAGTGTCATTAATTTGAATTTGAGTCTAAAAGGTAACGGAAGCCAGTGCAGGGATTGACAGAATGGTGAGGCAGAGGAGGAGCGGTTGCTGAGTTTTATGAGCCTCGTGGCAGTGTTCATTATGGACTGGAGGGCTGACAGTCTCTGGAGGGGAAGGCCAATTAAAAGAGAGTTACAGTAGTCTAGACGCGATATGATGAGAGAGTGAATAAGAAATTTGGCAAATGTTCCACGGATTCTACATTTCCAGGTTTTGTTTTGATCTATGCCACGCTGCATATAATCTGGCAATGTCCTGCATGGGTATATCAAAGGGTTAAACAGGCATAATATTTTGTTAGAGAAGGTGTGATGTTTATTTATACCAATGAATCTCAACCAGTGGCTCACAAGCAACATGTTGCTCCCCAACCCCTTGGCTGTTGTTCCCAGTGGCCTCAGAAGAGGTGCTTATTTTTGAATTCCTGACTTGGAGGCAAGTTTTGGTTTTATAAAACTGCCAGTGCACATAGGGGAAAGCAAGTAGCCAATCCCAGCCCTTATTTAGCACCCTCAGAAACTGTTGCTCCCCAAATCTTTTTACAATTGAATGTGGCTCACAGATTGGAGGACCCCTGATTTATACTATAAGGCACATTTATAGGTAGAGTTGGTGGTATATCGATGGTTTATCAAGAAATGCATCAAAACAGGGGGCTTATTTGAAAGGGGGTAAACAATATATAAAAACATTGCTGTAACAGTACAGGGGTCCCCTAAATAACAAATCCACATGCAGCCACTGCTCTTCAAGCTGGACCACCATAACTAATTAAGTTTGGGAAACTCTGCTCTAAGAACAAGGAAAGGAGGGCATTAAATATAGCAATTAAACTTCATTTCTCCCCCTTTAATGGCTATGGCATAATTAGTCATTTGGGGAGTTTTATCGCCCCCTTTCTCGCCTTTTAAAACCAGAAACACCCCAAATCAGCCCCTTGTTGCTGGAAATGAGAATCATGTGCACATGCCAGAATGGCAATGCTTATTTGACAAAGAGAATTACTTTAAAATTTACAGAACTGATTTTTTCGTTCCGGGGGAAGGGGGTGCATTTTCGAGAGGGTTAAAAACTACTGCATGTAAAATACCTGAAATATCTGGGTGTGAATATTTAAATCCTTGCTGTACATATTAGGTATAATGATCACTATAGTTGACAACAACCAAATTATCCTCATTAACACAAGCCTTAGAACAGGGGTCCCCAACCTTTTCTATCCACATTGAGCCACTTTCAAAAAAAGTGGAGCAACACGAGCATTGAAAAAGTTCCTGGGGGGGCCAAATAAGGCTGTGGTTGGCTATTGGTAGTCCATATGTGGACTGGCAGACTACAGGAGACAATGTTTGGCAGTGCACCTGGTTTTTATACAACCAAATCTTGCCTCCAAGCCTGAAATTCAAAAATAAGCACCTGCTTTGAGGCCAGGGCTGGAACTAGGGGTAGAAGGAGTCGGCACATGCCTAGGGCACAAAGCTGGGGGGATGCCAGGCACATACTTTCTTTGCTGCCTACCCCATGTCAGGTCCACTCTCTATCCGTCCATTTGCGCTTGTGCTGAATTGCGTGTCCCCACGAGCAGTAGTTCGCACATGCACGCGAGTGTCAATTCGCTCATGTGCGCAAACGTCAATTTGAACACGTGCGCACTTCAAGCTGGCACCGCGACCGGCCAGGTTGCCTAGGGTGCCTGGCCGGCCTGAATCTGTTTGAGGCCATTGGGTTGGAGAGCAACATGTTGCTCACGAGCCACTGATTGGGGACTACTGCCTTAGAGGATTCTGCATATGTCCCTCCATAATGTCACTCTTTTCCTTCTGGTATATCCTTATATAGCCTTTTAACATGGAATAGGACAATTATAAAACAGGGACAGATCTTGGGAACAGTCAATCACAAAGCTGCCCTTCCCAATGCAAGTAGCCCCTGGCTGATAGTTCCTGATATAGAAGGACAGGTATTAAACCAAAGATAGTGTTATTACATATAGCAGCTTAATTCAGGCCCATAAGCAGCACACACTTTCACAGATGATGGTTCCATTGGGGTCCTGAATTATGTCAGAATTTATTGTATGATTGCAAAACAATGAGTCTTTAGGAAAATTTGGGGGCCCCAAGAAGAAAGCGCATGGCCCGATATTATCTGTTTTACACAACTGACGCCATTTCTGCTGCTCTGCTGCCAAGAGGGTTAAACAAGCAGATACATAAAGTGTAACGATGCATGAAGGAACCTGGGTCTGAGAGCAGAGCTGTAACTACATGCGGTTCTTCTCGCTTTGCTTCCCATAGTGCGATACAGAATGAGCAGAGAAGTCTGATGTTGTTACCAGCAGGAGTCTGGCTGCAAATAAAGCTCAGGTGATTCACAGGCTGCCTTTTATGATCTCCACTGTCTATTCTTTTATTTTAGGCAACCTCGGTGATGCCCTTACTCACTGGGGGAGGAGATAAGGGGAACGTGAAAGGTCACTGCTCTGCTTGTGCAAGAGATTCTGTCTCCCCATTTTTTCCCCACTTTTTCCAATTAAAAGATTTACTTTTACCTGTGAAAATGATTTAAAGTTGTGACATTTTCAAAATGCAATTTCCATTATTTTCCATCTGAATACGTTACTACCCCGTTTTCTGTGCCAATGTGATTAAGGTGAACATTTATTGGCCAAACAGGTGGATAGCCTATGAGTTTCCTTATAGGAACAATAACGTCGAAAAAGGAACATTTTTATTAAAGTAATTCGCTTATAACATACTGTTCCCCTGCACTGGCAAAAATGTTGTGTTTGCTTTAGAAACACTACTATAGTTTACATAAATAAGCTGCTGTGTAGCCATGGGGCAGCCATTCAATGAGAAAAATGACAAAAGGCTCAGGGTAGATAACAGATAAGCTCTGTAGTATACAATGTGAACTTTTCTTTTATTGATTATGTATCCTGTGCCTTATTTCTTTTTTTTAAACTGAATGGCTGCCCCCATGGCTACACAGCAGCTTGTTTATATAAACTATAGTAGTACTTATCTGTTATCTACTGTGTATCCTGTGCTTGAATGGCTGCCCCCATGGCTACACAGCAGCTTGTTTATATAAACTATAGTAGTACTTATCTGTTATCTACTGTGTATCCTGTGCTTGAATGGCTGCCCCCATGGCTACACAGCAGCTTGTTTATATAAACTATAGTAGTACTTATCTGTTATCTACTGTGGATCCTGTGCTTGAATGGCTGCCCCCATGGCTACACAGCAGCTTGTTTATATAAACTATAGTAGTACTTATCTGTTATCTACTGTGTATCCTGTGCTTCAATGGCTGCCCCCATGGCTACACAGCAGCTTGTTTATATAAACTATAGTAGTACTTATCTGTTATCTACTGTGTATCCTGTGCTTCAATGGCTGCCCCCATGGCTACACAACAGCTTGTTTATATAAACTATAGTAGTACTTATCTGTTATCTACTGTGTATCCTGTGCTTCAATGGCTGCCCCCATGGCTACACAACAGCTTGTTTATATAAACTATAGTAGTACTTATCTGTTATCTACTGTGTATCCTGTGCTTCAATGGCTGCCCCCATGGCTAGACAACAGCTTGTAGCCTGTCTGAAGCAAAACATCAGTTTTGCCAGTTCAGAACAACAGTTTATCATATTTTAATTACTTTAAAATATTTGGATACGATGGATTGTCGACCTGAAAAGTCTTGACAAAACAGTGCAATAAATCGTATCATACAATTTTTTCGAATTTAATGCTCTAATTGTACGAGTTGTTGCCCGAAAACCTATACTTTTTTGATTGTCATACGAAAACCTGCGCAGATCACGATGTCAAGAAACATCTTTAAATTATAAAAAGGAGATCTGTCATTGACTTCTACATCACCTCGACAGGTTTAAGATGGAATATTTTCAGATTCAGATTTTTGGGTATAATACATTTCTAAAAAATTTTGTTTTACCCTTTAAAAAAATCAAGGGTTAATAAATCGTCCCCTTAATATAGTCCCTCGGGTTCTCCACAATTACCTGACTACTACACATGGGTCACTGTCACTACTAAACTCCTCATTGGGCCTGGACTCACTAACCTGACTAATAAGCTGGCCATAGATGTTGAGAATTTTATAAGATCCGATCGTCATCGTGAGACCACGATTATCTCAGAACGATCATACAAATTGTCCATCAACTAAAAAGACCAATTTGCCAGGAAAACAAAGGGGGGCTGCCTGCTTGGCCCTGAAAACATAGAGAGATTGCACTGGGACCGACAAAGATTTTTTAACCTGGCCGATCTATTTTCTGACAGATGTCGGCCAAAAAATCATAAGATGTTCGATCGTTCAAATCCCACTAACCGCACGATAATTCCGAAGGATTGGTTGGACTTCGCTAAAATCGGTCGTCTATGGGGACCTTAGCCCTCTCACCTAAGGTGGCGTCCATGACTTCTAATCCAGCTGATAGACTGGGGTTGAACACAAGCACTTGTTTATCCTATAGAGTCACCATGGTACTTTATTTTTATCTTTTAGCACTTTTTCTAATTTGGTGCAATAGCAAATGCATTGATCTAGTGGGGAGAGGTGTGGCTTTTCTGCATCTTCTCACTCTGAAACCTCACCTTGATGAGGGGGCATATATTGTTGGGACCCTTTCAGAGATCCATCTGTGTTCCTAACCCCTTATTTATATGGAGGCTGAGTGCCATAGTGAAATTCGGAAATTCGCTGTGAATCCATGGCTGCGAATTAATACGCTCATCATTTTTTTTTAAGTCATGGCACCCGTTGCACACTTTTGTATTTGCACTTGCACTTTATGACACTTGGTGAAGAAGCACCTCAGACTTCCATGCCATGACCATATTATTGTATAACGTATATACTCGAGTATAAGCCGAGTGTGGCTAGCCACCGAGAAGAAAGAAAGTTGTGTTCTGGCAGAGATGCTTCAATCTCATTATCTTTCTATACAAACAGTTCTTTGTGGGATTGCGTTAGATGTTTCTGGAAGAGAATGAAAGGTGCCGGGATTATTATTTGCTTTTTGAAGACCTCTTTATGTGCTACCAAGGAGGAGTGTAAATGTACTTTTATAAAGGGAAAATCGTTCAGTCCCTGACGTAAATATAACCTTTCTCTGAAAACATTTTGGCGAGAGAACGGCTGCACATTTAATAAAAGTCAATAATGTTTCATTCTTTCTTTTAATTGTTGAAGCACAGTAGGACTTCTCTGAGTCCCAGTAACACACTTGCACAGACATACAATAACTCTTACAAATAGAAACGAGAAGAGAATTCCAATATGAATGGGGGAAAATCTCGGTTATTCTGTTAACTAAACTACAAAACCCGTCAAAGGCGACAATAATTCAGCTTTAGGGCCTTTCAAATGAATGATGCCATTGTCATGGCCTTTGCTGGGAAGAGATATCATGGCTAAAACGATCTCTTTCAATTTACATTGCTCCCATTGTTTTTCATTTGTATTTGGAATCACGGGTTTGACTGCTCTTTGCCGGGGGTAATAGAAAAGCAAAAAACGTCAGCACGGAAAGCTACAGAGGCCTCCCAATCTGTTCGTTGTTTCACTCGCCCCAGTCCATTTTCCGGGCAATCTCAGAGCCCCTGATGCGAATCATTTTAAAATACTTTTTTATTTCCCTCGACTTCTGATCGATGGGCTCGTAAATCCTGAGAATGATTTGCCAAAAGCTATAGAGAAGGAATAAATAAATGCAATTACTTTTCTTTCAGCGGTAATGACTTCGCGCGGCTCACATCTAAAACTATAAAGACGGATTTTTCTTTCAGGCTATTTTTGTCTTCTTTCAAAAATCAAAGGTTTGCGCTTTTGCTACATTGAAAATTATTCAGTCAAACAGTAATGCTCCTGGCGTGGATGATACCATTCAAGTTTCCAACCGGTACTTTGCTGGTTTATCAGTTACGAACAGGCAACAAGGACACAAAGGCCGATGAAGAGGAAACTGTTGTCAAAATATAATCTTAATATTTATATCTGAAAACAAGTTTCGTATATTGTAGAAATAATAGAGAATTACTGGGCAAAAACGTTGACGTCGGATTTGGAAAAAATGAAAGGTGCTCTTGTTCTTGTATAAGAAGTCTAGGTATTTACTGTTGAAACCAGGGAGGCATTCGATTTTTACTTTTAGATCTGGCTAAATACAGAAATCCTTCGCAAAAGATTCTGAACCGAATCCGCACCGCCATTTGAATATTCAACTCTAAAGGCCAATAAAAAAAGAATCCAACAAATTTTAACAAAAAACATTCCCATGCTGTTGTCCAAAAAATTGAAGTAACACAACATTAAGTGGGTGATTTATCAACATTCAAATATCAAATTCAGTTTTGCCATGATACGAATTCAAGTTACATTTTCAAAAACTCAAATGTCTGGTATTTATTAAGCATAAAACTCATCTTAAAGCTTGTGAGTTCACATAGAAGTTAATGGGATTTTTCCCAGGCATAATTCAAGCCTTTTTTTCAAGTTTTTCTTGAGCTTGTAAACCAGTGATCCCCAACCAGTGGCTCGTGAGCAACATGTTACTCTCCAATCCCTTGGATTTTACTCCCAGTGGCCTCAAAATTGGTGCTTATTTTTTAATTTCTGGCTTGAAGACAAGTTTTAGTGCACTGCCAAAAAGAGCCTCTTGTAGGCTGCAAGTCCACATAGGGGCTACTAATTGCCAATAACATTCCATATTTCACACCCCTAGGAACGTCTTGCATGATTATGTTGCTCTCCAACTTATTTTACATTTAAATGTGGCTCACGGGTAGAAAAAGTTGGGGACCCCTGTTTGTAAACTCACAAATTCAAGTTTATTGAGCTTGTGAACTCAGAAATTCGAGGTCTTCAAGTTTTTTTTCCCAGAGGATTGTATTAAATCCAGTTTTTTCTATTTAGATTTTTTAATAAATAAGCAAACATTTAAGATTTTACCTATAATGCAAGCATACTTGCAGCCACAATCTGAGCTGCATCCACTGTAATTGTGCACCATACACCAATACCAAATGATGCGATAGTTTTGACACAAATCAGCAGCAAGTTGTGCCCAGCATTTTCAGAGTGTGGGTTTCTCTTTCCATTGCATCTCTTAAGAGCACCTGTGCTCATGGGTGCATCTGTAAATTACCCTTTTGTAGTTAGAATAATTATACAAAAAGTGCTAGAATTTGGCTGAATCCTGAATTCTTGCAGCCCTAGTTGACAAGGGGACTATTTATGGCTATGGATTTAGTTCCTATTAGTGATAGTGAATTTATTCGCCAGGCGTGAATTCGCAGCGAATAAATTTGCGAAACCGCAGCGAAAATTCGCCGGTGTCAAACAAAAACATGGACACCAGTGCGCGAATTTAATCACCAGTGGCTAATCACGGGAATTCACTGCACATTCGTGCCTGGCAAATAAATTCACCCGTCACTAATCACGAGACCCTGGCACTGTTTCGCAAATTTTTCGGCGAAGCGCCCCAAATTCGCCCATCACTAGTGCCTATTTATGGCAAAGACCCAAGGATCCTGAAATGAAATGAACAGGTGTAAAGCAGGTACATTTGACTAGGAAACCTAGGAATGCAGAACAGAAAAACTAGGAATGCAGAACAGAAGAGATGGAGCTTATTTTCATAGCAAAATGTATCATCTCTTCACAAATGGTGACTTCCACATCCAGGGCAACCCCTCACTTGGGTGCACAGCCAGAAGTCCCATATTGGAGGGGATCATTGGCACATTCACCAGTTTAGATGAAAGATAATAACCAGCTGAATGATAGCATGGAAGAATATACATTCCTCCCTTTGGTCCATTTTACATGTGAAGCTGTCAAAAGAATAATGGAGTAACTAGATGTTATTGGGCCCCACAGGAATTCCAATGTAGGGCCCCCAGAACACCCATTCTACCAAGATATATTGAAATTGCTCAACTTCTAGGACCTTAATGGGCTCTCTACACCACCTGCAACCTCAAGGTCTGTTTTCTTTATAGGTACGTCCCTGCGGCTAAACATATGAACTATACATTATTTAGTATGAAAACTGTGGGGCTTGTCTGTCTACACTACAGCTTGTCAGTTGGAGTGAGATTTGGGGTGAGTGCTTATTTGTGCCCAGGGTACCCCTAGAACTGTAGCAGGGTGACTGTTACCCCAATGTTTCTATATATCTGTAACCTTGTTATGAGCTAATTGGGCCCAGCCTGGAGGTCAGTTAGGGTGAGATTTGGGGTGAATGCTTATTTTTGCCCTGGGTACCCCTGGAACTATAGCAGGGTGACTGTTACCCCAATGTTTCTATATATCTGCAACCTTGTTATAAGCTAAGGGGGGCCAGTCTGAAGGCCAGTAAGGGGAGCTTGGGGGTTAGTGTTTATTTGTGCCCTGGGTTCCCTTGGAACTATAAGGGTGACAGTTATATTGTTATGAGCTAAGGGGCCCATGTAGGGTTGCCACCTGGCCGGTAAAAATGATGGTTGATCCCAATGTTATTAATATGGAAAAAAGCTAAATATACAGGAATTCCGGTATTTTTTCCCAGAAAAGGTGGCAACCCTAGGCCCATGTGAAGTTGATGAAGGAGCATTACCATTAACAGTTTTAGTGAAATATGAAGTCAGTGCTTATTTGCTACCAGGGATTTTTTTCAAGAAACATTTCTACCCATAGGTTCTTTCCATTACACATTCAGTGACACTTGCTGCCCCACTTACAATTAGCTTGGTATGCGGCACAAGTTCCGATTGGAAAGGGGGGCATTTCCCCTTAACGTGCTGGGACAAAACCTGTGTGCTCTGTGCATGAATATTTTGCACCAGAGAAATGAAGGAAGAATTGTATTCTGCATTCATAACCTTCCTTTCAAGAGAAGCCCCCATAAACAATTTTTAAATTAAAAACAAAACACACTTTCTATTTCTTTTTCTCTCATGTACAATATAGTTTTTGCTTGCAGACTGTAGGAACTGTATGAGCAAGCCCACGGCTTCTCGAGAGAGAAAGTGCTTTTGTAGTTCTCCGGAGCGTCTGTACTCTTCAGCCCTTCATGTGATTTCAGAGGTGTAAAGTGATATTAGAATTGCAAAGTAATCTGTGCACCATGGAGACAGTTCAAGTGCAGAATGTAACCCAGCAACTCTGCTCTCGCTGCTGCATAATAACATATATTTGGTCTCATGAAGAACTCTACAGAACACTTCTAAAGGTTCCTTTGCTCCCTTAACATCCTTACTCACATAAATTGTGCATAAAACCATCTTGTAGCCTCCTGTTCTCTGAATTCTCATTATCCGAGAAGTACAGGCTCAATGGCAGTAAAATGAAACGGACAAGGTTCTTCTTGGCATTTTAAGGCCATTTTTGCCATGAGGCAAGGTGAAACCATTGGCCCATCTGCATGGGGTGAGGAATTGGTAGGTGCATACACTGACCTTTCCACAAGCAGTAATGTAATAAAGTAATATCATTACCCGGTGTTCTGGAACTATTCTAGGTGCTGGCTATGAAAACTCAAAAATAAAATAAAGGTTGACAAAAAGACCATCTATGGGCTCATTTCAGACCCCGTTCACACTGAGTGAACATTCCTTTAACCCAATAATCACCAACCAGTGGCTCATGAGCAACATGCTGCTCACCAAACCCCTTGTATGTTGCTCCCAGTGGCCTCAAAGAATGTGCTTATTTTTGTATTCTTGGCTTGTAGGCACATTTTGAGTAAATACCGTTGAGGTTCAACGTTGATAAATGCAAGGTTATGCACTTTGGCAAAAATAATATAAATGCAAGTTATACACTAAATGGCAGTGTGTTGGGAGTTTCCTTAAATGAAAAGGATCTAGGGGTCTTTGTAGATAACACTTTGTCTAATTCTGGGCAGTGTCATTCTGTGACTACTAAAGCAAATAAAGTTCTGTCTTGCATAAAAAAGGGCATTAACTCAAGGGATGAAAACATAATTATGCCTCTTTATAGGTCCTTGGTGAGGCCTCATCTGGAGTATGCAGTTCAGTTTTGGACTCCAGTCCTTAAGAGGGATATAAATGAGCTGGAGAGAGTGCAGAGACGTGCAACTAAATTGGTTAGAGGGACGGAAGACTTAAATTATGAGGGTAGACTGTCAAGGTTGGGGTTGTTTTCTCTGGAAAAAAGGCGCTTGCGAGGGGACATGATTACACTTTACAAGTACATTAGAGGACATTATAGACAAATGTCAGGGGACCTTTTTACCCATAAAGTGGATCACCGTACCAGAGGCCACCCCTTTAGACTAGAAGAAAAGAACTTTCATTTGAAGCAACGTAGAGGGTTCTTCACAGTCAGGACAGTGAGGTTGTGGAATGCACTGCCGGGTGATGTTGTGATGGCTGATTCAGTTAATGCCTTTAAGAATGGCTTGGATGATTTTTTGGACAGACATAATATCCAAGGCTATTGTGATACTAAACTCTATAGTTAGTATAGGTATGGGTATATAGAATTTTAATTAAAAGTAGGGAGGGGTGTGTGTATGGATGATGGGTTTTCATTTGGAGGGGTTGAACTTGATGGACTTTGTCTTTTTTCAACCCAATTTAACTATGTAACTATGTAACCAGTTGTACTGCCAAAAAGAGCCTCCTATAGGCTGACTGTCCACATAGGGGCTATCAAATGGCCAATCACAGTGCTTATTTTGCACCACTCAGGAGGATTTTACATACTTGTGTTGCTCCCCAACTATTTTTACATGTGAATGTTGCTCACGGGTATAAAAGGTTTGGGACCCCCGCTTTAACCAATTGCAGGATAATGTATTGCTAAAAGGCAATGCCTTACTCTATGGGGAACTCTAGGTAACTTCAGTGAGACCCATCACTACCCCACTAATAATATCCTAGGGAAGTTTACTGATGGCTATAACACCCATATCAGTTGAGTTCAGGACTTCTTGGTTATCTAGCCCTAACTATTGGATTTAGTGGTAACCAGATCCACTGGAAAAGCTGAGCCAGAGGCCCCCACCCCCTCTGCCAAGCTGTGACCCAAAAGCCTCTGATTTCCACCCACATAACCTGCCCCCCCCCTGCACATCCATGGCCCAGTTTGCCTGGGTCAGTTGGGTCCATGAGGGCCACAGAACCACTTAGTTTCCTCATGGTGTCCCAGATGGCCGGTCCAATCCTTACTGAATGACTGAAAGCAACTCATAACAGTCCCAAACTAGGTCATTCTTGTACACTGGTTCCCAACCTCTGCTTGGACTGGTGTTGGGAACCTCCCTGCTCCAGGCTCTCACTCTCAAACCTGAAGGGGAATCCAGGAGAATGAGGCTAATCCCCTTCCTTTAATAGTCATTGGGATGGGAAGAGGTCCTATGGTCCAGTCTGTCACATTGAATATTAGCTTCTTCCACTTATTTGGCTTCTCTAAGATCATGTGTAGTGTCTGTTCTTATCGGTGGTTGGGATATCTCCTAGCTCTTATATGCAATAGGCTTCCAGGTCAACACATTAATCTGGGTTTTTCAGGATCTTCTCGGAGGTCCATTTGTGGTCTGGACCCCTTTCAAGTCTTCGGACTGGAGGGGGTTTGATAAAGAGACCCCAATAGCCACAATGCTAGGGAGTCTGAAGGGTCTAAAGACCAAGACCTTCGCCTCTTCCAGGCTTTTTTTCTACTGAGGTCGGGGGAAGGGGAGTCTTTAGACTCTTTTTCTTTGCTCCTTTTGGCCAGTGACTTGGAATTTGGGACTTTTTTTTACACCCGTTGGCACCTTTTGCTCGTTTGCACCTTTTTGAACAGGATGATTTGAAGCTTCAATAATAAAAAAATATTAGCTTCTCCCACACTGGTAAGATTACTCTAAGCTCTTCCTCTTCTTCTACCCCAGGAGAATATCATCTGTGCAGGAAGATTCCTTATCATACAAAGGTTTTAGTTTGGCCCTTTAGCCCTTCCTCAGCCACACAATAAAACTCACCAGACATTAGTTCAAACATTGACATGTTTGTGTTTTGAATTCCAGTTCATAATCATTAAAATGAATAATCTGCAATTCATATGCAAATGGGATTTTGCCTTCATTCCAACAAGAATAACATCCGATAATTACTTCTTATTAACCTAATGTATTTACCCCGCGCTTGTCTTGTGTTTGTCAGCGCCGGCGTATTTACCAATTTGCCTGCGAATCACTGGGGAGAATGATATGAAGACGCACTTATTGGCGCGGAAATGATGTCTCTGTGACAGAACAGCCATTAGAACATTGATTCACAAGGGTTCCCTGTTTGAGTCAGACAAGCCGACCGGGAATTCGGAATGTGGCTTGTGATCTGAGAGTTGGACAGATACCATTGATTTGCTGTTAAAGCCAACGAGCTGGTTACTATTGTTACAACAGACAGATCTCTAACAGTTTAACGCCCTGAGAATGACTCGCGCTTGGCTGATAATTACAGCAAAGAGGGGGGAATTGTTTCACACTGTTCTACATACCTGTATAATTATGTGATTTCATTAAGTACATCCAGGGCCGCCATTAGAAATCACGGGGCCCCGTACAACAACATTTTCGGGGGCCACCCTGGCACTCAAGCCCTGCCCCAAGCCCCGCCCAATCCACATCACAGTTAAAAGACCACACAGACATCAGCGCTAAAAAAGGTAACCCCCCCCACCACACACAAGTTATAAAAAGCTATTGATGGTCAGGTCCCCCTTATAAGTTTAAAAAACAAAACATTGGCGCCAGGGCCGCCCATAAAAGTTTTTTTTAAAAAGCATTGGTGCAAGGGCCCCCCTTACAAGTAAAAAAAATTGGGGCCAAAAAAAATATTTTTTAAAAAAACATTGGTGGCAGGGCCCCCCTTACAAGTTAAAAAAAATTGCGACCCCAAAAATTTCTTTTTAAAAAAAACATTGGTGCCAGGGCCCCCTTACAAGTTGAAAAAATGGGGGCCCCCAAAAATATTTTTTTAAAAAAACATTTGTGGCAGGGTCCTATAGAATATTAAAATAATACATTGGTCGCCAGGGGACTAGAAAAAACAAAACACAAATTAGTTTTTTAGTAGAATTGAACTCATGGCTTCAGGACTTCAACTTCCCCTCCTTTCCTTTCAAAAGTGCAGCTCTGCCGGGCCCCCCTTCATGCCCGGGCCAGGGACACTTGTCCCCCCTGTCCCCCCCTGATGGTGGCCCTGAGTACATCACTTATCTCCAGTGGTGGAACTATAGAGGAAGCAGACCCCACAGTCACAGGGGAGCCCGGGGTACAGAGAGGACTGTGGGCGGGACAGACGTGGGACAGGAAGTGGGTGGGGGGATGGAGATCAGAGTGCGCCAGGCTCCTCTGAAGATTTATTAACATGGATGCTAAGATGCATTAGTGCAGTTGCCCGTAGCAACCGATCAGATTTTGCTTTCATTTTCCAACCTGTTGTAATCTGATAATACAAAAAACAAACAAAAAACAGCCAATTGGTTGCCGCTGGCAACTGCGCTGGTAAAAGTTTGCTAGTATATAAGTAACTGAGCCCCTGAAACCCACATAACAAAGATTTGATTCGGAACAGACTAAGGGACCTCGTTTTTTTTACTAACAGTTGAATTTCTAATTTTTTTTTCAGGATGAAGGGTGGGTGTGTTCCTCCCCGAAACGTTGATGTTTGGTGGCTGAATAAAAGGGGATATTCCCTTGACTGCATTAATCAGCGTGTGTGCGGATCCGTTTCTTATACACTTTTATTAGCAAACCTGCGATGAAACATGGCCCGAAATGTGTTCAGACTTTCCATAACCTGCCAAATTTAGTACAGAGAGATCCCATAAAACTATGGCAGCATAGGTATTCCCCTGTACTAAGCACAATTCAGCAGGAACAGCCCCTAAGTTTGCTCATAGTCTGAACAGAGAGCGATCCCATAAAACTATGGCAGCATAGGTATTCCCTGTACTAAGCACAATTCAGCAGGAACAGCCCCTAAATTTGCTCATAGTCTGTACAGAGAGATACCATAAAACTATGGCAGCATAGGTATTTCCCTGTACTAAGCACAATTCAGCAGGAACAGCCCCTAAATTCATTCATAGTCTGTACCAGGGCCGCCATCAGGGGGGACTAGGGGGACAGTGATTTATGGGTCTTAGGGGGGCCCTGCCGCTGTACTCCCGCTATAGCCGGGCCCCCACTGCTGTCAGGAAACTGCAGAATCGTGTGGGGAGGGCAGAGCTTCTTCTACATGTCTTTCCCCTCCCCCAGCTTCTAAACTATTGGTAGTTTCCCTACAGCCGCATGGTGATTGAATAAGCCTTTCCAATCCCTGTGTAGATCTACCAGGACTACTTAGCACTATAGCTCCGCCCACCCTACCCGATTCTGCAGATCACTGAGAGCGGGGGGACTTAATGTTTTTTTTTTTTTTACCTAGTTTGGGACTGTTATTGAACCCCTGGCCACCAATAATTTTTTTTTTTTTTTTTTATTATATTCTACAGGCCCCTGACCAATGTTTTAGTAAAACTTAAGCTCTGTCATCACTGTTTTTTTTAACTTAAAGGGGGGGCCCTGACCACCAATGAATTTTTTTTTAACTTGTAGGGGGGCCCTGACCATAAATGTTTTATTTGGGGGTGGGGCTTAGGGCAGGATCTGGGGTGGGCGGGGACCATGGGGCCCAGAAAATGTTGCCGTAGAGGGCCCCGTGATTTCTGATAGCAGCTAGGGTTGCCACCTTTTTTAAAATTCTTTACCGGCTGGTGGGGGGCGGGGACACAAAGGGGCGGGCCGTGACGTCAAAAGGGGCCGGTGGCAACCCTAATGGCACCCCTGGTCTGTACAGAGAAATAGAAGACATATAGGCCAATATAAGTATACAGTATATCCTGATAGCAAACACTTGAAATTGCCCCATATGCCATTGCCGTAAAAGAGCATTTGCTTTGTTATCATTGTTCCCATGAGAAAAGACACATGAGGACGGGGATAAAGTGATGAGTGTTTGGTTGGTTGGAAGTGCGGACACTGTGAATAACACAACACTCACTGACTCCATCCAACGTATTTATTTCCCAGAAGGCACAAGGGGTTCATTTGCATGCGCTCAGACAATATAGGTCTCTGTGAATTCCCAGCGCCTCCTGGAATCTACTGCTGAGCCCTGAAATCTATTGAATCAGCAGAACTGCTGTGTAAAGGAAAAAGGACCAATTTACTGAATATGCAAAAAAAGGAGCTAATGATATTGTACAAATGTAACCTGTGTAACTCTGCTGTGAGACTGCCAGAAAAATGTACTCAGAGCACTGAAATAGTTATAACTATTCTGCTCAAATGTGCCTTTGCCATGGGGAACTACTTACTTACTGTACATAGTGGGGTCCCAGCAGAGCAGAGGCTGCAGGTAGAGTAAGGACAGCAGATATTCCCCCCTATGTAATAAAAGACACTGGAGGTCATTTATAAAGTTTGCGCAGCGCATATTTTTCGCAAATGGTTGTATTGCGCATGTTTTTTCCTGAATGCTAATATATTGCACTGCTCTGCCCGTCTTTCCGTTTTTTGCGAATTCGCAGTGTGAATAAATTTTCGCAAAAGGTGCGCAAATGAGACGGGAGTTTGCGCGAGCGCACCCAATGTGCGTAGTTGTGCGCAAACATAGCGTTGACAGAAACTTAAATTCACAGTTTGCAAAACTGTTTTGCGAATATTTTATCCGCCACCAAAGTTGTGGCGTAATTGAGTCACAGAGTGTGCGGATAATGATTCGCAATTTGGGAATTTTGACATATTTATAAAGCTCCTATAGACATTCGCATTGTGCAAAAAAAAATCTCAATTCTGTTTGCACCCTCTTATTCAGCTTTATCAATATAACCATGCCCAGGGCAAATATATTCACTTAGCGAACCAATCTGCCCTGCGTGAAGTTTATAAATGACCCCCACTAAGTTTGCCCAGGAGCACTTACCAATAGCAACCAATACGATGCTTGCTTTTAAACAAGTGAATGCAGTTCTCTGAGTTCCTTATCTACAAAGGAAGCGGACCCTGCGGCTGCAGGAGGGCCCAGGAGGTATATAGGGGCCCCGTGGAGCTCTAATTAATGAGCCATTTTACTATGTATTGGTAAAACAGGACAGCCTCTGCATATTTGGGGGGCCTAAAATGAATTTGCTGTGGGGCCCAATCAGCGCCGGATTCGCTGGGTGGGCGCCCCTAGGCTGTGCGCTCCACGCGGTCCTAGCGCCCGCCCACACTACCAAACGTTGGCACAAAAGCACCGGCGTGCAAGCGCCGGTGCACTGGGGAGCACAGGCTCCGCCCGGAGCGGCTGGGCGGCATGCCGTCCCCAAAAATGTGCCGCCCTAGGCCCGGGCCTATGTGGCCTTGCCACAAATCTGGGCCTGGGCCCAATAACATCTAGTTACGCCACTGAACAGGGGAAACAGAATCTGCAAGAGTTTCGGGGGCCCTTCAGTGTAGAGGACATAAATATAACATATATATAACATAAATCAGCTTTTACACAATGTGTGTGGGGCCTATTATGATTTTGCAGTGGGTCACAGTAACTTCTAGTTTCATACCATTGTTTCCTTCCCATTTTCTATTTGTGCAATAAGAATATTAAGAGATGAATGGCTAAAGATTAGCAAGAAGATGCTACCGACACAGTTTCAGCCTTACCTGAAAGTCTCCATTGTTCTAAGACTACTGCCTTCCTTATTTACACTTTATAGCCCAAATGCAGCATTATAATCCGCTTATTTACAAACTCATTTCTAACCCTCACCCCGCTGTGATATCTATAATGCTCCGAATAAATCTGCTTCCTAGTCTTCCGGCACCTCTGACCCCAACAACCAGATAACATTTTTAATTAAAAATATTGATTCCGACTTCTAACGCCACCCAGGGAATGTGACATAATGCCACAAAATATGGTACCATGGTCAGTGTCCGTTACTGAGCCTAATCAGAGAAGAATGATACATGAATAACATATTATTAATGAATAAACAATATACAATGGAAATAATATATTAATATGTGTCATTATTTAATAGGCCATATTTCATTTGTGGATGCATTGTTAATCGGTAATAATTACTGTTTCTGTACAATTTATGATCATACATATTTAACTATTCACAGTAAAAAAAAGACACCAGTTTCAGTTTGCACTTATTTACTAATGCTTAATTTCCCCTTTAAATTAATTTGACCAACAGGATAGGCTAAATTCAGGATGGTTTCCAGTAGAAAAGGAAAATATGGCATCTTCCATCCATATATAATAATTATGGTATGGACCCGGATATCCTGAATGCTCCGGAGCTGGGAGTTTCTGGATAAGGGGTCATTCTGTCATTTGAATCTCAATACATGTAGGGGGTTATTTATTATTTTTTTATTTTTTTATTTCTGGAGTAAAAACTAAAATTTTTAGTGGAAAATAATTTTTCTTCGAGATTATTATACCCTGATGCTGCAAAAACCCTGAATCTGAAAATCCTCCATCTCAGACCTGTCAAGGTCATGTATAAGTCAATGGGAAATGTCCCTATCCCAAATGGAAGATATTATGGTCTGCACTGGGTTTAGACTGATAATCTGATAAATTCAGGGGTTTTGGGCAAAAACCTGAAAAAACCTAACAATTCAGGAAAAAAAAGTCCAAAAAATCGTACGATTCAGGTTTTCACTCGATTTTATAAGGTTTATTCCTGTTCCGATTAATCTGAGTTTTTTTTTTATTAATCAATACGTCAAAATTGTGGATGGGAGTTTGGCTGAGCTTTTTTTATTTAAAATATGAGATAAAACCGGATTTTATTAAATAACCCCCTAAAGCTACAAAAAAGATCCTCTATACATTAATTAAACCCAATAGGATTGTTTTGCCTCTAATAAGGATTAATTATATCTCAGTTGGGATTAAGTACAAGCTACTGTTTTAAAATTACAGAGAAAAAGGAAATATGTTTAAAAATCTGAATTATTTAATTAAAATGGAGTTAACGGAAGATGATCTTTCTTTCTGGATAATGGATAATGGATCCTGTCGTATAAAAAGAGAAGGAATGCTCTGGGCACACAATAAGCTATGTTTCTTGCCTTTTTAAGATAAAACAAGGGGAAGATAAAAGGCAGTTATAAATAGGGAACATTTGCACTTTACATCAAACTCAGAGGTTATTTCTTGCTTTATAGAGAAATCTTTTTATAGGGAGGCAGCAGAGACGGGGGAAGCACAAAGTCAGCATTTTCTCTATAGACCTGGGAGTGCCCTAAATCCGTCTTTCCCGTATGGCCTCCAAGCCTCACACACTATTTACTCTTCCTTAAAATATTCATATAGAGCCGGCTAGGAGTCCTGATCATAAATCTGATGCTCTGCATTCAGAAAAAGACAATTTGTTGTTTCTAAACCTTCCCCCTTCACTGTGGCATTGGCAAAACTCAATCGATACAGACTTCCCAAACTGCAAATGGACCCGCGGTTGCTGTAGCAACAGAGAGAGCACCTTTGCCTTGTAAATATTAAAAAAATAAAAAGCAAACAATAAAAGAGAATATGTGCCCATTCCTAATGGACGAGTCAGATGCAAACGGAAAAACATTGTCTTTTCAAGGGCAACTCTCCCATAAATGATATACAGCACTGCATATAAATATACATATTATCACTTTTCATTTCCGTTCTCTCTTGTTAAAAAGCAAACTTTCGGATTATAAGATATAGTCATCAAGATTCCATCCATTTGTACATACTCACTCATTCTGTCTGGCCATATGTACACAAGGAAAACTGTCACTAAACGAGGCTGCGCCCAAAAGGAATACAGACAGTGGAAATGCACCTTCATCTGTGATATGAATCTCACCTGAATTTTGAGGGACCTTTCTTGATCCTCCATGAGATGTGCATATTGGGGAGAGCTTTTGGTCATAAATAGTGTTCAGAGGACCCTGTTGCTCATAGGATTGTCACCTGGCCAGTATTTCACTAGCCTAGCCCATAAAATACCAAACGAAGGCCAGGACTGGTATTACAAATTTTCTGGTCTACCCCAATTTGCCCTCTCATCCTCTATCCCCCAACAGCTTTATAACCCTGCTTACTCACCTAATCCACCCCCACTATGTTATAAATCCACACCCTTTTACATTATGACTTTGCTCCTCCCAGAGGAAGGCTGGGGGGGGGGGGTCTGGGGGCCCATCAGAGGTCTGCACTTCCACCTTGCCCCCTTCCAACCCCCCTCTGTCCTGTGGAAAACTGAACCATCGGGAGGTTTGTCCTATTATTAAATGGAAAATAAACATATTGCTCATGTCACTTTACACTATCCCTGGAGCTGTGGAGGATTTATTTTGAGGCCAAACTCTTTTGTTCTTATCATTGGAGAAGGACTTGCCCTTTAATGGTGTCTCAGACAAAGGAAGCTACTTGGCTGCAAATAAAGCATTATGTAGCAAGGAAGATAGAGAAACACAACTATATGGGTGGCACTAGAACAACTATAATAGCAGATTAGAGGGGGAAGGAGTCTGTGACTCAAGCAATGGGTGGGGTTATAACACTCTGATGGCAGCCTCCAGGGTTAGAGATTAGAGGAGGAGGGGTGGGGAGTCTGTGACTCAAGCAGTGGGTGGGGTTATAACACTCTGATGGCAGCCTCCAGGGATAGGGATAGAGATTAGAGGGGGTGGGGAGGGAGTCTGTGACTCAAGCAATGGGTGGGGTTATAACACTTTGATGGCAGCCTCCATGGATAGGGACAGAGGGGCACACAGAGAGTTAAGAAATGAAAAACATGTGAAATATTCAAATCCCTAAGATGGTATTTGGTATTTAGTGACAAAATCTATTTAGCAGTGAATTTGCCTCTGACTGTAAAGCAGAATGATGGCAGGTGCATTCTCTGGGCATGTCAAGCCTCCCAAAGTCATAATTATTTGCCTCCTAAACTCACAGTAGCTGTCAGGAAATAGCAGTAAGCGAGTGAGAAATGCACCACCGGAGTGGGCTTATCCCCGAATCCCATTAAATGCACTTTAATAAATTCATGCTGTTTAACTGGATAGTAAACACGGAAAGGTTGCTATAGAAATACACTAATGCAGAGGAGCATGGATTCCAGCGGCCAAATACAAATTTGTTTTCATTTATTTCAGCAAGTTTCCCCCCCCTGACTAACGGATATGAGCTTCTTGCGGAAACGACTTAAATAACAACAAACGCACGATTTGCTTTTGTTTTGCAAGCGGCATCTTTCCAATAGCTGCTTCATGGGCAGGATATAAATTTCTTGCTCGACTCAAAAAAAAAACAAAAAGCAATTTTCTAAAACTAGTTTAAATGAATACAGAAATTGAGGCCTCGTCTGTATTAACCTTAATCGTGAGTGGCAAAGGCACAAGGAAGGAAAACTATTGTTTTTTTTGTTACTAGGCAGCCATCAATCATTGTTTCGGTAGGTAACATATAAGCAGAGCAGGCATATTTTGAAAAATACGGTACTACATTTTATTTATTATCAGTGGTGTAACTAGATATTACTGGGCCCCAAGGCAAATTATTTTTCAGGCCCCCAAAATGTCTAGAGTTTGACTTGTTTTACCAATATTTATTGAAATTGTATATGACTTAGGGCCTCATGTGGCCCCTCTAATTCCTGGGCCACCCTGCAGCCGCAGGGTCTGCTTCCCTTTGTAGTTATGATCCTGTTTATTATATATTTAGTATGTATTGTTTAAAGGATAAGTAAACCTTTAAAATAAGTGAATGTAAAATTGATGAGGGTGCCATTCTAAAACATTTTGCAATGTACATTCATTATTTATTTTGTTTTTATTCAAAGATATTAAGGGATACATGTACTGTTAATATGAATTAATTTTGTAACAGCACCACCTGCTGGTCAGTTTCCCACCAGTCTGACCACCAAGTAGTCAAGGAAGTTGTCAGGAGAAAGAGGCTGTTCTGATGTTCTTTTGCTAAGGAAAAAAAATAGAAACCTTTCTCACATCTTTCCTAAGCAGAAGAACATCAGAGCAGCCTCTTTCTCCTGACAACTTCCTTGACTTCTTGGTGGTCAGAATGGTGGGAAACTGACCAGCAGGTGGCGCTGTTGTAACAAAATTAATTCATTTTAACAGTACATGTATCCCTTAATATCTTTGGATAAAAACCAAAATAAAGAATGAATGTACATTGTAAAATTTGTTAGAATAGCAACCGCATCAATTTTACATTCACTTATTTTAAAGGTTTACTTTTATCAATTATCTATCTATCTATCTATCTATCTATCTATCTATCTATCTATCTATCTATCTATCTATCTATCTATCATCTATCTATCTATCTATCTATCTATCTATTATCTATCTATCTATCTATCATCTATCTATCTATCTATCTATCTATCTATCTATCTATCTATCTATCTATCTATCTATCTATCTATCTGTCATCTCTCTATCTGTCTATCATCTGTCTATCTGTCTGTCTACTATCAATCAATCTATCTATCTATCTGTCTGTCTGTCTGTCTACTATCTATCTATTTCTATCTATTTCTATCTATCATCTATCAATCATCTATTTACTTATCCTTTAATGCACTGCACTGTCATCGTTTGTTGCACTTTTTTTATTTTTCAAGCACGAGTATACTATTATTTAAAAAATTACACAGTTGCTATCTATCTATCTATCTATCTATCTATCTATCTATCTATCTATCTATCTATCTATCTATCTATCTATCTATCTAGTAACCCAGTAACATCTATTAGGGCCCCCTCTGCCAGGCAGCTCCCACTATCAGTATTCACTATAACCCCCTTGATGGCAGCACCTGGCACTGTGTCCCTCTCCCCCAGTGGGGTCCGGCTGGGAGGCCTGAATTGGAAAATGTGAGAATTCACTGAAGCTTGGCAAGCCCAACTGCATGGATGGTATGGGAGTCCTGTGCAAAGGTAGGGCCTCGGATGTGCTTTCAGTTCGGCTGCAGCAAACAGTTCCTAACTTGCCTACTATATATTATAAATGTCCCCATTTCTCAGATGGTTCCATTTAAAAAGACCCAGGCAGCCCATTGGCTTTTTCTCTCTTGATTTTTCTCTACGTTTCTCATTATACAATAGCAATATAACATTAACCCAGCCGCTGAACCACAAATCATCATTTTATCCCGGCCAGCACATTCTCTAACATGTTCCCTGGCGCTATTACCGACTGATTGTGCTAATTGAATTGTATGTAAATGGAGTCTCCCTGGTGGTTTGCTCTAATGACAATTCCCTCTGTGCTTCACGTTGGTAACCTTGTAGTGACATACCCAGATTGGGGTTGCCTTTATTTGTGCTGCTGATGTGCTCTGGCTATAATTGATGCTGAATACTTGGAATTTGAGAATGTCTTTTCTGCCGAGATCATTCATGCCAACAGACAGCTGTGGCTCTTTTCTGCTCAACTCTGGCCCCCATTCTCAGGGACCTACCAAATGCATCTATGAACGCCCATAAGTTAATTTACATTGCTCAGGTATCTTTCTATTATTGAAAAGTGTTGTATTGTGGAAGCACCATATTTAAATATAAGGTTTGGGCCTTCTGAGACGTCAGGGGCCACATTTGAAGGTCCTAAAACCTTTTGTTGCCAATTACTGATCTAAAGTATAGTAAAATAAAGTAGTAGTAAGGCACTGAAGTACATATTAGAGGCACTGAACAAAAAAATGCACACCTGCATTTTTTTCAGTGCCCATGATGAAGACCCCCCTCTATGAGGGGTCGAAACGCTTTCGCTTTTGACATGCAATTCTAATAAAGTATTTTTTTGTGCCCTGCTACTATTTCTATTTTACTTTATGATGTTTGGGGGTCTTACAAGTGTCCCCAGCAGTGGGCACCTCACTAGTTATTAATGTTATATGAGAGTTCACCACTAAAGTATAATGATTCAGATGCTATCAAATCCAGCCATATCATACTCATACTCATCAATGAATAATGTTTTTCACTAATGTCCCGGTAGATCCAAGCAAATGGACAGTATGTTTTATATATTTGTTTCAGGTGCTGTAGAAATGTGAACAAATATCCAAGACCTAGGGGCCAATTTGAATGAAGGATTCAAAGTAAAAAAACTTTGAATTTCGAAGTGTTTTATTGGCTACTTCGACCATCGAATGTGCTACTTCGACCTTCGACTACGACTTACAATCAAATGATTCGAACTAAAAACCATTCAACCATTCGATAGTCGAAGTACTGTCTCTTTAAGAAAAAACTTCGACCCCCTAGTTCGCCACCTAAAAGCTACCGAACCCAATGTTAGCCTATGGGGAAGGTCCCCATAGGCTTGGCTAAGTTTTTTTGGTCGAAGGATAATCCTTCGATCGTTGGATTGAAATCCTTCGAATCGTTCGATTCGAAGGATTTAATCGTTTGATCGAACGATTATTCCTTCGATCGTACGATCGCAGTATTTGCGCAAAATCCTTCGACTTCGATATTCAAAGTCGAAGGATTTTCATTCCCAGTCGAATATCGAGGGTTAATTAACCCTCGATATTCGACCCTTGATGAATTTGCCCCCTAATGTTATTCATCCTAGGGTACTAAACTTAGCTTTGTGATAGCCAAACCTCTTTACTTAAATTTCCAGGATTCCTTGAGGTGCCGAGTTAATTTGGTGCCATTGTTCAAAAAGGAATACTGTTCTCAGCCTGAAAACCCTTTGTTTATTATTGAACTGGAGGTGGGCACTAGTGATGGACAAATTTGACCCGTTTTGCCAAAAAATGTGTGGATTTCCTGCAAAATGGCAAAAAATTAGTGAGGCACAAATTTAGACGCCGGCGTCAATTTAACGTTCATTAAATTCAATGGGCATTCATTTAATTGTCGCCAGCATAAGAAAAACATTGACGCCAGCATATTTTCACGGCAAATTCAGAAATTGATTTGTCATGGTGAAACGCGGAAATTCGCCGGAAATGATATTACATTGTGAAAAACTGTAAGTTATATGCAGGATGCTGCTGCTTTGCAGAGAAATTTAACCAAACTGAAGTGCTGGAAACAAATTGGCAAATGAGGTTTAATGTTGATAAATGGCTGTTTATGCACTTAGGTAGAAATAACATAAATGTGAGTTATACACTATATTGTAGTTGTGTTGGAGGACTCCTTAATTGTGGAGGATTTGGCATTTTTATGGATAACAGACTGTGCAACTCTAGGCAGTGGCAGACAGTGGCCACTACAGCAGATAAAGTACTGCCTTGCATTAAAAAAAAGGCACTAACTGGAAAGATAAAATAATAATTTTGACTTTTTAAAGGTCCCTGGAATGACCTTGAGTAAGCAGTGCAGTGTTGGGCTTCAGTCCTTAAGAAGGATATTAATGAGCTGCAGAGAGTGCAACTATTCTGGGAACAGGAACGGAACAATTAAACTATAAGGAAAGACTGTCAAGGCTGGGTGAGAATAGAGACGAGTGAGGGGATATGATTACTCTTTGCAATAACTTTAGAGGACATTAATAGATACATAGTGGGGGTTCTTTATTCACATAGAAAGAGTAGCAGTATAGGTATATTTATATATATTTATGTGCACTGGGGGTCATTTGGAGGTATTGAACTTGATGGACTTTTGTCTTTTCTCAGCCCATCAAACTTGTACAGGTATGGGATCTGATATCCAGAATTCTCAGGACCTTGGGTTTTCCAGATAAAGGATCTTTCCCTAATTTGGATATTCATACCTTAAGCCTACTAGAAAATCACGTAAACATTAAATAAACCCAATAGGCTGGTTTTGCCTCCAATAAGGATTAATTATATCTTAGTTTGGATAAAGTACAAGCTACTGTTTTATTATCACAGAGAAAAAGGAAATTATTATTTGGATAAAATTATGTCTATGGGAGACAGCCTTTCCGTAAGTCATTCTGGATAACGGATTTCTGGATAATAGATCCCATACCTGTAATGCAATAGAAAATACTGTACTTACTTTTGACAGTTTTTTTACCTATACGAAAGCGTATAAATTGCATGTGTTTTATAGGGAATCATCAATCCCTTCCTGGCGGTGTCTGTATAGAGACAATGCATGAAAACGAGACTACAAATGCAGTGAATGTGACCAAAAATGTAGTTTTTGTGCAGATCAGGAAGTCATCACATGGGCGGAATGCCAATTAATATAGTGAGTAACAGTGAATCTGCCATGTCTGTAACTATTTAATGAAATGGGAAATAGATTCCATAGCGGCATTCACTGGGGAGCTGATATAAACAGTGACACAACCTAATATAAACTCATATAAATTCATGTAGACGGATGCACATCCAGGAAATATAACATGTAGAAATTTACCCTCGGTTCCAACATTTTTTCGTTGAATTTCTGATGCTCTCGCTGTATCATTTCACATGAATTAAAAATTGTTCATCACTCACTGTTCCCCATAAAGTATTAATTTTTTTAAAACAAGTGCCTCAACAGCACGCCGGCAGTATATAATATATTAATATGTATTCCTTCAAATTCCAACGTATTAATCTATTTTTAATTGGCTGCCCGGGGAAATGAACTTTTCCATGTCGACTGGTTGGCTTAAGGGTAGGGTTTTACACAAGACTTTAATAAAATTTGTATGAGTGGATCATTTACTCTTTTTTTCTAGAGTTAAAGAGTAAAAGTACGACCATTAAAGGGAAAGCATCATCTAAAATATCCTTTATTCCTCCATTCATTTCCAGCCTTATATATATATATATAAACCATTGGGACAGAATGCTCTGTTATACAGATAGCTAGAATCTCGGCCATAAAGCAGGGCAGGACTGCTGCTTACATTGGGGATCAGATATGATATGTGCAGCCACTGGGATAAAATGCTCTGTTATACAGATAGCTAGAATCTCAGCTGCCATAAAGCAGGACAGGACTGCTGCTTACAATGGGGATCAGATAGGATCTGTGCAGCCACTGGGACAGAATGTTCTGTTATACAGATAGCTAGAATCTCAGCCATAAAGCAGGGCAGGACTGCTGCTTACAATGGGGATCAGATAGGATCTGTGCAGCCACTGGGACAGAATGCTCTGTTATCTTTCCCATTTCCACTATATATTTCTTTCAGGCCCAAGAACAACTCATATCTATAAACCTGTGTAGCTCTTTAATGTATATTTAAAATTAAATACCTGAATATAATTCCCCTGAATCAAATCATTCTTGCTCTGGTTTATCCCTATCTCATAAGCAAAATAGGAGTGAGTGAAATGAACTCCGTCTCTTGAGCTTGTTCTTAATTAATTTCCCGGAGAAGATGACTATAATCACTGCTTGACATGTGGGCTGTAATCGCTGGTCTGCATAAAGGTGGACGCCAGTGTAACTGAGCTCTAAGCTCACCTTCAGCTCACAGTCTGTCATCACAATCTCATTTCTTGGAAGGAATATCAGACAGAGGAGATGGAGCGCAGTCCTCGCTTGCCTTCCAGACTCTCCGCAGATGTCACTGACTTACCTGCCTGCTGTCTTTTTGAAATGATTGGGCATTTTGAAAAATTCTCAGTTAGATTTCACTTATGGATTGTTGGTTGTCCATTTAAAGTACAGTGTTGGGGATACAATATACCAGTGATATTTAGCACCATCTATATCTAATTGTTTTGAGAGTGGCCTGTTGGTGTTAGGTTCTCTGGTGGACACCAATTGCTGTCTGATCCATGCATCTTCTGTGTGACACAATATTTCCTACTTGATTGCCTTCCTGTCACATTCAGTATCCCAAAACCCAGAACAGACACCAAGGTTCATGCTCATGCTTCTGCCTATAAAAGTGGTCTTTCATGTTGGGAGGAGCCTTTCGCTTCTCAGATACCACCAGGGTTTAAAGTCAGAGGACAAAGGTGAGGGTTCTGGGCAGGCAAGGGAACGTGTGACAGGAAGAACAGGGTTAGAGCTAAGCGTATTCAAGGAAATAGGCGGGAATAACCAGTCACACAGCACAGTACAGAATCAGGATCCGAAAGAGTAGTCAGAAAACAGCAATTATTGGTTTAGATAAGGACAAGGACAGGCAAGAGCTTAGGAACAGTAAATCAAACCAGAACCACACCCAGGAACTATCTAATAATAGACCCACCTTTGGCAAGGCAAAATAGAAGAAAAAGGGGAAAAGCTGGGGGGAAAAAAAGAAGCAAAAAAGGAAGGGACTTGGGAAAGAGCTGCAAAAAATTAAGCGAGGAGTGAAGGGAAGAGAATAAGAGGAAGGGAAGAGGGGAGAGAGGGTGGGTGGGTGAAAAATTAGTAATAACTGACAAGGAGATGGATAGATAATACTAAGATATAGGAAAGAAGGGGGTTGGGAAAGGAAAATATTACAGGGTCAGAGAAGGGAGAAGTAATAGGAAAGTCAAAGAACTTTTGGGGCGAGGAGAACAAATTGAAGCTCAAAATATAAAGAGAGTGGAGCATGGAAAGGGCATGGAATAATTTTGTACTTTGGTGGCAGTTGATAGACATTCCTCAAATTGTCCTTGCTCTGGGAAATAGAAATACATTGCACTGTGACGTATGTCCCATTGTTGCCCAGTTGATAACATCAGTCTGTATGTTTGGGAAAACAATAGTGATTGTTCATGGCATGTTCCTTCTAATGCAGCTCCATCAAGAAAACCAGTGCAGACATTTCCTATATCCCTCCATCCGAGCAATCCTATTTCCCCGTAAGAAATGAGGTCTGTGGATCATATATTCTTAGAAACCTTGTTATCATTGCCTGGCCCGCTTGCCCAGGAGAAGATCTCTATCTGGACTATTTATGATGCACTTTACAGAACACTGTTATTTTGTCCGCTGAATGACTGATGCCTACTGGTGTCATCGCCAGATAACTTTTTTAATTTCCACATTGGCTTTAGATTCCAGACAAAATCCCAAGGCACTTTTTTGACATTTCAAATAAATCTTTCGTTTTCACTATAGTTATTCTACTTCCACATTACCGATCAATGTGGGCAGAATTGTGGAGAAAAAAAAAGTGTAAATCCTTTACAGAACAATTTAAGAAAAAATGTTATTTAAGGTGGGGGATGTTGAAGGAAAGACTTGCCTGGGGGAATGGCAACCCCATATGGCCCCTTCAGTGTTTTAGGACCACAAAACTTATCCTAAAAAAACCTTATGTGTACTGGGGCACAATCATCTTTGGGGTCCTGGAAAAGAAAATGTTGGTACAGTTCAATTATAGAGTGTCACCACAAATATGTAAATGGAGGAGTAGGGTCATTTACAACCATATGGTCTACTTACATAGGGGATGAGATGTGGCAGGTATACAGTTTCAGGGGGATCTTTCAAGTTTACATGACTGATGATGATGAGAAGCTGATCGGATTGAGTTGTAGTTCAAGAGTTGTAGACATGCTGGCCTACACATGTGAAGAGGCGTCCTAAAATATAGAGAAGTGGATATGTAACAGGAAAGAGAGTCAGGGAAGGTCATACAGGTGGGAAGATAAGGGAAAGAAGGAAAGAAATGCAAAGAGAAGCATAGAAGGTAGAAGGAGGAGAGAAAAGTGATGGGTATCCACCACCAAAATCTGACATTGAGGCTCATCCTTCACAGTCGCAAAAGTACTTTAGGTGCAGTGGTTGACTTCCGCAGTGACTCAGTACCAAGATCATAAAGAATTAGTTGACCTAAAGAAAATGGAACTACAATTGATGTAAGTGACAGCCCTACATGCCCTAGGGGCGCTAGGGATTATGAAATTGGTTCCTGTGGAGGGTGTGAGCTTCACAAAATAGCGTCCCGGATAAAATTTACCACCAGGATCCATTGTTTGCTCATAGACGTATCTCTGTCTACTACTGGTTGTTGCTGATAGACATATATCCAACTGCTATTGGGTGTTGCTGAAAGACATATCTCTGCTATTGGGTCCTTACAGACATATCTCTGTGTGCTATTGGGTGCTGATGGATATACTGTATTTCTCCATGTTGTTGGGTTCTGATGGAGATGTTTCTGGATGTGACATTTCCATAGTCTTGACCGTTGAATTTTCAGGTTAGAGATACCATCAGGACCAGATTTACATAGTGGGCACCCCTAGGCCCACTGCAGTTCGTCACCCCTGTCCCCTCCCCTTTATTCATGCAAATTGTCATCATCTGGACTGGACCAATGGTGATTGCCGCATGGGAAATTTAAAAAATCATTGTATCTCCTGCTCATTCCCAGTGTTTTTGAACCAATGTGGATGTGGTTGGGCAGCATGCTGCCCTGCTAAAATCCTGCCGCCCTAGGCCCAGGCCTAGGTGGCCTTTCCACAAATCCGGGCCTGCATCAGGAGCTGTGAATATTTCCTACTCTGGAGGTTTTATTTTGTTGCATTTTCTCCCCAGTGACATTTAATCAATGGCAGAGTCATGCACTTGACAGGACATCATTTCCTCTCTGATCCCTTTTTATTTGGCCAGGCTGGTTTGTGAGCACCGCATCAATCTTCTAGATTCACTTTTCATCGCACTGTTTAGTGTCGGTGTCAGGTCGTTCTCCCAATCACTGGCAGAGAGGGGACGATGGAATTATAAAATGTTTGCCTTTTACTTCCAGGAAATTGAAATCATTTGGTTTCAACATGGCTGAATAGTATTATAATACATTATAATACAATGTTTGCATGATTTTCTAGTAGAGTTCAGGTATGAAGATCCAAATTATGGAAAGATCCGTTATCCGGAAAACCACAGGTCCCAAGCATTCTAGATAACAGGTCCCATACCTGTATATTTATATTTTACATAGCACTATATGATATGTTGCGGGAAGATTTGACAAATGGAAAAAATCTCAAAGACTTGAGACCAAAATGTCCTCCCCACAAGAGCTTACAAATTAGAGGCACCTGAACACAGCATTTAGTGCTCTGAACACAGCATTTAGTACTCTGAACACAGCATTTAGCAATCCACATTCTCTGCTTGACTTGCCTGTTGAATGAACTGAGAGCTGAGATCTGCTGAGTGTTGACCAAAACATGAGCAAAGGCCTTAAAGCAGTGGTTCTTGGTCCAGGTCAAGGTCCCCCTTTGGAGATCCATTGATCAGAGCCCCTTAGCGGGGAGTGATAGTGGAGGGCAGGTGGGGTTTGGGGCTGTGTCTGCAGGGCCCATGCCCAATCCAACCCTGCAGATCTAGAAAAATATTGGTGTATTAGTTATTCAGATATAGTTCCAAAAATCCCTAGGACAAGCAAAGGGTTTCTCCTAAAGTTGAGCCATGTTTGCAGAAGAGCTAATTTATATTTTTTATGTTAGAGAAACTGTCTTATAGATTGAGGCCCCAACTGCGTACGACAGTAACACTGAGTGGTTGATAAGGTCATCGAAAAATATTCCCAAAACAGTATTGTCTATATCAGAACACTGACGGACACAGCAAACCATGGAATATGATATAAATTCTATAAAGTTCAGTTAAAACCAAAATATTTTGCACAGTGTTTTTGTTCTGAACAGATTTTTGCTCTCAGAGAAGGCGCTGTTCTGCCGCTCTAATCTTACTGGAGATAGAACGTCTGGTGACATCTGCTCACGTCTGCGCTCTTTCTAAATTGAAATAGAGAAAGATGAAATCCCTTTTTATTACAGAGAGATTGACGCCCGGCTCTTTATGATACCAAGACAAGCGTGTTCTCACACGCACAGAGGAAAAATAACGGGACCTCAAAGAATATTAGTCTGAAGGCTTCTGTCTACTGTATGTGCACAGCAGGGGCCACAGACTGAGAATTTGGTGCGATACAAGTTTTATATTCCTATTGTCAGAAGCAAGCTTAAAAGGAACAGACTAAATTGCACCAAGGGTAATTATTGCCTGTAATGCCAAGCAATCAGGGTTTTTTAGGCTAGGGCAGGGGCCTCTGAGAGAAAATGTACAAAGAACCCATTATATTGCTGGATATTTCCCATGATGAGCCAATTAATGCCAGGGAATACTGGGACCTGTAGTTAATAACGCAGCGTCCTTCAGCTTCCTTGCACTGCCAGGTGCCCCATCTTGTTGGGCTGGCATTCTGCTGCTTGAACTGGTATTTATGCCCTGCTGATAAGCCGGCTCTACAATAAGGTCATTTTACATAAATGTTCAGTAAAATACTGTTTATATATAGATGTAGTAACTAGCTTGGGCCACTGGGAAGTTTTGGCATGATGGCTGTCCCAAGGTTTCAATTAGGTGCCATAAGGTTGGCAAAATCAAATACAAAAGGGGCAGGGAATTTTATTTAATACAATGATAACAAATCAAATTACAACACAGATATTTAAAATTCACATCAAATATCAAACATTAAATTTCAACAGAAAGAAAAATGAGTAACATCCCACATTCTTTTGTTTTTTAACAGTAAAAGCAATTTCTTTGGTTTTGATATATACAATGTCCCGACAGATTGCATTTGTAGCATTTGCTATTGACAGGTGGAGTTGACTGGAGGTCAGTCGACATCTCATGTGCCACAGATGGTCCCTCAATACTGCAATTATTATGTACAATGTGACCCTGTCTTTCCCCGCCACCCTGTTTCCCTCCACCACTCCATACGAAAACTCCGAAAACTCAAGACTTTTTAACACAGTCAGCCATACTTTCCCTTAAAGACAGAAGCGTAACTAGAGGGGGGCGGGCCCTGGCGCAGGACGTGCAGCCGGGCCCCGCCCTCCTCCGTACACCCGGAAACTCGCCGGGAATATGCGCCGCACAGAGGCGCACGGACTGCCGGGGGGTCCTAAGGGGGTGCGGGCCCTGGCCCGCTCGCACCCCCTGCTCCCCCGGTAGTTCCGCCACTGCTTAAAGAGGATGATGTTGGGTGTTCTATGAGAAAGTGCCGCTGTTTCTCCTCCACCCCACACCTCCATGGGCACTCTCTATAAACAATACTGAGATATCTGACATTACCTCTCACAAAAGGACAGCCAAGAAATATCCCATAACTTTCTGGGTAACCTTTTACTTGTGAGGAAGCGAATACTTTCCTTTAGTATTTTCTCTGGGCAGTCTTTGACACAAATAGGTGAAATAAAATGAAAAGATTCAGCACTTTCCAATAAATGATTTTTCTGTGAAGGGACTGCATGTCTCCTGCACTAATATTCCATTTCTTAAAGATTTTAACTGATAAGATGGGGTGCAGCCTCCTCTTATGCGGACCTCTTTCATCCAATCTCTAATAAAAGGCGATGTACAAAAGGGGCAGGGAGCTCCAAAGCAGCATGGAAGATGATGTGGAGTGTTGGGTGGGGAGAAAGTCCTCCTAAAACACCACGGAATAGCAAAGGATCAACATGTCAAAGTCAGATAAAGAGGGCCAAATCCCCAGTTGGATCAAAGTTGCTGTTGAAAACACCTGCTCTTGCTATAGATTACCTACAGGTACAGCCATCCACACCCAATATAGAGCTTGTATTGTGGTGTCCACCACTGTGATGACACCGGGCCTTGTAGTAAACACTTAGAAGCAAATAAATGTGAAATAAAGGTTTCACATGACTTGCAGATTAACTCAGGAACACTTTTATAGCCTCACCAATGATATTTGCCAAACAATTTCCCCACTATTTGTTATAACTAGACCTTGGTATCCCAGGCTGCTGGGCTCTAGTCAGCTGCTTACACTCACTGCCCTCTACTTGGGTCAGGGATGCTGTACCTTACTAAACTTTATGCACAGGGGTCAGCCTTGCGTTCAAGGCACTAGGCCCTAGCTAACCTAGTCCCTCTCCCTCTGGGTCCCTATTTGGGTGAGATACTACCGGGACACTAGTCCATCTCTATCTCCTTGCTGGAGAGCTGCTCAACTAATTAACCTACACCTAACTCTCTCTGCAAACAGAAAACTCAACCAATCTACCCTATCTCCACTTAACCTATCTAATGCAGAGTCAGGCTCTCCACACAAGTCATACACTTGTTCTTCTTACCAGCCTAAGAGGAAGCAATGTCCTGTTATCTCCTTATATAGCCTCTCTCGGGCACCTTTCATACCCAGCCAACCCACCTGGTGACTTTATATAAAATAAATTATTCTACCCCTTACAAGCTTCTTTATATCTGAAAAACATATAGAAAAAGAATATATATATATATATATATATATATATATATATATAGTAAAGTATTTGGAGAAACACAAGGAAGAATTGTATATTTCCATTTCTATTTTGGTATAGATTATCTTTAGTCTTTTAATTTCCAAATGGGAGCCATTCATAATTAATCCTATCCCTCCCCACCACCCGTAGTGTCTGCAGGAGGGACAACTAAAGGTGGCCATAGATGCAAAGAGTCGCCAAACGAGCGGATCTTTCCCCAATATGCCATTAACGAGTATGGCTATATCGGGGGTAATCTGATTGTTCGAACGATCCGATTACAATGTGCAATGGGCTCCGGCGGGATCGGACGGGTCAAAATCAAACCTGACCGATCGACCAAACGACCGATCTCCGCCGGACGAAAGCTGTCGGCTCTCTCCACACACAATCCGAAAATCGTACGAATCCTCGATCCGTACAATAGAATCTGTGTGTCTATGGCCAGCTTAACAGTCATTGGTTGACTAGACCCCCAATCAGTGTTTGCATTACATATGGACAATTCAAACTGTCCGCTGTTATGGTTACTAAATAAATATTAATACACTTTATTATGTTTACTACTGAATTCTAACCTTCCTGTGATTTGTTTTTAAGCTTTTACCTCCCAGCACAACATGTGCCAATGTACAAAGCCTCCCACCAATGGCGTGATGTACGGAGCCCTTACCCTGCATTGCCTGAGGCAGAGGAACTTGATTACTGAGGGCCCAGGACTGAACGATGAGAGTCGGCTCTTTCCTAATATGTATATTTAATGCAGCAATTTTGCATCTTTTCATTCCACGCTCAGCAGTTTTACTTTTTCCCCAGTTGTGTTATTTGGAAGCACAGTTAATGAAAGCTGAGGAATGATCTGCAACAAAGCTTTCCTGTGTCGGGAAAAAAAATGAATTTCAACTAAAATGCTGGGCAGATGGTTTATGAGGATCTTGGTGGAATTTTCCATTTTAACAGGTGTAGCATGGAGCTCAGAAGAGGGTTGATGGATACCTCCAGCTGCTGTGGACAGGCTAGATAACGGTCTTTGGGACCCAGCAATTTCAGGGGGCTGTTCAGTTGTTCTTAGTACAGAGGAATACCTATGCTTGCAGAAATTAACAGTCTCTTTGGGTTTTGAGCATGCGTAGGGGGCTGTTCTTGCTGAATTGTGCTTAGTATTAGGGATGCACCGAATCCAGGATTGGGTTCGGTATTAGGCCATTTTCAGCAGGATTTGGATTCGGCCGAATCCTTGTGCCTGGCCGAACCGAATCCGAATACTTAAAATCATGTGACTTTTCGTCACAAAACAAGGAAGTAAAATTTTTTTTAGCTGCACATTTTCAAGTATTCAGGGGTTCGGCCAATCCAAAAAAGTGGATTTGTGCATCCCTACTTAGTATTTGTACAATGTTTATTTAAAGCAGGATCTCACTTTAATAACAACTTTTATCAATATATTTTTATGGTATTCTAATGACTTTCTTTGGATTAATAACCCTTTCATCCATCTTGTTTCTCCTTCTTACTCTCAGTGACTTTGCCCAAATCCACTTTATTCCTCTTCAATGCCCTCATTTCAGTATGTCTATGGTTTTCTAATTATGTGCTGTGGGTTAATAACCCCTCTTCCCCTTCATTCATCTTATTCCTGCTTCTTACTCTCAAATCCTCCTTACAGCCCAAAATCCACCTTATTTTTATACAATGTTCTCATTCCCAGCAACGTAACTAGAGGAGGGCGGGCCCTTGCGCGGGACGTGCAGCCGGGCCCCGCCCCCCCTCCGTACGGCCAGAAATGGCCGCATTTAGAACAGTGGCGCGAGCCGCATTAGAACAGTGGCGCGAGCTGCCACTGTATCTATCTATCCATCCATCCATTCATTCATTCATCATCTATCTATCCTTCTGTCTATCTTTATCATCTCTATATATAATGGGTTTATCTACAGACCTATTTATTTATGTGCCCTATCGACCGCAAGCCTTACATTATTTCTCACATTGATAGAGTCTGTCTATTGGCTGTTCTCTATAGACTGGTGGAATTGCTGCATCTGGGAAACACATATATCTGAGTTATGCAACAAGGTGCTTTAATTTTAATGAGATACTGGTCAGTTTTGGGCTGGGGGGATGAAAGGGATGAAGCCATCAATATTATTGCAGTAACAAATAAACTTGTCCTTGTTTGTTTCCAGATTTGTTTTTACCTCCGACGCTTTGTACTCTCTGGGGTTATTGTATCTATACATTTATTTTATTCTCTGGAAAGCCCTGTATAAGCTCAATTTGACAGGGCAAAGATCAATAAGAGAAGCTGAGGCAAGTTCATTTTCTCTGTGAAGTCAGCACAATTGCAGAAGGCAAATTAATCCTCTCCTTGGTTTGGATCTCTCTATTTCGCAGGAAAACACAGATTGCTTTATAATAGATGGGTTTTAACCCGAATAAAGTGTTTTCCAGCCTGACGGCTAATTAGCAAATGAACCTCAGCAATTGGGAAGAACTGAGACCCACAAAAGCTGGAGATCTGCTCCCTTTCTTAACAAATGTGCAAATACAGCTAAACTGTCCATAGTAATCCCCTGCAATTAGTTTTCTGCTGTATTTCTGTAAATTCTACAAAAATTCCTATGCAGCCATAGTTTTATCTATCTCTTTGTACAAGCTATGAACAAACTACAGGGGCTGTTGCAGGTTGGTAGCAGTATATTATTAGTAGATAATCTAGTAGATCTAGTAGATATGGGACCTGTTATCCAGAATGCTCAGGACCTGGGGTTTTCTGGATAAGGGGCTTTCTGTAATTTGGATCTTCCTACTTAAAACATCAAAGGAGGCTGGCACAAGACTGGACCCACACAGTAGTAAGACCGGAGTCAGATTGTAAAAGGTTAAAAAGCTTACATTTTAGTCTCCATAATTAAGAACCAATGCCTGATGCGTTTCGTGTCTACCAGGGACACTTAGTAATGGGCTGAACATTGACTATTACATACAAATTATTTAAAAGAGAAGTAGCCAATGGGAAACAAGTAGGCAGTGCTACCAGATGTGATAATCAAGGCTTCAAAATCCAATAGAATCCCAGGATTGTTTAGACACACCCCCATATTTTCTTCATACCCAAAAGTCTACTAAAAATCACTGAAACGTTGAATAAACCCAATAGGATTGTTTTGACTCCAGTAGGGATTGATTATATCTTAGTTGGGATCAAGTACAAGTTACTGTTTTATTATTACAGAGAAAAAGGAAATTATTTAAAAAAAAAAATGTAATTATTTTATTAAAAGGGAGTCTATCGTAAATGGCCTTCCAGTAATTTGGAACTTTCTGGGTAACAGGTTTCCGGTTAATGGATTTCATTCCTGTAGTACAGGTATGGGATGCGTTATCCTGAAACCTGTTATCCAGAAAGCGCTGAGTTACGGAAAGGCCATCTCCGATAGACTCCATTTTATCCAAATTTTTAAAAAAACGATTCCCCACTTTCTCTGTGATAATAAAACATTACTTTGTACTTAATCTAAACTAAGATATACTTAATCCTTATTGGAAGCCAAACCAGCCTATTGGGTTTATTTAATATTTAGATGATTTTCTAGGAGACTTAAGGTATGAAGATCCGTTATCCGGAAAACCCCATGTCCCAAGCATACTGGATAACAGGTCCTATATCTATATATAGTGACAGCACAAGAAGAAATTGTTACTTCCTCCTTTCCCTCTTTTATAGGGATTGGTATCACTAGATAGGTACCTAATATATAAGGACAGAGATGATGGGAAATTTTTGAAAGGGTTACTGCCTGCTCTTCTCTCATTTCTCCTAAAGATATAGGGATTGGTAGCACTAGATATTTACCTAATATATAGGGGTTTTTATTATAAAAATACACTTACAACAGAGACAAGGGGGAGGCATTAAAAGAGTTACTGGCAAATTCATTCTCATACCTGTCCTAAGCCTTGTATAGGGGCTACCTGCTGCCCAATAATATTCTTTATTTGGCTGCAGCATGGGAACAGCCTGTGGCTCAAATCCTAACATTCTCCTTAATGTTGAGCTCTCTGGAGTCTAAGGTTCAGTTTGTGACCCCAGAAGCAATGGGAAGAGGGCAGACACTTATGAGCCATACAGTTCCGCAACTGAAATGAGAATGAATAATTAAAGTAACCTTAAATGCATCTTTATCTGGACCATATCCAAATACTGGGTGAACACAAACAGCAAAGTAAGCAATAGACACAGGGCAGAGAGGTTATTGGTACACTAATTAGTCAGTCGTGCTGTTTATAGAGAGGTGCTGTATAACAGGCTCAATGCAGAGTCAGATCAAGAAGGGCGGGGGGCAAGCTATACTATAGAGAACATACACTCAATCAGCTCTTAATCACCAAAGCCAAGTCATAGCTGTGCATTCTGGGAACTGTAGTGCAGAAAAAGCTACAAAATTTCAAAGCTCAGAAAACAAACAGCACAAAATTCAGGCAATTCAGCCTGATCCAGAAAGCTGCGAGGATGAAAGGTGCCTCGGGCAGGGTCATAAAACCCCCTGCATTATGTATGTACAATGTGCCGTGTTATTGGATGAGATCATATATATATATATATTTGCAGAGATGAGGCCGCACTCGCAGGTCTTATGAAAGGAAATTTTATTAGGCACTCAAAATAAAGGAGAGCGCAAAAATATAACATAGAACAAAATACCCATAAAAAGCAGAATCACTTCCGTCTCAATCAAATACAAGCAAATTTGCAAAATTGTGAAATCTACCCAATCTTTGTGTGTATGAGTATTATAGAGTATGTTTTTAATCCCGTGTTGGTAGTTCCGGTTCACTTTGAGAAAGGCTGGTGTACCAGCCGAAAAGTCAGTCGTGCCAAATAAAATCTGGTTTCATAAGACCTTCGAGTGCGGCCTCATCTCTGTAAATTTATGTATCTTCACCGTGGACAGCACCCAGGCATCCATGACCACCATATCGTGAGTGCCGATACCTACCCTCATTATATATATATATATATATATATATATATATGGGTTGGTGCTGCCGTATTGTTTCCCAGCTGCCATAGTATTTTGACCAGTGGTTCCCAAACTAAGCAGTGGACATGGTTAGGTTCAGCCTGAAGGGCAATTAGTTTGACAATGCTGAGTTCATTGACATATCTGGAAATTGAGTAGGGTGACTGTATTGAACCATATTTTTATGTACCTGAAATCTTGTTGCAAGTTAAAGTAGTGGTTCACCTTAAAGTTAACTTTTCGTATGTTATAGCATGGCTAATTCTAAGCAACTTTTCAATTGGCCTCATGTTTTCTTTTTTATTGTTTTTGATTTATTTGCTTTCTTCTTCTGACTACTTCCAGCTTTCAAATGGGGGTCACTGACTCCATCTAAAAAACAAAAGCTACACATTTATAGTTATTGCTACTTTTTATGACTAGTATTTTTATTCAAGTCATCTCCGATTCATATTCCTGTTTCTTATTCAAATCAATGCATGGTTGCTAGGGTCATTTGGACTCTAGCAACCAGATCGCTGAAATTGCAAACTGGAGAGCTGCTGAATAAAAAGCTAAATAACTCAAAAAACAAATATAATTACTTATATATTATTTCATGTTTTGCCTTCGCTGATTCAACTTTACAATATAGAACCTTTTCAAATCAAGGAGTAATTGGGCAGGTCTTGTAAGGGTAGGACTACACGGGCGTTTTATGTGCCATCAGACACCCTGCACAAAAACGCAGGCGTCAAATCTCATGCGACGGAAATAAGGTAAGTGAATGCATTGTCGGATGGTGTCGCAGCGTTGATCCGACGCGACACGACTGTCAGATGCAGACGCAGTCGTGTCGGATCAAAGCATTCACTTACTTTATTTCCATCGCATGCAATTTGACAATTGCGGTTTTGCGCAGTGCGTCGGATCGCACAAAAAACGGCCGTGTAGTCCTACCCTAAGAGGTAGTGTATGAGGACTGAACTGACTGGGGTGGCTGCAGTGTGCTGTTTAAGGCTATTTGGCCTCATATCAAATCACTGACAGTGCAGTTTGAGCAGGGAGCAGTCTGTCATTTTATCAGCACTTAGTTAAATGACTCCCATCTCATACAATTAAACTGATGAAACACTTTTAATCATTTAATCAAGATCAGACTATCTCTCTCTGTGATGCACTCTGATGCACAGATATTATCTTATGAAACATAATTTTGCATGATATTCAGTGCGTTTATGGCTGAAGATGAGCAACCGATGTCAGCAAAAGACTTGGATATTGGTCAGATAGTCAATAGGCCACATGGGCAAATTTTGATCTGGTGCATTTGAAGGCCCCGAAAAACATTGCCCAGTGTTTACTACTGATGCAGGTAGAATTCTATTGTTTCTACCCAGTGGCATAACTAGATATTACTGGGACCCACAGCAAATTATTTTTCAGGGCCCCAAAATGTCTAGAGGTTGACCTGTTTTCCCAATATTCATTAAAATTGTATATGATTTAGGGCATCATAGGGCCCCTATACCTCCTGGGCCCCCCTGCAGCCACAGGGTCTGCTTCCTCTGTAGTTACCCCTCTGTTTCTACCAGTATATCTGCCGATTCAGCTCTAAATGTCTAAATGGGGGGCAGGCAAAAGGGAGTCTGTTTCCGCTACAGTGTTCAAATCCCCCCCCCGCTGCTTTTGTCTTCTTAAAATTGACGCACTTGAACCTAAGCGAGCACGCAGTGGGGGAGGGGGTTGAAGGCAGGCATGAGCAGGAGTTCCTATGTGAGCCGGGCCCTCCGGAAATCTTTCTAGCGGGCGCCCGTTGTGCTCTTGTTACGCCCCTGGCTGAATCCTTACCCCTGGATTAGGGGATTTTGCTGAACCCTGAAAAGCATTCCTAGAGTTAATATTTTAATTTCTCCTTTTATTTTCTCATTAAGAAATTTTTCCTAAAGAATGTACCCTAGAGGATTACGAGACTTTTAGAAACAGGGAATAGCCACAAAATAGGTCCAATGTTTAGCAGCACAAGGGCCCACTGACTCCTGGGCCAACCGGGAGTTTTCCTGGTACCCGGGTGGGCAAGTCCGACACTGATTACCAATGTACAAGAGCACTGCTGATCTCTCCTTTCACTTATAATTGTATTTTGGGTCTCTATATTCCGATTTGTTCCTGGTAATGATAGGCGAAATTATTTGCCAGGCGCAAATTCGCAGTGAATTTCCAGCAAAATTCACTGGCGTCAAAATATATTTGACGTCGAAGACAATTCTGATGCCAGCAACAATTCCAACGCCGGCAACAATTCTAGGCGCCCATTGACTTTAATGGGCGTCATAATTGTCGCCAGCATCGGAATTGTCGCTGGTGTCAGAATTGCCGCCAGTGTCAAAAATATTTTGACGCCAGCGTCCAAATTCGAGTTTTGCGAACTTCTCGCCGTTTCGCGAATTTTGTGGGAAATTCGTAAATTTTTCTGTGAAGCAAAACGGGAGAAATTCGCCCATCACTAGTTCCTGGAGAGTTCCCATGTTGTTCTGTGGATCAATGTGCGTAGAACAGAGTTAACTACTTTTGTGGGCATATAATAAAGAGTGTGGACTGATCTTGCTTCCCCTTTATTGTGTGAAATGTGTATTGTTGAAGAAGCTTGTTCTGTTCTACAGTTTGTGGAATAAGCCAACACAGCAGGAATGTTCAAGGCTGCAAAGAAGTGACAGGTCCATGTGCACTGAAACCACGCAAAGTGTGTAACAAGCACAAGTATGCAGCACTCCATAGGAAAGGCCTTAAAGGAGAAGGAAAGCTCCAAGACAGTTTATTGCCAATCGATTAGCCACGATAGTGCAAGCTATATTTATTCTGCAAAATGCTTTACCATACCTGAGTAAACGGCTCTAGATACTGTCTCTGTTTGTTTAGGATAGCAGCTGCCATATAAGCTTGGTGTGACATCACTTCCTGCCTGAGTCTCTCCCTGCTCACTTACAGCTCTGAGCTCAGGTTACAGCAGGGATGGGAGGAGGGAGGGGGAGAGGAGCAAACTGAGCATGCTCAAGCCCTGCCCTGGAGATTTATGCTGAAAACAGGAAGTCTGATACAGAAGCCCATGTGTACACAATAAAAGGAAAGAAATGCTGTATTTCTTTTAATAGAGGACTTAGAGCAACATTATTTTGAGGGTTTACTGGTGTATTTATATCGACCTTTCTGATAAAGCTTACTAAATTTTAGCATTTCCTTCTCCTTTAACTATTAGTTGTAAGCAGGGCCGCCATCAGGGGGGGACAGGGGGGACAAGCGTACCGGGCCCGGGCATGAAGGGGGGCCCGGCAGCGCTGCATTTTTTGAAGATCCGGGCCCCCCTTACGAGCGCCCGAGCCGTACGTCTTGCCTCTTGCGTGCCGAATGCGGAAGTGCCGAAAAGCCGAAGCCGATGCGCCGAAAGGCCCCTTAGTCACGGAAAAAGCCGAAGTCCCAAAGACACGAACCGCCGAAAAGACCCGAAGTCACGAAAACAGCCGAAGCCGAAGTCCTGAAGCAGCGCAAAGACCCGAAGTCACGAAAACAGCCGAAATTGACGTCCTGAAGCGGTGAAAAGACCCGAAGTCACGAAAGGAGGCGAAGTTGAAGTACTGAAGCCATGAGTTCAATCCTACTAAACACCAGTTTGTGTTTTTTTTTTTTTTAATCCTCTGGCCACCAATGTATTGTTTTTAATATTCTATAGGCCCCTGCCACCAATCTTTTTTTTAAAACTTTTTTTTTGGGGCCCCAATTTTTTTTTTAACTCGTAAGGGGCCCCTTGCCACCATTGTATTTCTTTGTTTTTTTTTAAAAAAAAAAAAATTAATTTTCTTTTTGGTGGCCCCAAATTTTTTTAACTTGTAAGGGGGCCCCTGCCACCAGTTTTTTTTTTTTTTCAAATTTTTTTTTGGGGCCCCAATTTGTTTTTAACTTGTAAGGGGGCCCCTGCCACCAATGTTTTCTTTTTTTCAAAAAAAATTTAATTTTTTTTCAAATTTTTTTTTGGGGCCCCAATTTGTTTTTAACTTATAAGGGGGCCCCTGCCACCAATGTTTGTTTATTTTTTAGTTTTTTTTACATTTTTTTTTGTTGGGGCCCCAAGTTTTTTTTTAACTTATAAGGGGGCCCCTGCCACCAATGTTTTTTTTAAAAAAAAAAAAAAATTTTTTTTTGGGGCCCCAATTTTTTATAAGGGGGCCCTGACCATCAATAGCTTTTTACAACTTGTGGGGGGGGGTTACTTTTTTAGCGCTGATGTCTGTGTGGTCTTTTAACTGCGATGTGGAGTGGGCGGGATATGGGGTGGAGCTTGGTCGTCAGTGTGGGCGGGGCCCAGGGGGCCCCAAAAGTTTTGTTGTACGGAGCCCCGTGATTTCTAATGGCGGCCCTGGTTGTAAGTAAGGGTGGGTGTAAGGAGTTATGTCTCAGTTACCTGTTACTGCTTGGCATATAGAAATAGCTGCTGCACTTTCTAGCTAGAAGATTATAAACCTTGTCACAAGGAGGGTTAATGTGGCTTGGCACCTTCCTCAATTCATCCTCAGCGTCACTGGTGTCAGAGAGATAAATCCAAGCAGTGACCGTGGGGCTGATAATTAGAGACATCAGTCACCCTCGGAGCCATTAGATGCCAGAGTTATCCGTCCATGTCTGTCTCTGACTGATACTCTGATTTTTCTATAACTTGCCAACTGCCATACAATGTGTTCCACAAACAAACAACCAGGTTGTCCAGATTCTTCTTTGCTGGGTCACATTCTGACACTTACCACTGGTTAAAACATATAAAGAAAAGAAGCTGGAACCAAACAGGATAACGGCGTCAATTATATTATTCACACCCTTATGTTCCAGCTTTGCTCTTTATGGAGGCAAATTTACTAAACGGTGAAGTGGCCAGCGTGACATCATTTTGCCACTTTGCCAATTTACAGTGGCCCTGGTGAAATTCGCCATCGAATTAGAAAGAGTAGCGCAACTTCGGTTAGACCAGGCAAAGTGTTTTACTTTTTATAGAGTGAAAGGCTAAAAAAGATTGAAATTTATTTTTAGGTTGCCCATCTTCCCCCCTACATTTTATAACATATGGCACCTTAACTATACTGTGGGCACATGTATAGGGCATTAGAACCCTATATACTTTTATTAATATTCCCTGGGATTGTGTAGAGTAATGTGCGCTGCAACATAAAAGTCCATTCATTTTTAAATTTGGTGCTGTATGCAAATTAGCCTTCGCTAGCGTAACTTCGAATAGCTGATCGTATTATCGCTTGCGCAACTTCGCAAGCGCTCGGTAACCTGTGCGCAACTTTGGATCTTCGTGAATTTGCACAGCTTTGGCGAATCTACGCATGACGAAGTGCGGCGAAAGCAACGCTAGTGGATTTTCGGAGGTAAGTAAATTCCCCCCCTATATGTCTTGTTTTTAAGGGGGTCCAAGCAGGAGAGATTTTCCAGGGTCCGGTGGAGAAGGGGTGGAAATTGTTACTCTGGGAAATTACTAATGGGCGGCTCATAGAAAGAGTTTAATAACGGAATCACCCAAAAATCTCAATATACTCCACTCCATTGTTGCTGATGTCCACTGTTTCCTGGTTGGTTGTAAGAAAATTGGGGAAGCTCAGTAACACTCCATGTTCTCTGTGTAGCAGAAGAACCTGTCGATTCAGGATTACAGTATGGTCCAGAAGCATTTATGGCAGTAGGGATAATAGTATAGCAGCACCTAGTAGGATTTATAATAGAACACAGTATCAAGGCTAATACTACATTAACACAGTTTTAGTTGTAATTTATTAGCATCTACAGTGGCACGGATAATAATATAGGAGCACCTACTACAGTATCAGTGGTAATAGAAGAACCTACAATAGCAGGGATAATAATACTGTAGCACCTACAGTAGGATGTATAGTAGTACTGCACCTACAGCAACAGGAATAATAATACAGTTGTACCTACAGTAGCAGAGATTAATAATAGAGGAGCACCTGCAGCAGCGGCAGATATAGTGAATAAAGTACCCCCTCTTGTAAAATATAAGGATATTATAAGTTACCGAGGAGTTTCATGACCATATAAAAACACGAGGCCAAAGGCAGAGTGTTTTTATACAGGTCATGGAACTCCGAGGTGACTTCTAATATCCTCATATTTTACAACTGGGGGTACTTTATTTATTATAATACACAAGTTTTAGTGAGTCATGTGACAGAAATGACATCAGAACTCACCGTTTATAACTGATGACATCAGTACTCACCGTTTATAAGGATATAATTTACAAGATATTCATGGCTTTTGTGTATTATATAGTGATACAGTAGCACCTACAGTAGAAGGGATAATACTACAGTAGCACCTACAGCAACAGGAATAATAACCCAGTAGCACCTACAGTATCAGTGGTAATACAGAATCACATACAGTAGCAGGGATAATAATACAGTAGCAACTACAGTAGAAATGTTAATAATACAAGGGCACCTACAGTAGAAGGGATAATAATACAGTAGCATCTACAGTAGAAATACAAGGGCACTTACAGTATAAGGGATGGTACTACAGTAGCATCTATAGCAACAGGAAAAATAACAGTACAGTAGCACTTACAGTAGTAGGGATAATAATACAGTACCACCTACAGTATCAGTGGTAATACAGTATATAATACACAAAAGCCATGAATATCCTGTAAATTATATCCTTATAAACGGTGAGTAGTGATGTCATCAGTTATAAACGGTGAGTAGTGATGTCATTTCTGTCACATGACTCACTAAAATTTGTGTATTATAATAAATAAAGTACCCCCAGTTGTAAAATATGAGGATATTAGAAGTTACCTCGGAGTTCCATGACCTGTATAAAAACACTCGGCCTTCGGCCTCGTGTTTTTATATGGTCATGAAACTCCTCGGTAACTTATAATATCCTTATATTTTACAAGAGGGGGTACTTTATTCACTATCTCCTACAGTAGCAGGGATAATAGTAATAATAATGTAGGAGTACCTGCAGGTATAGTAATTCAGTGGCACATACAGTAGCAGGGATAATACAGTACAGGTATGGGACCTGTTATCCAGAATGCTCAAGACCTGGGGTTTTCTGGATAATGGATCTTTCTGTAATTTGGATCTTCATGCCTTAAGTCTACTAGAAATTAAATTAAACCTTAAATAAACCCAAAAGGCTTCCAATAAGGATTAATTATATCTTAGTTGAGATCAAGTACAAACTACTGTTTTATTATTACAGAGAAAAAGGAAATCATTTTTAAAAATTTGGATTATTTGCATAAAATGGAGTCTATGGGAGACAGCCATTCTGTAATTAGGAGCTTTCTGGATATCGTGTTTCTGGATAAGGGATCCTATACCTGTAGTAATTACAGTAGCAGGGATAGTATATAGGAGCACCTAGAGTAGCAGGGATGATATTGCAGCAGTCAGTACAGTAGCAGGGATAATAATGCAGAATTATGCCATATGATAAATCCAGTTAAAGGGGTTGTACACCTTTAAATAAACCTTTAAATATGATGTAGAGAGTGACAATTTGCAACTGGTTTTCATTGTTTATTTATTGTGGTTTTTAAGTCATTTAGCTTTTTATTCAGCAGCTCTCCAGTTTTCAATGTTTTGCAGTCTGGTTGCTAGGGTCCAAATTACCCTAGCAACCATGCATTGATTTGCATAATATACTGGACTATGAATAGGACAGACCTGAATAGAAATATCAGTAATAAAAAGCAATACATGTGTAGCCTGTGTAGCCTTACAGAGCATTTGTTTTTAGATGGGTGACCCCCATTTGAAAGCTGGAAAGATTGAGAAGAAAAAGGCAAATGAATTAAAAAAAACATGAAAAAATAAATAATATAGACCAATTGAAAAGTAGCTTCTAATTGGCCATTCTATAACATACTGAAAGTTAACTTAAAGTTGAACCAGCCCTTTAAAAGCTCCTGCTTCCTAGCATTGTTCCTTGCATTATATGTTATACAATTAAAGCTGCTACACTTGGAGTAAAACAAGATGCAGATAAATAAACATACAGTGGCTACATCCTAGCACTGCCTTAAGCTGGCCATAGACGCAAAGATCTGATCGTACGAATCGAGGATTCGTACGATTTTCGAACCGTGTGTGGAGAGTCCCGACATTTTTCGTCCGGCGGAGATCGGTCGTTTGGTCGATCGGACAGGTTAGAAAATTTCGGTCGGCTGCCGATAATATCTCTGCGTGTATTGCCGATCGTATGATTTTCAGTGGGAGACTGTCACCAGCTTTGGTTGGACATAGATATCGTACGATTGCTGTCAGGGGCAGAACATTGCTGATCTGTTCTTTAACTAATCTGACTGGTAAGACTTTGATCTGAATGGTTAGTGGCGGGTCGGGAGATGGCAAAGTCCGATCGTACGATCGGATCTTTGCATCTATGGCCAGCTTTAGAGCAATGTACTGTAGTAAACTTCTTATTTTTACAGGTCCTTTCCTGGATTAGTGTAATCATCGCATATATAATGTGTAAGGTGGAGTGTGATTCTGACAGAAACACTGTGTTATGGCTGTAATTGAACTACAATTCCTAGAACCAACTCTGCCATCACCCCTGGCTGTTAGAGGGTGCTGGGAGTTGTACTTCAACAAACAGCTGAAGGGTTGCAGGATGGGCAAGACTGATATACAAGTTATCGTCTCCATCATATCCTTGTGTCACCATATTGCCCTACTACTCACAGCTTGCTTTACTATACCTGCTTTCTATTGATGTGTGGGTCAACCCCACAGACCCTAACCTCAGAATGTTGCCATTGCAGGATCCAACTCACTATACACTACTTCTCTACGTGACTCTGGTTCCAAGACAGGGAATCTGTGGGAGCAGAGGAATAATGTACTTCCCCAGTCTGACTCACACCCAACCCTAACCTGCAGTTGTCACCCAAGTTTCAACCTGAACCCACCGAACTGGCGGTAAACTATCTATCCATCCTCTATTTATCATGTATCTATTTATCTATCTATCTATCCTGTATCTATCAATCATGTATCTATCTATCTATATCTATCTATCTATTATCTATCTATCTATCTATCTATCTATCTATCTATCTATCTATCTATCTATCTATCTAGTATCTATTTATGTATCTATCCATTATCTATCTATCTATCTATCTATCTATCTATCTATCTATCTATCTATCTATCTATCTATTATCTATCTATCTATCTATCTATCTATCTAGTATCTATTTATGTATCTATCCATTATCTATCTATCTATCTATCTATCTATCTATCTATCTATCTATCTATCTATCTATCTATCTATCTATCATCTATCTATCTGTTTATCTGTCTATCATAGAACTATCTATTTATCCATATACTATCTATCTATGTATCTCTCTCTCTATCTATTATCTATCTCTCTATCTATCTATCAATCTATCATCAATCTATCTATCTATCTATCTATCTATCATTTATCTACTATCTATCTATAAATCTATCTATCATTTATCATCTATCTATCTATCTATCTATCTATCTATCTATCTATCTATCTATCTATCTATCTATCATCATCTATCAAATCTGTCTGCCTGTCTTTGTATCTATAATTTATCTATAATGTATCTATCTATCTGTATGTCTCTCTTTCTATCTGTACAGGGTACACTATCTATCGGTCATGTATCTTTGTCTTCTTCATTATCATCTATCTAATCAACATATCTATTCATCTGTCCGTCTGTCTATCTATCTATTATCTATCTAATCTATTTATCTGTCTGTCTACTTATCTATAATGTATTTATCATGTATATATCTGTATGTCTATCTACCTAATGTATCTGTATGTATCAAGCTAGATGAGCACATTTAGTACTGATATATAGACACGTAGCGTTTAGATATTAATTTGTTGTTCAATTAATATTATAATGCTAATTATGGGGCCAGTAACTGGCCTGGCAGAGTGTCTGACGCTGGAGGAGCAGGTGTGCAGGTGCTGGGCGGCAGTAGGACTGGCCATTGGCTGACAGTTTCGGTGCAGGAGGAGCTTACAGGCAGTAGGGGGCGCTAAGCTTTCCCAAACTGTCAGGCTTCCCATTCCCATCCCAATAGTAGCGGTGTGGGCTCGGGTGCAGCAGCGGCTGCTCCGGGGGGTCCCGTTCCTTTTCATGTTGCAGCGGGTGTCTGTGTCCGGGTGTTTCAGTGAGCGGGTGACAGTCCGGCGGTGATTGGCTGCCCCTTCCCATGAGCCATTCCAGCACTCGCACCCCGGCGGGGCTATGTTAGAGGAGCTGCCCCCGTGCCCAGAACATGAGGCGAATGGCACGCAGACTGGCTCTGTCCCTGGCAGGACTTCTCTGGATCGCTCTGATCATCTTCTTCTTCTTGGGGGGCAGAAGTAAGTTGGAAGCGGAGGAATCCGAAGGGGATCCGGCTAAGGTAAGGGGCACATCGCTACTTGTCCCCAATAAGTACCCCGTGCCCATTGGCTGCCCGGACACACGTGATTGTCACTGGTGGCCCGCGGGCCGTCACTGAAACTGGGGGCGGGGTAACAATGAGGGATATTGGAATGGGATTATTTGCCCAGTTCTATTGGATCCCTAATGTCATTTCAGTGTAAACTTCTGCCTGATGCTTTATAAAGTGAGTGTGTATAATAAATATATAAAGTGAGTGTGTATAATAAATATAAAAAGTGAGTGTGTATAATAAATGTATAAAGTGAGTGTGTAAAATAAATGTATAAAGTGAGCGTGTATAATAAATGTATAAAGTGAGCATGTAAAATAAATGTATAAAGTGAGTGTGTAGAATAAATGTATAAAGTGAGTGTGTACAATAAATGTATAAAGTGAGTGTGTATAATAAATGTATAAAGTGAGTGTGTATAATAAATGTATAAAGTGAGTGTGTAGAATAAACGTATAAAGTGAGTGTGTAGAATAAATGTATAAAGTGAGTGTGTAGAATAAATGTATAAATTGAGTGTGTAGAATAAACGTATAAAGTGAGTGTGTAGAATAAATGTATAAAGTGAGTGTGTAGAATAAATGTATAAAGTGAGTGTGTAGAATAAATGTATAAAGTGAGTGTGTAGAATAAACGTATAAAGTGAGTGTGTAGAATAAACGTATAAAGTGAGTGTGTAGAATAAATGTATAAAGTGAGTGCGTATAATAAATGTTTAAAGTGAGTGTGTATAATAAATGTATCAAGTGAGTGTGTATAATAAATGTATAAAGTGAGTGTGTAGAATAAATGTATAAAGTGAGTGCGTATAATAAATGTATCAAGTGAGCGTGTATAATAAATGTATCAAGTGAGTGTGTATAATAAATGTATAAAGTGAGTGTGTAGAATAAATGTATAAAGTGAGTGCGTATAATAAATGTTTAAAGTGAGTGCGTATAATAAATGTATAAAGTGAGCGTGTACAATAAATGTATAAAGTGAGCGTGTATAATAAATGTATAAAGTGAGCATGTATAATAAATGTATCAAGTGAGCGTGTATAATAAATGTATCAAGTGAGTGTGTATAATAAATGTATAAAGTGAGCGTGTATAATAAATGTATAAAGTGAGCGTGTATAATAAATGCAGCTGAAATGTGCAGCCCACATAATCATAGCCAGGGCCACTGGCTTTTGCCTCAGTCAGTCTGCTTATTGTGGTCTAGTGGCACCAGCAGCTCTCAGACACTGCCATTTACTACTGGGACCTTAGCACTTTGGTGCTTGTGAAAATGGTCAGTGTTAAACTTCACTCTCTTAGTGGCTCTGTACAATCTCCATATGTGGGACTGCAACTCCCTACAGCCTACTGACTGGCATGCAGGTTGCACATTCCTGATTTATGTTATTTTCCCCTCCTCAGATAGGGCCCCAGACTTGCTACCTGGCCCCCAAGTGGAGACCAATAACACCTGAAACCTGATGAGTGATTGATGGGTATGTCCTGGGCAAGGGAGTTCCATGACTTGCCCTCTAGTCTAAACAGAAACTGAACAGCATAACTATGTGGTTTTTTATTGTTGGCCGTGTAGAAACGTGACTCAGACCCCACTGAATCCACCCAGGCAATGGGGCTAAAGGAATAACTTAGGTGATAGTGCAGCGCATCTCTTTTACTAAATACACATACTTTTTAATTTAAATGCATGCTTCAAGGCTGTACAGAAAGCAGGGCAGTCTGCAGCATACATCTGGGGTTTAAAGGGTTGATTTGGCAACTGTTTAATTGTATATGTATATATGTACACACGTATAGCACAAAACAAAAACTGTGGCACTGTGTTAGCCAGTAGCAAAAATAACAAATAAAAAAATCAAAAAAACCCCCCACAAATACAAAAAGTATTGTAGAAGTGATACCTATATAGGCTAACAATACTGATGGGCGAATTTGTCCCAAAATTTGCGAAACGGACGAAAAACTAGCGAAATGCGAATTTTGACATTGGCAACAATTCGCCGCCAGCGACATCTGACGCACATTATGTGTGTCCGTTAATTGTCGTCAGTGTCTAAATTGGCGCCGGCGTCGGAACCGTCGCTGGTGTCAAAAAAACTTGAAAAAAAACTTTTGAATTTTCAATGCGAATGCGCAAATTTATTAGCCGGTGGCGAAACTCAGAAATTCGCCGCAGATTCGATAGAAAATTATATAAACGCTAAATAAACCCTATAGGCTGGTTTTGCATCCGGGAAAGATTAATAATATCTTAGATGGGATCAAGGTACTGTTTTATGGATACAGAGAAAAAATAAATCATTTTCAAAACATTTGGATTATTTGGATATATGGAGTCTCTGGGAGATGGCCTTTCTGTAATTCGGAGCTTTCTGGATAACAGGTTTGCAGATAACGGATTCCATACCTTTATGTATATTTTTAAAACTATATATTTAAAACTATGTTCTAATACCTTCAAACACACAGGTATGGGATCTGATATCAAGAAACCCATTATCCAAAAAACATGGGCAGGTCTGGTGCTGTTTTAGGCACTGGATAATGAATATATTCGTCCTAGGGATGCCCCCCTAAAGAAACTGTCCTAAGCATTGGCCTTTTGTTGCCTATATAAAAATGTGGTCACCCAATACCAGGAGTGCAGCTTCCCATGCATTTCAGTGGGAAATGCGACAGCTCTGGACCAAAAAAGTCGCATGAATGGGAGGTGGAATGTTTGGTGGAGAATGCACTCGGGTGCCATATACCTAAGACGTGGTGCCCCATATTACAAAAACAGCCTTCCTCCAGAAAAGTGATCCCAAAAATAGATCCCCTACCTGTTTGTATATGTAATTTATCTAACACTTCTCTGTATTGTGACATCACTTTGATGGGGATTTGGTAATATCTCAGATGACACTGATCTCACTGCAAGTGGCGCTTTTGTCTCAGTGGCTCTGGAGGGTGACATTTAGTTCCTTGCTGCCGGCACAGTGTAGCTGAGAATGTGTTAAACGGAGAAGTACTTGGGATGCAGAAAGAGAGCCGATGAATAATTCATATTTAGCTGTATCCCCTGAAATGTCTCGGGGAGGGCTGTTTGCTTGTGAAGCACCACTGTATAATTAAGAGTTTTATTAAACCAACACGATCTCCTGTGCTCATTTAAGACTTATTTTCCCTTTCCATAAGTCTCGTCTTGCCCAATGGAGCGGTGGAAATAGGCAGATTCTCTGAGCCACAGAAGTTTTCCGCTTTGAAACCCCAATCGCTTTGTGGGTTCCTCTGGCTGCAAATTACAGTGAATTGTCTGATGAGCAATCAGGAGCTTTTATTCCAAATTAGCAACACTGAAAAGCAGCTTAATGAGCGATCAAAACCTGATGGAGTCGCTACACACACCACAACTATATCACAAGATGTCCTAAATCAGAGGAAGGCCATCTCTGACATCCTGAACTTCTACATGTGTTAGTATCATCCCACCAGGCATTGTGGGTAGTGTAGTTTTCTAACAGCTAATGGCGGCCGGGGCACTGTAAGCTACCCAAGAGAGCTGAATACAGCCCCAAAACCATACATCAAGCAAGTGCCTTATAATCCATGTCGTCCCAATCACTCTTCTTCTCATATTATGTTCCTCCAACTTCTTCCTTTTGCTCTCCCTTCGGATTACTAGGATTTTATACTCTTTTTTTTTTCTACCCCCCTTCTTGTATAATCCTCAACCCTCTTCTCTTCATCTTAGCATTTTCTCCTTCTCTCTCCATATGCCTACTCTCTCCTCTATCCACATTTCAACTTCTTCCCTTGCTCCCTCCATTCATATCTTCTTGTGTCTCCTTCACTCTTTGTTCTTCTCTTCTCTTACTCGTCTATCCCTTTCATTCTTGCCTTCTGACCTCTTTGCATTACCCTTCCCTTTCACTCTCCCTACTTAACCTCCTAGTCTTTCTGTTCTGCCTCTTACCCCTTCATCCACTCCTGTTCTCCCTTTTTTGTTTCATCTCCTGTGCTCCCCTTTCACTTTTCTCTTCTTGGCTTTGCTTTACACTTCTGTTTTCATCACCCCTATCTGAATCTCTACCACTTTTGTTCAACCTCTCAACCCCTCTTTGCTTTCCCATTCTTCCCCTTTCATGTTTCCCTTCCAAACTCCTAGTTTTACTTTTTTGTTCCACCCTCCATAGATGACCCCTTCCCCTTTCTGTTCTTCCCCTCTCAACACTCTTACCTCTTGAATTCTCCTTTTCTCTCACCATATCTCCTGTGCTATCCTATTTTTCGCTATCCTATTTTTCGCTATCCATGTTTTGTTTTGGCAAGTTGTTCTCCAACTATTCTCCAATTTCTTTTCTTTTTAAAGGTTTGCCACTCAAGTGATCTGGAAAGATCTGTTGTTGAAAAACCAGGGAGTTTATTGTGTGGTGCTCTTTCAACATAGCAACAAATCTCCTATAATCATGACTTTTCCAGTGTAAACAATGCCAATTTGCCCTATTCCCTTTATTAACTACGTTACCATTCACTTTACTCTGTCTATTTCCATAACTGAATCTCAGTGTACTGGAACTCAAGGTCTTGCTTGTGGTTCTGGCCTAGGTCTAACTCCTTCATGTTAGTCATGTTCAGTAACATCGACTACTTCTGATACAACATATGCCATGTACCAATTTCCTCTGCACTGAAATGTGAGTCCAAACATTTTGGATTTCTAAGATAAAATATTCTATTTTACTTATAAGGTCCCATCCTATGGGAGTAATAGGTGACAGTAGTGTATGCAGGCACGTGAAGCAGAGCTTGTGGGGGGACTCCTGTAAAATGTGTCCCCCCATTCCCCTCATTATTGTGTCTGCACAATGTATTTTAATTTATCTGCCTTTTCTGCCTAAATAAACATCAGCCTTCCACTACTGATTTAACTGAATATTTTGTATGGAAATGTGTTCGGCTAAAAGCTTTAACAATAGGGATCTGCCCCCCACCCTGAGTACATTTTTGAAGTAACAGTATTGCCATTTACTGGTACAACAGGAACAGGTTCTTATGCCTTGAATTATTGATTCCGAGATAAAACCAGCAGTTGCCTTGTATCCCATTATGCACCAACTCTTATGTTTCTTCTGATAACGGTAATGAAACACCTGCATAGAACTAGTGTGAGGGAATCGCTTAAATTATACTTTCAAAAATGTGCTACTGAATTGTGCTTAGTACAGGGGAATACCTAAGCTGCCATAGTTTTATGGTATCTCTCTGTACAGACTATGAGCAAACTTAGGGGCTGTTCCTGCTGAATTGTGCTTAGTACAGGGAATACCTATGCTGCCATTGTTTGACAGTAATTGTGAAAGCAAAATAGTTCTCCATTACTGTTTTATAATAAAATTTGTAAAACCCTTAAAAATACCCCTTGGCCAGCCCCCAATCCCCTGTAAACTTACCTTGTCCTTCAGTTCTTGTCCTGGCCGTGCCGTGGCCCGCCCCTTTTTGGCATAACCCCAACCCTTTGACATCACGCCACACCCCCTTTTTGTACCCGCCCCCACCAGCCGGAATTTTTTTGGGGAAAAGGTGGCAACCCTAGACTTGACTCAGTAGTAGAACAGTAGGACATAAAATGTCAGAATTACCTCTTATATCTCTCTCTCTCTTCCTTCTCTGGAGTGTAAGTTCCTTGGAACAGAAACCTCCCATCACATAAATGTAGTACAGGTATGGGACCCATTATCCAGAATGCTTGGGACCTGGGGTTTTCTGGATAAGGGATCTTTCCGTAATTTAGCTCTTTATACCTTAAATCTACTAAAAAATTATTTAAACATGAAATAAACTCAATAAGCTTGTTTTGCCTCCAATAGGAATTAATTACATCTTAGTTGGGATCAAGTACAAGGTACTGTTTTATTATCACAGAGAAAAAGGGAATCACTTTTAAAAATCTGAATTATTTGATTAGAAATGAGTCTATGGGAGACGGCCATCCCGTAATTCGGAACTTTCTGGATAACGGGTTTCCGGATAATGGATCCCATACCTGTATTTTAATGCTCTCCGCTTGCTGACTTACCATGGAATAACATTGTATGTAATAAAGTAAAACCCATTCAGTCATTTTAATTAGTTTTGGCGCCGTAACCTTCTACCAAAAAGGTCACCCCATGTGTAATTAAATCTAGTAGCAAATATCACTTGCAGCCGAAGGATTAAATGACCCACCACAAATATCCCCTGCGCTGGGAAAATGTTACATTAGCAAATAAATGGAATCATATTTACGATTATTGACGTTTTTGCGTCAAGCAGGGACTGTCTGGGAGCTGGAAGAACGTTGATCCGCGTTTAGAAGAGAAGATTCCGGTGCCTTAATAGCATCCGTGCCGTTGGTTGGTAACTGAACGCTCCCTGGTAAAACATCAATTCACTTCTGGTAACTCATTTGTTTCTTGTGCGTGGATGTTCGGGTAATTATAGTGAGGAGGCGAAAGAAATCAAGGTTATTAAAAGTCTTTAAAGGGGTGTCCACCCATGTTTTTTCCCCGTTACATAATGAAAAAAATGTCGTCCTCATCCACTTTCCAATTCATTTAAATATCTAATTACATTTACATTTGAAGTTATTTGTAAATGAAATTGCAATTGACAGCAGCATCTGTTTCTCCATTGCTATTGCCTTCAATGTATCAGAAATCAACTCCAGCTCCCACAATGCCTTGCATACCTCTCCAGCCTTGGCTGCGGGGAAGTTGAATACTGATACAATGTTGCAATGATGTGACTAGTCCAGGAAAAGGGAGGTTGGATTTAAAAGAGGCAGAAAAGGCTTTCAGTTCCAAATACATTTACAAATAACTTTAAAACCTTTGGAAGCGTCTAATAAATGTATATTGGGAAGTGGCCTAGAATGATATTTTCTTTCATTATCCAAAGGAATGGTTGTTAGGCAGAGTTCCCCTTTAAGGCTCATTTACCAATGCAATAAAAGTACTAGAAACATAAACTCATAAAATCTGAAGAGGGTATAATCAAGAACCAGTAATAATTCTGGCTCTGCCCCCCCCCATAAGGTTTGTTTGTGGGAGACAGAATATTTTTATTCTTGAAACATAGAAAGAGATTTATTCCTAGCGCTGCAGGAAGAATTTCTCAGCCGGAGCGAGTCCCTGGTTTGGCCACAATCAAATATTTGGTGCCTGAGGCACAGAGGAACCGAGGCTGCAGGGAAGCGACTTGGAACAAGACAGAACATTATTTTCAGCCATTTCTCTCTAAAAAAGTCCTGGCCTTCCATCTATATATGTTCTCCCCCCCCCCAAAGATAGTGATAGTGATCTAGATATTATGAACATTATAAACATTTTTTATGTAAAACAATGTATACATATATTGTAATATAATCACGGGGCAATTAAAGAATATTCTTTACTAGGGTTTTAGACTTATTTTGGGTTCTTAACCAGCCAGTTATTTAGTCACCGTTTCTCTCTAATCCCACTTTATATATGGTCAGGGGCGTAACTATAGAGGAAGCAGACCCTGCAATTGCAGGGGGGCCCAGGAGTGTAGGGGGCCCCAGGAGTGTAGGGGGCCCAGTGAGACCCTAATTAATGAGCAATTTTAATATATCTTGGTAAAATAGGCCAACTTATAAATATTTTGGGGCCCTAAATTGAATTTGCTATGGGGCCCAGTAACAACTAGTTACGCCACTGTATATGGTCCTGTCCTCCCCGAGCAGAGGTTGGGGCCCCTGTGGAGGAAGCCCTGGTAGGCCTTGAACCCTCCATTCTGACTGTGATAGCCCTTTAAGAGCAGAGATTCTGGGACATTTAGTCGGCCGGCAATAAATCGCCTCTTCTTCTGGGCGACATCTCCCGATACTGCCTCAAAATCGCCGGTGGGATGGCACTCGGAGCGATTTGTTTTCCAAAAGTCACCCGAAGTTTCCTCGTGAGGCAACTTCGGACAACTTCGGAAAACGAAGCGCACCGATTGTCATCCCGCCGACAATTTACATTCTAGCTGGCGGGAGGCAGTTCAGGGAAGAAGAGGAGATTTGTCGCTGGGTGACTAAACCTCCCCGAATCTGAGCGTGTGTCTCTGCCCTTACACTGGAGGCAGTCGGGATGCTGCATAGTTGGCATTAAGTAACTACTGGAAATTAAATTTTCTGAATGACATTGTCCTTTGTCTTAGGGCTGCAGCAAAAAAAGACTTCAGACTTATAAAAATACAGGGTTTTTTTCTCCAAAACCCCAGTGCAGCTAAGGGAGAAGTGTGTCTGTTGCAAAGTGTCAAAACACACACTGTTGCACTTGTGGTTTGACGGGAATCATTCCCGCTTCCGGCACTTGCCGTCAAAATTGCGTCTGCACGTAATTCTTTAGGTTCATGTCTGCTAGCTTGTTGATGCATTCTGCAATAGAATTACTGTCAGCTTGAAAGTGGTGATAGCTTCAGGGTACCCTTGCGTCACTTGGAGTATTTGTACGGGATTCGGACATACTGGCAGCAAGTGCAACTACAGGGAGGTGCTAGGAGAATCTTTAATGAATAGCGTCAATACACCCCAACTTCATCCATATTTGTGTGATCAAAATTGTAGTTGTAAATGAGCGCTTTTACCTTTGCTCTTCAAAGCCCAGCCTAAAGCTGGCCATGCATAGGGACGTCTCCAAACGAGTAGATCTCTTCGCGATATGTCCACCTTGAGGTGAGCGATATCAGATTACAACGAGAAGAATACGGGTGGTCGCATTGAGGGCCACATTAACGAAACCAATGCTGTTTTTGATCCAACAGGATTTTTAAACCCACCCAATCGACATCTGGCTGACTTTCATCCAGAAATCAGCCGGGGAAGCCCATTGGAGGGCCTCATACACTGCCCCATAAACTGCTGACTTGGGTCATATGTTGTAAAGGACCAAATCCTAGGGCTTCAGTACTCTCAGCCAAACTATAAGGGCTAAGGGCCTGAGTATAATTTCCTTTGGGGCTTCGGTTTCTTGAGCTTGTTGCTTTTCATGGAACTGGCTTCCACAGACATAGTGATCCAGAGTGCAAAACCTTAGGGATCGGAATATTATCATTTATTATGCCGCCGATGAGTGGTTGGTTTTATCTGCGAAATTGTATTATTGAAGCTGCTCTCCTTGTACAGACAGACTAAACTGATTTTAGCTAAAGTTTAGTTTTATTTTATCCCTTTGATAGTTATTTTGGGTGCCCAGGTAACTCATTTACTAACTTTTGCCACCTGGGCTGATTGTTCTCTGAACTTTTCCCACATTTAAAATCAGTGGAAAAAAACCCTCCCATAATCCACTGGCGGTGGAAATGCTGTGAGTAGGAATGTCACATGGTCACTGGCTACTTTGGGGATTCCCTGCCTCCCCCACTGTGAATCATTATGTTATAACCACTGTGTTAACTGATCCATTGCCTGGTGGCCTTTACTCTCTCCAGAACACTAACCAGTAACTAATGTGTCACTAGGATAATAACTAGAGGGTGTGCATTAAGCTCAGTAGTCACAGATTCCCAGGCTGCTATCAGGTAAGCTTAGGGTTATATATATATATATATATATATATATATATTATAACAGACACAATACTAGGCTGATTAGTTATACAGCATAGCTTCTGTGGCAAATGAACCTCAATTTCTGCTTAATGATTTTCCCCAACCCCTAAGCTTAGCTTCTCAGCAGCCCAGATCCCACTGAGCATGTGCAGTGCCACTGACACAAAAGATGCCTAACAAGATGGGGAGCTGCTGGCTGGCAAAGTATATAAAATACAACATTTAACCATGTTGATTTTAGGATTTATTTTAAATCTTCCTTACCATATGACTTTTTACTTAAAACTTACCAGCCTGGACTGCCCTGATCAGCGATCAATTAAAAAAAACAAGGTAGTTGGATTTACTTCCCCTTTAATTTTTAGGTGAACTTAGTTGTCAAGAAAAACAATAGAAATGAAACAAAAATGAAAAGTAAGGAGGAGATGATGGCACTTGGAGGTGGGCTTCCAGCAGGCATGAGTGGGATAAGCAGTGGAGCAATTAAGTCTAGTGGTTCGTGCAGAACACAAGCTGCCATGCTGACGGGCACACAAGTTGGCATTAAAGTCCTGTGCCGCAGAAGGTAACTGTGCGATGGATGAAAGTGAGACTCCTTCAGGTTTTTTCTCCCCCCATTCTCTTTAACAGGCTGCTTTGAAAAGGCTGGCATGCACAGAAATCATTAGCAGCCCCCGGATCCTCTTATCTCGGGCCCCTTTTCTGTTGAAAAGCCTTCACAAGTGTCTCGCCGGGGATCAAGGCAGGAGCCGAATGCAAACACTTCATTTTGCTGCCTGCCGAATCCAGCAGTGAGAATGAGGTCACGGTGGGATTAAGGGGGTGCTCTGGAGCTGCGGGTGTGAGCAAACATGGATTAACAGGCTAGGCTGTGTGTAGTGTTATGCCTCACTGCTCTGGATATGACACCAAAAAGGGGGGCTCAAGCATAGGAAATAGGGGCCCCTGAGCAGCCCTCCAGCCATTTATATACTAGTCGATAGCCCCACTGATGTGTCATCTGTAGCAAACTGTTAAAATAGAACATCAGACAATTTTATTTTCCACAGTGATACATTGGCTTTGGGGGGGAAGGTGCCAAGGGGTGCCCAGCTGTTGGCAAGTCTATCTCTTTCCTGGAAGCAGGCAAACTGATTAATGTATGTATGATGGCTCTGGGGGCTGTCAGGTGGGGGGAACATCTGTTTAATCAAGCTCCAGCACCGGCTTCATTAGACAAAGACATAAAAAGAGCCCTCGAGCCGATAATAAAACAGCGCCCCGGTTATTATATGTCACATTGCGAAAGGACGATCCGGCCTGGAGTAACGGGAATAATCAGGCTGGCATGTCATATACATTTATATGAATATTATAAAGAAACCCCCATCCTAGGGTGTAGGGGGGGGTGTTACAGTTCCACAAGCCTTGCGCGTTTGTGCAGTCGGCCCATAATTCTCTTTTTATCCAGCATGTTGTGAATACTGAGTAGCTCAGTGGAAGAATTAGAAGACTTTCCACAGACCTGATGCAGGTATTGAACCTGGGCCCAAATTTCTGAAAGTATTAGGCTAGAAATGCTATCCCTCGTGCTTTGGGGTTCCTTGCCTTCCAATGCCCCCACAGCCCTTTAGCAGGGAAGACCTGTGCCCCAAAGATGCCCCAGTAGCTCCCCATCTTCTTTTCTGCTGATTCCCAGCACATGCTCTGTGCTGCTGTCACTTACTGAGCTTAGGGACACACTCACAATATACAGTATATATACAATATAACATTCACAATACAAGGCTTATTAGTAATCAATTCATAATTCACAATTAATCAGCAGAAATTCAGATTCACATTACATGGCAGCATAGCAACCAGTGCAGCCTGAATCAGAATTTAAGAACCAGATTTCTATGACAGATGAACCTCACTTTCTGCTTAATGATTTTCCCCAACCCCTAAGCTTAGCTCCTCCCCAGCAGCCCAGAGCTCACTGAGCATGTGCAGTGCCACTGACACACAAAATATGCCTAACAAGATCCAAGATGGGGAGCTGCTGGGGGCAAATATGAAGACCTGGATCATTACTGTTATAGGGTTGCTGAACCTCTTGGCTGGTACATTAAGTTCAGTATATAAAATACAGCATTTCTAGCTACATTCAATTTTGGGTTTTAGTTCTCCTTTAATCCTCTAGTTACAAAATTGTATAAACTGTGGACTGCATGTGGGATTTGCCAAGAAATTGTAGTAGGAAAGCAGGTTGTTGGATGACGATTTGGTCACCCATGTGGCAAAATACCCACTGTACTAAGCACAATTCAGCAGGAACAGCCCCTAAGTTTGCTCATAGCCTGTACAGAGAGATACCATAAAACAATGGCAGCATAGGTATTCCCCTGTACTAAGCACAATTCAGCAGGAACAGCCTCTAAGTTTGCTCATAATCTGTACAGAAAGATACCATAAAACAATGGCAGCATAGGTATTCCCTGTACTAAGCACAATTCAGCAGGAACAGCATCTAAGTTTGCTCATAGTCTGTACAGAGAGATCCCATAAAACTATGGCAGCATAGGTATTCCCCTGTACTAAGCACAATTCAGCTGGTAAGTGTACAGCAGCCTTTTACATCAGACTTTTCTCTGGGTATGTGACCAAGCTGCGCCATTCAGTAGTCTCTCTGCAAAAGCCAATTCCTTTCTTGTCATTCTTCTATTTTGGGTTTGTGCTAGGAATGAAGGCTTCAGAGTGGCTGCTTTTGTCCCTCTCTTTTTTTCCCCCTTGTAAATATAGAACATGGGAGAAAATAAAAAGCTTTTAGTTGAGGTTTAGTGAAAGGCGGCTAAATGACAGTTAGCATGACAGCCAGCGTGACATGAAGTTTTTCTTACTTTAACGGCCGAGAACCATAATACTCTCAAGTGCGGATTATTGTATGGTATGTCCTCTGCCCCAGTTTTGTTGCTTACATAGAATTTGGCTCTGTGTTTTATATACCAGCTGTATCATATGGTACCCTCACTGTATGCCCCAAAGTACTGCTTTGTGATAGATATAACCCTTACGTGCCAGGACTGTGGTGCCCTACCTACTGCCTCTCACTGTATATAAAACCTTGGGGTGCTAGTACCTACTGCCTCTCACTGTATATAAAACCTTGGGGTACCAGTACCCACTGCCTCTCACTGTTTGTACAAACCTTGGGGTGTCTGTACCCACTGCCTCTCACTGTATATAAAAACTTGGGGTGTCAGTACCCACTGCCTCTCACTGTATATACAACCTTGGGGTGTCAGTACCCACTGCCTCTCACTGTATATAAAACCTTGGGGTGCCATTACCCACTGCCTCTCACTGTATATAAAACCTTGAGGTGTCTGTACCCACTGCCTCTCGCTGTATATAAAACCTTGGGGTGTCAGTACCCACTGCCTCTCACTGTATATAAAACCTTGAGGTGTCTGTACCCACTGCCTCTCGCTGTATATAAAACCTTGGGGTGCCAGTACCCACTGCCTCTCACTGTATATACAACCTTGGGGTGCCAGTACCCACTGCCTCTCGCTGTATATAAAACCTTGGGGTGCCAGTACCCACTGCCTCTCACTGTATATAAAACCTTGGGGTGCCATTACCCACTGCCTCTCACTTTTTATAAAACCTTGGGGTGCCAGTACCCACTGCCTCTCACTGTATATAAAACCTTGGGGTGCCAGTACCCACTGCCTCTCACTGTATATAAAACCTTGGGGTGCCAGTACCCACTGCCTCTCACTGTATATAAAACCATGGGGTGCCAGTACCCACTGCCTCTCACTGTATATAAAACCTTGGGGTGCCATTACCCACTGCCTCTCACTTTTTATAAAACCTTGGGGTGCCAGTACCCACTGCCTCTCACTGTATATAAAACCTTGGGGTGCCAGTACCCACTGCCTCTCACTGTATATAAAACCTTGGGGTGCCAGTACCCACTGCCTCTCACTGTATATAAAACCTTGGGGTGCCAGTACCCACTGCCTCTCACTGTATATAAAACCTTGGGGTGCCAGTACCCACTGCCTCTCACTGGGGCTCATTTACCAACACTGGGCAAATTTGCCCATGGGCAGTTACCTATAGCAGCCAATCAGTGATTAGCTTTTTGAAGCCAGCTGCAAGTACAACAATGAATGCAGCAATTTGATTGGTTGCTATGGGTTACTGCCCATGGGCAAATTTGCCCAGTGCTGATAAATGACCCCCACTGTATATAAAACCTTGGGGTGCCAGTACCCACTGCCTCTCACTGTATATAAAACCTTGGGGTGCCAGTACCCACTGCCTCTCACTGTATATAAAACCTTGGGATGCCAGTACCCACTGCCTCTCACTGTATATAATAGCTTGGGTTGTCAGTACCCACTGCATCTCACTGTATATAATACTTTGGGGTGTCAGTGCTTTCTGCCTCACAATGCATAAAATATCTTGGGGTGCCAGTGCCAATTGCCTCTCGCTGTATATAAAACCTTGGGATACCAGTGTGCATTGCCTCTAACTGTATATAAAACATTGGGGTGCCAGTGCCCACTGCCTCTCACTGTATATAATACCCTAAGGTGCTGGTGCTCTCTGCCTCTCACTGTATAAAATACCTTGGGTGCCATTACCCACTGTCTCTCACTGTATATAATAACTCGGGGGGCCTGTACCCTGCTTCTCACAGTATAAAATGTACATGGGATGCCAGAACCCGCTGCTTTGCACTGTACATAATATGGAATTGTAAATGTTATTGTTGCACCTGAGGTATGTGAGTAAATCCCATAAGTCTAGTCCATTTCTAGGGGTGTTTAAGGTGACTTAATGTCATTTGCGCAAAAAACGCATCTTGTTTCCTAGTGACTGTTCTTGACTGTACATATTAATGAAGCCGACTAAGTGCCTTGTCTGCAAAACAACCGTCACAATAACGGCTTCTCGCTGTGAAAAGTGCAGATGAGTGAGTGCGTTCCGCAACAGCCGCCTCCCTGAGTAAATGGGGAAGTGTCACACCCATCAAAATGCCGCCGCTTCTACTGGATGTTAAAAATGAATCAGCCGCAAATTATTTTTATTTTTTCTTACAGTCTTTGAGACAATAAAGGACTTATTAAAAAAATTCATTTTTTTTATTCTTCAAACAATACAGTCATTCTCTTTGGCCATCCCACGAAACTTACTTTTGGGGAATTCTACTTGTTTACTTTAAACAGAAGCAGTTTGGCCAGTGAGTAACAGAAAATGTGTTTGTACAGCTTGGTGCATAGGGTGCATAGCATCATCATCATCATCATCATTTGTTTATATAGCGCTGTCAAGATACGCAGTGCTTATAGCACTGATATTGCTGCAGGAAGCCTAGAGCACCATCATTCTAGTGCAGGAATGTTCAACTGGAGGCCTGCAGGACAGATGTGGCCATTCAAAGGATTTTTATGGCCTTCAGCTTGCTTAGTTGGCCCACTTCATATAATAGTTGGACAACACTGTTCTAGTACATAACCAACTGGATTCCTGTTTCTACTTGTAGGAGGCTCCCCGATGGCCTTAGAAATCCTTCTAGTTGTCATTAGGAGCTATGTAAGTGTAAGTGAAGGATATTAATGCTGAGCTATCACTAAAATAATCTTGTTGACTTTAACAGCTAATAACTGTGCTTATCGAGAACCAAACAAAGGTTTTCTGATTGAACCCTACTGTGATCACACCACCACCACCACCACTACCACCAGGTTCTTTAGTACTTGACCATTATGTGGTATGTTGGCTTTATATAATGAGGAAATGGACATTCTCCTGGATCTACTGTCAGGTTTGGAGGTGGTGGCGGCTCCAGGGTTCCCCTGTGTCAATATGAGCTCAGTTCAGAACAGGAGGCACGAAGGACTGAATACCAAATACCTTGAATGGGATTTTTTTGGCGCAACTCATTGTAGAGAAATTTGTGTGGTGCTGCAACTGCAATAGAAGTCATATATCATTCAATTACATTAAAATGTTCTTTAAAACTTTTACATTATAAGGGAGATTGGGTCACCAGTTCCAGAAAATCAGGATTGGCCTATCCTGACCTACCATCAGTCCTGTTTTTATCTCGGTTGACCAGGAATTCTAACATACAAAGGAGCAAAGATGATTACTATGGGAACACATTGAGCGTGGCTAGCACATCCTCAATTTCTGTTTGGCAGTGTTGGTTAATTGGGTTGATCCTAGGTCTACAGAACAACAGTCAGAGCCAAGACACAGGTACCTTAATGACTTGTTCAGCTTGGATATGTCCCAACCACAGGCATTTGAGTGTCATTATATTGGGACCAATGATCCGTCAGACAAAGAGACGATTATACAGAGAATCACAACAGAAGGAAACAAAGCCAAGGGCTTCTGAAGCATGGAGAAGATGATTAATACCGTTATTCCTCTTTGCTTTGATTGAAGTGTGAATATCGGGTAATTGTCCTGATGGCCAGGACAGTCTATTAGACAGCTGTGTGTATTACTAGTAATTAAAGGTAGCCAAATGGCCCTGACAGAAGGAGACATTTATCCTTGGAATGTCATTACCTTGGCACATATTATGTTAACAAATCTATTTTTTTCTCTTTCTGACAGATCTGTCGGAATTTTTTTCCCCTTTCCATTTTAATTACCTCTCCCCCTTGTGAGACACACATATTTCTGTTTGATTCCCGTCTCATCCTGATAAGAGAAGGAAAATAACAATGTGAAGATGTGGCTGATAACTTATATCAGAATGGAGTTTAATTATGCTAATGTACCATCCGAGTCAGTTTCAAATTAGTGTTTTTCAGTCCGTGGAGAGGTTTAACGAGCCTTTGTTTGTGGAGATAAACCGGCCTCTTAACTCGGGATGTCAGACTTTTATTGTAGAGTTTATCTGAACTACCTTGGCTTGTTAGAGTAACAAACCCTTGTTCGACTGAATGAAAATTGTCATTATGCACAAGATGTTATTGGCGGAGTGTGCCAAGGTTAAACCCCTATCATTCAAAAAAATCTTTATTTTCCCAAACTAGCCTACATCTTTGAGTGAATGTGAGTAGGGTTGGAGACTTTGAGGAACCGAAAGCTACCTGCCTGCTTGCATATTTTATGGGCCTATCTTCTTACTTTCAGTCCATGTGATTGTAGCTCAGACTCACTGGTCTGAATTCCATTGGTCCTTGTATAAAATATCCGCTTCCTGATGCATTTCCTACACATTCAGATGCACTGATTGGTTGGTGGCTCACTTGGTTACTTGGTTACACACAGATGCATGGAGCAAAAATAAAGAAGGGCATAAAATCTTCAGATGTATTGAATAAGGGAAAATGATAAGAGGGTGGTACTGGGCAGAAGGGAGTGGGAGAGAAAAAAACAAGATGCATTTGGGTCACTTTAGCCTCCTATTGTATTGTACTGGTTATAGACCCGTGTCTGCCCTTAGGGTTACCACCAGACCAGTGTTTGACCTGCCCAACTGGTCTGATAAATTCTTAACCCCACAACTCCTTCCCTTCCCTGACCCTTTTGCTGCCCTATTATCAGGGGTGCTCCGCCAATGAGTCGAGTTGAGGCGGCAGCGCCCCACTAGGTACCAGGGGCAGCAAAAATGCTGCTCCTGGTACTTTAAGAGCGAATTTCCGGGGGAGGGGGGCATCAGCAACTGCTGCTGCCTCAGGCGGCGGAGGGGCCAGGATCGCCCCTGCCTATTATATCTTACATGGATAGACCTGCATGATCCGCCCTTTCACCTGCCCAATCCACCCCTTTCCACACCCACTCTGCCCCTTTTCCATGCCCACTACGCTTCCAAGTGGCATCACCACTGGCCTCGGACCCAAAGGCCAGTATTCTTTCAAAAAAAAAGTGTCAACTCTACGTGCCCTTGATTATGGTTCTTGCCACCTGCCCTGACAATAACTACAATTTTGCCTCATCCTATCTGTATCTCGCAGCTTTGCTAGTTTGACCTCTGAAATGGAATGTTCCTGCAGGTGCAGAAATTTCAGGGGACACAACAGAGCATTGGTGAATACTAGCACTGGCAGAAGTCATCTTTTACATAGAAGAGTAAGAACAATTACCTTCCAGAAACACTAGACATACAGAGACTGCCTTTAACTAAGGAGAGAACACAAATGTCCGAGCTTTGTTACCTGGCAGGATTCATGGCATTGTCTGAATCTCAATAATATGTTTGCTCATTGCCGGCAAAAGTCAATAGCTCATCTAATAGCTACACAAGGAAAATTGCTGGTGTTCTGCTTGGGTAATTACATGATTTACCAGTTGCTTTCTTGTCCTCCTTTACTTCAATAGTCATTAACAATAGGGAATATGTAAAACATTCCATAAAACTTACACCACCTTGATTTGTAATGTCCATAATAACGTGTTGTACTTCCCCCAACTTGATATGGGAACTCAGAATTACTGCAGACTAACACTATGAACACAAAAGCAACTTTTTGGCTTTCATGGACTGCTTAAAGGGATACTGTCATGGGACATTTTTTTTTCTTCAAAATGCACTTCCGCTCCAGCAGAATTGTGCATTGAAATCAGTTTCTCAAAAGAGCAAACAGATTTTTTTTATATGACACACTTTTTATAATACACTTTCTGGTTCAGGAATAAAATTTTATATTGTAGAGTGAATTATTTGCAGTGTAAACAGTGTAATTTACAAATAGAAATTACATCATAAAAATCATGACAGAATCCCTGTAACCACTGTTCTGCATTCCATCTAACCAATAGCTTCAGTAGGTGGTAATTCATTCTGGTAGGTTGCAGCTGAGTGAAGAAACAAACCTTACTACCCATGTTCTCCTTGTGAATGAAGAAAGCAAATGCCCTGTTTATGATTCTCATTACTGGATCTTTTGTCTAATTCTTTTCCAGACTCAATTCAAAACATGAAAAGCATTAGACCTTAAAAATTAGGCCTGGATCCAACAGACCAGTGATGCCCCAACCAGTGTCTCATGAACAACATGTTGCTCACCAACCCAATGGATGTTGATCCAAGTGGCCTCAAAGCAGGTGCTTATTTTTAAGCTTTAGTTGCATAAAGACTATATAGAGCCTCCTGTAGGCTGCCAGTCCACATAGGGACTACCACTAGCCAATAACAGCTCATATTTGGCACCACCAGGAACTTTCAGCATGTTTATGTTGCTCTTCAGCTTCTTTTACATTTGAATGTGGCTCATTGATACAAAAAGGTTGGGGAGCCCTGTAATAGACCATGCCCAATTATATCCAGATTTCCTGAGTGCCTGCTACTTGGTGCTTTTGCTACTTTGCTACTTTGCTTTTGGTGTCCAAGGATTGAGATTGTCCACCCACAGTTGATGGAAATGGATGTACAACTGGCAATAAATTATTATCAAATCTACATGAAAGTCTTTGAAAGTAATGGGATAACTAATGTTGGGTATGGTCTCTGCTGTTTGCCATTCAGACCCCTACTACTTTCAGTTACTATATAATCCCACCAGAGCCATGTTGAGTTTTTTGTAGACCTTTGCATGTCGAGGAAGAAGATCTAATTTGTAATGGCAGTTTTAACTAGTTATGGAGCGGTAGAAGAAGCAGTGGCTATACCGTTATATTGCACACAGTGGGAAACTAACCAATCTCATGGAAGATTAAACTGAGAGGAGCTTTACCTTTCAGTAGGATTCTCTTGGTCTGCTAGACCATATAACTTATCCAGGTCTAATAGAATAACAAAACTGACTGTCCACCATGTTACTGCATGAATAGCCCTCTTTGTCTACTTTTATGAATTTTATGAATAGGTAGAACAAAATAATGGCAAAACATGAGCTGATTATAAAATGGGTCTATGTATTCTATTTCTGTTGCCTCTACAAGTCAACCTGTCCATGGAAAACACATTGGAAAAGCTTGTGTAGTCACTTAGCCCCGGACCACCCTTCTTGATCTGCTGTCCAATGAAATTTCTTCAATAATGGAAACCAGAAGATTCATATTCAACAGAATATACTTCATTATCCAACATGTAGTTATTACCTTATTGATAGATATTGAAAGGAAATCTAGTTAAAAGTACAGTTTTCAGCATCCGCCAAATCCAAACCCAATGTTCAGTCAGCATTAGGTTTTTTGCTGAGGCAGCGTGCTCATGTTCATAGTAAAAAAATAAACATGACCTAAGGCTTCATTCCATGCTGGGCAAATGATAGCAAGCTCCAGTCTTCCGGAGTAATTCGGACTGTAGGAAATGAACAGCTCTTGCTCATGGGCAGTAAAGCTTAATGCTCTCCTGGGTTGTCCACAAATTTGCAGTTGGTTATTAACGTTTTATTTCTTTACATCAAATTGCAGCTTAGTTAAATACTTGTTTAGAAGGAAATATATAAATATATATAAATATATATATATATATACAAATCTTAAATTGGGACTGATGTTTCTTATTAAAGGCATTGTAAATATCTTCATGCAATGCTTACCACAGGACTGTTTTGCATGCAAAGTGTGCATTCTGTTCTGTAGTGTCTCAGGAGATGGAACCTCATCTGTTGCACACTCCTGCAGGACCAGCCTGATGGTCAGTTGCCATGACATTGGGGACTAATCCTTCTCTACTGACCCATCTTACCATATTGTAGCTGCCTTCTCGTTCCTTAACTGAACTGATGCCATTTTTCCTACTGTTGCCAACTGATCTGTGTACTTTTGTTCATAGAGATATATTATACCATTATATTAATTATACCATACGCTTTTTAATAGCAGTAACCTTGTTAAAGGCTAAGAATGCAGTGATATTAAACCATATGCCACTGTGACTTCTAATACATCTATGTATTACATTTAGGGATAGTTTACACCTTAGGCTGCTAGTGGATGCTCTGTGTTGTACTGAAAGGTTGCAAGTTGGGTATCACTGATAAAAATTGTCACTGTCGCTATCTTGTCCTGCGGTTTGTCCCCAACCAGTGGCTCATGAGAAATATGTTGCTCACCAACCCCTTGGATGTTGCCTACAGTGGCCTCATAACAGGTGCTTATTTTTGAATTCCAGGCTTGGGTTTTGGTTACATAAAAACCAGGTGTAGTGCCAAACAGAGCCTCCTGTAGTCAGTCCACATAGAGGCTACCAGTCGTCAATGACAGCCCATAATTGGCACCCCCAGGAATTTTTCTTCATGCTTGTGTTGCTTTTCAAATTTTTTTTACATGTGGCTCACAGGTAAAAAAAAGTTTGGGGAACCCTGCACTATAATGTCTTACTGTAGGTGTCAGGGAGCCGGGAGCTCCCTCCAGGGAGGTAGTCTGGATCAAGGAGGAAGCCCTCTTGAGGGAGCAAGGTCGCGGTATCCAAAGGGTTAAGCAGAATCAAGGTCAAAGTCCAGGCAAGAGTTCAATGGCAGGCAGAACAGGATCAAATAACAAGAGTCCAGGCAGTGGGTCAAAACCAAGGCAGGAGCAGGAATCAGGATACAGGAAACACAAACAGGAACCCAGGATTAATGGCAGTAAATCCTATTCTTGGGCGCCGTCACAGTGTTTTGGGCGCCCTTTTATGATGAGATCCCGGCACCAGAGATGACATCATCATACAGCGACGCTGCAGCCATGTGTTCAGCATGGGTGCCGCCATCTTGGATCTTCACTGTGACCGCCGGGAATGTAAACAGCGCCGTCGGATACTTCTGGGTCGGGTACGTCTGGCAGTCCTGACAGTACCCCCTCCCCCACGGGGGGCCTCTGGACCACCAGGACAAGGCTTTTGGGGAAACCTGGCGTGGAAATCCCTCACAAGACGAGGAGCATGAACATCAGAGTGTCCTTCCCAGGAGCATTCTTCAGGGCCAAAGCCCTTCCACTTGATGAGGTACTGAAGAGAACCCCTGGAGATTCTGGAGTCAAGGATCTTTTCCAACTCATATTCTTGTTGACCATCCACAGAGATAGTAGGAGAGGGAGACTGGTCAATAGAAAAGCGGTTGGAGGTAGCGGGTTTCACCAAGGAGACATGAAACACGTTGGGGATTCGCATCTCAGGGGGAAGCTGAAGTCTGACAGCCACAGGATTGATAATCTCCAAGATGGGAAATGGACCCACAAACTTCGGACCCAACTTGGGAGATGGCACCTTCAGACGAATGTTTCGGGAAGAAAGCCAAACTTTATCACCAACCTTGAAGAGAGGAGAGGACCTACGTCTCCGATCCGCGAAGGTCTTGTGCACAAGAGCACTCTTCTCCAAATTAAACTTGGTTGCAGCCCAAATAGCGGACATATGGGCCGCATGGTCATCAGCGGCTGGGACATCAGTCAAAACAAAGTCTTGCGGAAAGGCTTGAGGATGTTGGCCATACACAGACATGAATGGAGATCTTCCAGTGGATGAATGACAGGCGTTGTTATGAGCAAATTCCGCCCACGGGAGAAGGTCAGACCAATCATCTTGGCAGAGGGAGACATGATTTCTCAGGAATTGTTCTAAGGCTTGATTCACTCGCTCCGCTGCCCCATTCGTTTGGGGATGATAGGCAGAGGAGAATTGGAGAGCAATACCCAAGACCTTGCATAAGGAACGCCAAAACTTCGCCGTGAACTGGGAACCTCTGTCAGAGACAATCTCCGCCGGGAAGCCATGCAGGCGGAAAATGAATTGAATAAACAACTGTGACAACTTCCACTGCAGATGGAAGCTTCCGTAAAGGGATGAAGTGGGCCATCTTGCTAAAACGATCTATGACGACCCAGATCACGGTGTTCCCACTGGAGGGAGGAAGTTCGACTATGAAGTCCATTGCCAAATGCGTCCAAGGACGAGAGGGGACAGGCAAAGGCTGTAGTAACCCGCTAGGGCGAGAATGGCTAGGCTTGGAAGTGGCACAAACGGTACAAGCAGCAACAAAGTCTTTGACATCTTTACGAATAGTCGGCCACCAGACTAGACGCCGTAAAAGTTCTAGAGTCTTAGCAGGACCAGGGTGTCCCGCTTGCTTGGAGCTATGAGTCTGTTGCAGGATAGGCAGACGAAGTTCAGGAGGTACGAATGCCATTCCGATGGGAGTATCAGGAGGAGCAGAAGATTGACCAGCCAGAATTTGATCAGCAAATTGAGGGTATAAAGAAGCGATGATCTTGACAGGAGGAATAATTGGCTCTTGTCTTTCAGGAGTACGATCCACCGGAGTGAAACTTCAAAACAGAGCATCGGCTTTCCGATTCTTGGAGCCAGGGCGATAAGTCAAGACAAAGTTAAATCGAGAGAAGAAGAGAGCCCACCTTGCTTGTCTGGGATTCAGCCTCTTGAGAGATTGAATGAACTCAAGATTCTTATGATCTGTGTAGATCGTGACTGGGATCAAGGAACCTTCAAGGAGGTGACGCCACTCTTCTAAGGCAAGCTTGACAGCCAGGAGTTCTCGATTTCCTACATCATAATTATGTTCGGCAGGAGAGAACTTCTTAGAGAAATATGCACATGGGTGCAACTTTCCATCAGAGGGATGTCTTTGGGACAAGATAGCTCCAGCTCCAACTTCAGAAGCATCCACCTCGATGAAGAAAGGTAACTCCGGATCAGGATGGCGGAGAACCAAAGCGGAAGTGAAGGCATCCTTCAGGGATTGAAAGGCTTCAATAGCAGACGGGGGCCACAAGCTGGGTTTACCCCCTTTTCGGATGAGGGCCAGGATAGGAGCAATGCGAGAAGAGAACCCTTAATGAATTGCCGGTAGTAATTGGCAAAACCAATGAATCTCTGGATTGCCTTAGTGCTCAGCGGTAGGGGCCACTCTTGGATTGCAGACACTTTCACAGGATCCATCTCGAAACCCTCTGGGGAGATGATATAGCCCAGAAAAGGAACTTGGACACTTCAAACACACATTTCTCCAGTTTGGCAAAGAGAGAGTTCTTCCTCAAACGAGAGAGTACTTCCTTCACCTGGGAGCGATGGCTTGCAAGGTCCTTGGAGAAAATCAGGATGTCATCTAGGTACACGACCACAAACTTTCCCAAGAGATCCCGGAAAATGTCGTTCACGAATTCTTGAAAGACAGCGGGGGCATTGCAGAGACCAAAGGGCATTACGAGGTACTCATAGTGCCCATCACGAGTGTTGAATGCTGTCTTCCATTCGTCACCTTCACGGATGCGGATGAGGTTATACGCCCCACGGAGATCCAACTTAGTGAAGATTTTAGCCCCCTTCAGTTGGTCAAAAAGTTCTGCGATCAGAGGCAAGGGATACCGGTTCTTAACGGTGATTTTATTAAGACCCCGGTAGTCAATACAAGGACGTAGGCCTCCATCCTTCTTCTCCACGAAGAAGAATCCAGCCCCTGCAGGAGAAGTAGAAGGGCGAATAAACCCCCGCTGGAGATTTTCTTGGATATATTCCTTCATGGAAGCGGTCTCTGCTGGGGAGAGAGGATAAGTGCGACCTCTAGGAGGCATGGTTCCAGGCAGGAGTTCAACTGGACAATCGTAGTGACAATGAGGAGGGAGAAATTCTGCAGACTTTTTACAGAAGACATCAGAGAATTCCTTGTAGAAGGAGGGAAGCGTCTTCAAATCTGACGTAGAAATATTCACCCTCTGGATGGGTTCAGCAGGAAGGCAATGCTGTTGGCAGTATGGACTCCAACGGGAAACCTGCCCCGGGGACCAATCAATAATAGGGTTATGCAGGCGTAACCAGGGAAGCCCCAAGACGACTGGAACAGAAGGACAGGAAATAATCAGGAACGATAACTTTTCTTTGTGTAAAGTCCCAACCTGCACAGGCAATTCCCCAGTCGTCATAGAGATAAACTCGGATTCAAGGGGTCGGTCATCAATGGCGGTTACTCGAAGTGGAGGAGTCAATGGAAACAGGGGAACATTCATATGCTTGGCAAAGAGAGCGTCCATGAAATTTCCGGCAGCTCCAGAGTCAATAAAAGCTGAGCCAACAATGGTCTTAGTGGACAGACGGATCTGTAAAGGCAGAAGAAACCTGTGAGAGTTCTCTTGTGACTTGGGAGTAACGCCCCCTACATGAGTCTTTCCAAGGTTACCTTGAAGAGAGGAACTCTGAGGCTTCACAGGACAGGAGTTGGCAAAGTGAGATTGACCCCCACAGTAGAGACAAAGTCCAGCCGTACGTCTCCGGAGTTTCTCCTGTTCAGAGAGACGAGCTCTTCCGACTTGCATAGGTTCCTCCGGAAGAATAACAGAAGGCTGCTGGGGGGTAGGAGGTAATAGAGGTCTTTGAAAGCGAGGAGCAAACATGGGTTGAAATTTCTTGACTCGGTCCCTATCAGCTTGATGTTCTCTCTGACGGGTGTCCACCTTGACAGACAAAGCAATGAGGTCTTCAACCTGCGTGGGTAATTCACGAGAGACCAGGTCATCTTTGAGGCGGATAGAGAGACCATTGTAGAAGGCAGCATGATAGGCATCATTGTTCCAACAAGTCTCTGCAGCGAGAGTACGGAATTCAATGGCATATTCTGCAACACTGCGATTTCCTTGGCGGATCTGGAACAGACGAGAAGCTGCGGTCGCCACCCGACCGGGAGCATCGAACACAGTCCGGAATTCTTGAAGGAAGGCTTTGGAATCATCAATTAAAGGAGACTCCTTCTCCCAGTGCGGAGATGCCCATTCGAGCGCTTTCCCTGCCAGACGAGTGATCACGAAACCAACCTTTGCTCGCTCAGAGTTAAATTCTGCAGGTTGCAGGGCGAACCGAATCTGGCACTGATTCACAAAACCACGACAGGCTTGAGGGTCGCCACTGTAGAGAGGCGGTGCAGGAATACGTGGACCAGAAGTGGAGGACTGTGTAGCCATGTCGGCAGCAACTAGCGTGGGCGTTGTCGGCGTTGGAGTAGTCGGCGTCAGCATAGATAACTTTTCCAAAATCGCCTCCAGCGTGCGTCCGACATAATTTTGCCGAGCTTCGTACGCCTCCATGCGAGTATGCAGACCTCGAAAGGCCCTGCCGAAATCTGGCTGAGCTTCCTCAGTGGGATCCATGGCCCAAGAATAATGTCAGGGAGCCGGGAGCTCCCTCCAGGGAGGTAGTCTGGATCAAGGAGGAAGCCCTCTTGAGGGAGCAAGGTCGCGGTATCCAAAGGGTTAAGCAGAATCAAGGTCAAAGTCCAGGCAAGAGTTCAATGGCAGGCAGAACAGGATCAAATAACAAGAGTCCAGGCAGGGGGTCAAAACCAAGGCAGGAGCAGGAATCAGGATACAGGAAACACAAACAGGAACCCAGGATTAATGGCAGCAAATCCTATTCTTGGGCGCCGTCACAGTGTTTTGGGCGCCCTTTTATGATGAGATCCCGGCACCAGAGATGACATCATCATACAGCGACGCTGCAGCCATGTGTTCAGCATGGGCGCCGCCATCTTGGATCTTCACTGTGACCGCCGGGAATGTAAACAGCGCCGTCGGATACTTCTGGGTCGGGTACGTCTGGCAGTCCTGACAGTAGGTATCTGATTCTACTGTTCATATTGTCTTCCTACCTACCTTACCTTATCCTGATTTCACCATATTGTTTTATTGTCACAATCTAGCCTTCTTGTCCTTTTGTACTAACATCTCTCGCACCATATTGTCCTGTTGTCCCATTTTGCCCTACTGTAGCCATGTTGAGCTAATGCCCTACTGTCTGAAAGTCCATTTCTGTGACATTTGGGGTTGAACTTTGATCTGATGTCCTTTGAATTCATAGCAACAGCAATTATGTTCATAGATCTGCACACACACTATTTATATGCAGTTTAAATTTTTTTTAAATACACCACTGTATCATACTGTACTTGACCCAAACTAAGATATAATTAATCCTTATTGGAAGGAAAACCAGCACATTGGGTTTATTTAATGTTTACAAGATTTTCTAGTAGGTAAGGTATGAATATCCAAATTACAGAAACATCTGTTATCCATAATACCACAGGGCCTGAGCATTCTGGATAATTGGTCCCATACCGTACTACAATCAATATCTTGGCACTGTCCTTCTGTTGCTATCTTCTCCTTTTGTCCCATTTTAACCTACTGCCTTGATCTTGACCTAATGCCAAAAGCATTCCCTACTTTAGCCATCTTCTCCTAATATAAACGTCTTGCTCTATTATAGCTATCTTGATATATTCTTCGATCATGCCACATTATTGCCAGCTAGTTTTACAGACTTCACCCTGTCTTACTGTCCCACCCTGCCCTATTTTAGCCAATATGTTCCAATATTACCATCTTGTCTTACTGCTACCATCTTGTTCTAGTGTTGCAGTCTTGTCCTACTGTTGCCAATTTCTCAGCCACAAATTGGTATTTCCTTCTTAAATCTTTTAGCACAATGTTTAACATTTGTAAGATGGAATGCTAGTGTCAGGGCAGGGAACAATATATTACTGTCCGGTTCCACTGAGTTGCAACATTTTGGAATGAACCCGGTTTGATGAATAGCCAGTATAGTGCTAATGATTTCACTATAAAATATCTCCCGTTAGCAGTAAGAGGTGTTTGTCCGTTCTCAACTCGAAATGCCAGGGCAGAATCCTATTTCATCCAAGCACAGCCGGGCTGTTAATTTTCTGTAAAGAACATGGCAAACTGAAAAGAGCTTGTTAATTTTGCTCATGTAATTACAATTAATGAATTTAACCCAATTACACTTCATTACTGCTTTTCCATTGTAACAATGAGTAATAGAGACATTAATATTGATTGCGAGAGAGCTGTTTATTGCAAAATCCCTCTCTGTATTTATAGGATTGTGAATATTTACAGAATTATTGCCTAATTCTGAAAAACATGTACCACAGAGTTTCATATTTTGGTGTTTAAATAAGCAAACAGTTCCCTGCTTATACCCAGGTTCCTTAAGTCATGACAGTATGATATACAATTAAAGTATATACTGTATGTGTGTGTTCAGAACATTCCTTCTATGTGTGCTTGTATTTATGCATACGGATGGTAGCTTCTATACTAGACAGTAAATTATGAGGTTATAACTTGTGTTCGTTATTGTCTGCATGTTCCTTTTTCTTCTCCTGCTCTCTCTGTTCTGGGTGCTAGCCTTCTTTTGTTTACTTTCATCTGGAAGCCATGCTTTCCCAGTTGCTGTTATGGGATTATCATTTTAAATCCATGAAACAGAGGGTCATTCCCAAGGAAGAGTGAAGAACAGAAAAAGACTTCTTATGAAAGGAGGCATAATTACAAAGGAGGGAGGCTCCTTCCAGATGAAGGCGGAAGAACAGCAAAAGGGTGGTACTGAATGTAGAAGAAGAACTTTGGAGGATCGCTCCCAAGAAAAAGGTGAAAAACAGAAGGAGGCCGCTTTTTAATGGAGGATCTCTTGTGAGAAAGGCTGAAGAACAAAGGAGGCCTCCTTTGAGGTAAAACCTGAAGAACAGCATAAGAATCAAATTGAATGGAGATGAAGAACAGCAGAGGATCTCTCCTGAAAAAAGTGAAGAACAAAAGAACGATGAACAAAGGAGGACTCTTTTCATATGAAAGCTCAAAAAAAGTGAAATATTCATCTGGGCTGGAGATGAAGAATAGTCAAGGGCTTCTCTAGGGAAAGGGTGAAGAACAAATGAGTACTACCTTCAGGTAAAGGCTGAAGAATTGTTTGGGGTCTGACTGACTGAAGATGAAGAACCGCAGAGGGTCCCACCTGAGGAAAAGTGAAGGACTGGAAAATGTTCCTTCTGAATGAAGGCTAAAGAACAAGTAACAGCTCCTTACAGATAAAGGCTGAAGAACAATGGATAACTCCTTACAGACGAATAAAGATGAAGAACAGCAGAGAGTCCCACCTGAGGAAAAGCAAAGGACAGAAAAATGCTCAGAATCAGAACGAAGGCTGAAGAACAAGTGATAACTCCTTACAGATGAGAAAATGTAAAGTAGAATATTCATCTGGTATGGAAATTAACTATAGCCAAGGTCTGGAGAAAGTGTGAAGAACGTATTCTGAGTGTACCACTTGTACACTACTGAAGTTTTTTGCAACCACATGTCACTTTGGGACTGAATATTGTTTGAATGTGAATTGAGTAAAGCCATGGCATAATTATCTTCTGCTTCTGTGCCTACCTACCATCCTTATGGAAAAAAAGATAAAACCATAATTGGCTAACTGAAAATTGAATGAAAGCATTAAGGCTCCCTTCATATTCCATCTTTCTGACCTACAAATTTACACTCAAAATACTTTTTACTGGATCTGAAAAAGAGGTAATTAGATTTTTAAAAATGATGCAATTTATAGAAAAGGTAGAAAAAAAAACAACATTAATGAATTTCAAATCTCTTCTCTGAAATGGCACTGATGTATTTATGTACTTTAATTCTCTGAAGTCAATTTTTAAATTGGAGAAAATGGGTCCAAGATGGAAGCTGCGGCCTGTTTGTACATTCTGAAGGCAGAGGCGTAATGACATTCTATAAATGCCCTGCTTTGACCCTGGCACGTAATAAATGTCCTTCTAAATGTTCGATGGTAATTCAAAAGTAAATTGTAGCAAGGAACACATTTCAGAATATCAGTCAAGAGCAAAAGTGCTTGCTAACCTACAAATAAAATCGCCTTGGCCTTTAAGCTAACCATTAAAGTTCATGCTGAATATCAAGAGCGTGACAAAATGCCATTAGTGTTATTACCACATTTCCCATCCCAGGGCTATAAAACATTTTAAATCTGGAGAATCGCTGGTTAAATAAGGAGCTCTGTTTTTATTTGATTGATTTTAAGAGTTGCTATGGGGCTCATTATCCATAATCCTCAAAACCCAAGACTTGTCAGATAAGGGGTATTGTGGCTCCCTAGGCCAAAATAAAAATCACCAATTGGATGGCTGCTTTAGAGTTACTCTGGAAAGGAGAGGAAACCCTCATTCCACTCTTTTTTTTAGTACAACTTGCCATATTTGTGTTGCCGCAGACTTGTTGGGCAGAGGCAGTCAGGATGAGATACTATACAGGTATGGGTTTTGTTATCCAGAATGCTCAGGACCTTCGGTTTTCTGGATAAGGGATCTTTCCATAATTTGGATCTCCATACCTTAAGCCTTATTAAAATTAATTCAAACATTAAGGGGGTTATTTACTAAACCACAGTTTTTTCTGGACTTGGTTTTTTGGGCAAAAACCCACATTTTTACAGACAAAAAAACCTTGAATTTTTAGAGATTTATTATACCCTGAAGCTGCAAAAAGTCCAAAACCAAAAATCTGCCATCTCAAATCTGTCAAGGTCATGTATAACTCAATGGATTTTGTCAGATAATTCAAAAAATTCAAGGTTTTCGGACATCAAATCCGAAATATTTGTACAATTCAGGTATTTGCTCGATTTTATCAAGTCGAGCAAACTTTTTCGAGTTATTTTATTGATAAATAAGATAAAATCATGTATGGGAGTTTGGTCGAGCTTGGTTTAATAAAATGATGAGATAAATTTGAGTTTTAGTAAATAACCCCCTAAATGTACCCAGTAGGATTTTTTTTGCCTCAAATAAGGATTAATTAAATCTTAGTTTGGATCAGAAATAATGTACTGTTTTTTTATTACAGAGAAAAATAAAATCAAGTATAAAAATTTGAATTACTTGATGAAAATGGAGTCTGGTAGATGGCCTTCCCGTAATTCAAGAACTTTATGAACAATGGGTTTCCATATAATGGATCCCGTACCTGTACTACAAATCAGCAAATTCTTAGCCTATAATGTGCCATGTCTAGCCATCTACCGCAATCGCCCATATTTCCATTTTCTCTGTATCCCCCTTTTTGAGATCCATGAATTTTGCAAAAATGGGTCATTTGGAAAGTCCGTATTATTTACGCCTAAAAAATGTGATAAATAATATACAGATTTAAAAGACCTGTTTATTTCCAGTAGGATCGACTTTCTGTTCCACATTCAGGATATGTTGTGCCTTTAGTCCAGTCTTATTCTATTTACATACAAACTAAAAATATCAATTTTGTTCTCAGTCCAGCCGCTTGTGATGTTGTCGTGATGTTGAGTTGTGTGTGTGTGGGGGGGCTCTACTGGATGTAACGTTGAAGTATGACCCAGCTGATATGTCCCAAAATATATATAGAACTCTTTTAAGTCATTTCGTTTGGAGAAATGTAATAAAAGGTGCAAATCTCCACCCATAGCTGCTTTGCATTAGGTGACCAGTAAATGCTTCCTGCTGATTGGTTGCTGTGGGTTACTACAATTCTTGAATCTGGGCTATAGCTGCCTTCCAAATGAATTTGGAATATTTCAATGTTCATGCAGTCCTCCTCTGTTTCTGCCACTTAGCGTATATTAAAGAGATCCCGACAGCACCATTTTAATCCAAAAAACCACCTCCCCAGTACTCCAGCAAAAAGGCTGTGACTGGTTCTTATGAATCAAGTAGGGGTGGTGGATAGGTAGGTGACCTTTCTCAAGAACATGGGCACCACCAGTAATCATGGAACCCCATACTATTAATTTATTGTTAGCCCAAATATCTCCAAGGCCCCCTGGATGGTGGGTCCTGCCAACAAGTAAAATAGGGCCCCAAAGATAAAAAGCCCCTTACACAAATTGCCACACCCACAATGTTCCCAGCCATGCCTGAAATACGGTGAAACTCCTACAATGCACAAGCTCAGCCCACTTACCAAAAGCCCCACCCCTTTTAAAAGAACTAAACCCTAAAGTTAAAAAAACCCTACCCCCTACCCTACATAGATCCTCCTCCCCCCAGCCTAAGTGTTAACCCGGGCAAATGCCCCAAACATTTTACTTACTCCTCTGTGCAGATTCAGGCATCGGAGTTCACGGGCACCATCTTCAGCTGCTTCGGTCATCTTCGGAATGAGACCGGCACTTCTGCAATTTTCATGATTTACGGTGCATGCGCATTGCTCCAACTGCGCATTCACCGCCAAGCCGGTCTCATTCTGAAGATTTCCGAAGAGAAGAAGATGGTGCCTGTGAACTGTGATGCCTGAATCTGCACAGAGGGGTAAAGTAAAACATTAGGGCCATTTGGCCGGGGTAACACTTAGGCTTGGGGGAGGAGGGAGAGGAGTCTATGTAGGGTAGGGGGATAGGGTTTTTTTTTAACGTTAGGGTTGAATTCTCCTTTAAGCTGCTAATAGCTCCTTTCTATCTCAGGGTCCCCCCTCTCCCCTGACTGTAGCACCCCCTCATTGTTCAACCTTTACTTCTCCTTTAAGGAATTTAAAGAAACCAGGAAAAGTAGGGAATGGCCCCAACGAGTAAATTTCTATCTTGGATATAACATTATTTGTTGCATTAATCCATTCTATAAATACACAACCCGAGGAGTCACGTGGAAGCGCAATAAAGCGGCTCAGCGTGAAACAGTAATTATGCTTCACTCCCAGCCCAAAGAGTCTGTGAATTCACACTAAACAGAACATTAATTGATGCAGCTTAAATTCAGCGTATCTCCATATGAAGCTGTTTATGTATTTAATGCAGCAAGCGGCACCCAACGGCAAGAGGCAGGGCAGTGCCACCCGGCATTATTACGATTTATTTGCGTAATAACAGTCCCGACGTCCAGCTGCTAATGAAAGGTTAATTTTTCCTTATCCCATTTCCTTCATGCCCTTCGGATAGATTGATGGCAGCTCCGGAGCCCAGCAGGCGTTGATGATACAAGGAAAGGAACTCTTTAAGCACATATTAATATCTGAAGGGGCTGACAGGTCGTCTGTGCTGAACATGTCTGTAGAATAGGCGCTCATAAAAGGCCTTTGGAAAGTAAAAAATATGTGATTTAGCTGTGAAAGTTTTATGAGGAGGTCATGTCAAGATAATTGGGGAAGAATGGTGGGCCTATTGATTTACCTGTCAATGGGAAACGTGCAAACGTCAGCGGTGCTAGATGGAATTATTGAGCAGAGAGCACATTGTTTGCTTAAGTTCACACTATAGATAAATGCCATGCACGGGCGGTGCAGCTCCCTATGTACTGACACTCGCATTAGGTATTCTTAAAGGGAAACAACATAGAATTATGACCCAATTGTTTTTTGTACATCCATCCATGCAGATCAAGAAATGCACGCTTACCATGGTAATCCCTTATCAGTTATATGTTGCATTTCATGTATATAGGGTTCATGTATTACCCAACTGAGTGAAGACTGGGCAGATGAGTCCGATTAATACCAACTATGGTCTGTAAAAAAATGAATAAACCATTGGGTGTTACACTAGGGTAGTGGCTTGTCTACGGATCTTAATGTACTGTGTGTCTGGGTCCAAAGCAGAATTCAGTTTGTTTTTGTAATTAGATAATTAGAAAAATAGCAAATGCTGCCAAAGAGGGCCAAGCCTGGCCTTCAGCCTGCCATTCTTTTTTACCTAGAGTGCAATCTCAGCAAAATTGCAGAAAACTGCAAAGTGAGTATGTGTTGCCTCCAGAATGACACCACCTGCGACGAGGGCTTATCTTGATGTCTGCCCCCCTGTATGTAATAGAGGTAAAATCCCCTTATTTTGACATCTGAAAGGTTTTCATTTAGATGATCCACACCTGTAATTGAGCTGAAACCTGCAGCTATACCCACAATCAGGGTTGTAACTAGGGGTAGGCCTATTGCGCAGCCATGTTTTTCTGCCTACCCCTAGTCTGCAGCTCTCGCCTACCCCTGTTGCTCGGCTCTTTGTCCCTCCCTCTCCCTCCCCTCTGTGCTAACCCTGCCCTAACGTTTCCCCTTTCATTGCCCTCCGCAATGTTATGGCACGTACACATGCGCGCGGGGGGGCTGGGCTAGCCGACCGGCGCCTTAGGCCCACAGTCCGACCCACTTTCCTGCATGAAACAGTGAATTCATATTGGTGGCATGAAGTAGGGGCAATGAGCTGGAGTAAGAAATAGATGAGCCAAGTTAATCTGCTATATCAGTGATCCCCAACCAGTGGCTCGTGAGTAACATGTTGCTCACCAACCCTTGGATGTTGCTCCCAGTGGCCTCAAAGCAGGTGCTCATTTTTGAATTCCAGCCTTGGAGGCAAGTTTAGTTGCATAAAAACCAGGTGTACTGCCCAACAGAGTCTCCCGTAGTCTGCCAGTCAACATGGAGGCTACCGAAAAGCCACAGCCCTTATTTGGCACCCCCAAAACTATTTTCATACTTATATTGCTCTCCAACTCCTTTTTACATTTGTATGTGGCTGAGGGGTAGAAAAGAATGGTGACCCCTGTGCTAAATATATACACACCCTCCAATTAACTTCCACTTTCCTCCATAACCGTACAACCCATCACATTATTCTAGGACCACAGCGGATTAACATGGTATCACAGTGCAGACTCTCAAAGAAGAGCTTCTCTTATTATACTAATTAGTGTTCATTTTTTAATGCATCGACTAATTATGAGATCCAAAGACTTGTTATGCTGGCAGCAGACAGACATTTTATTGATTCTTCTCCGTTAATGACCCTGACTTGTTTTACTCTGACCCCCCCTGTAGGTTGCTTGTTCTGCAGGGAGTAAAATCCCCCCACATTAATGAAGCTTTTCCTCTGCAACACTCCGATTTTCTTGTATCACCGCCGGATCCATCTTTAAAAGGTCAATAGATTTTGTGTCTTCTGAATGAAGACATATTTTGGGGTTTGCTGTTGTTCTGCTGGGTAAGCAGTTCCGATGCCAAAACGGAGAAATTAAGTTAACTTTTAGAACAAAAAAGTGAACACGGAACTGATCAGCAGAACACTGCTTGCTAAATTAGCAATATCTCAGCCTTTAGCTTTTCCGCTGCATGGTTCTGGGCCAATTCTAGAAATGCTTTGTGCCTATTGCTTTGAAACAATCCCCCTCTACAAAAAATTGTAAATGTAAAACGTTAGCTTCATTTCTTTTTGTTGCTGCCACTTGCTAATTTCCCTCTCTACCATTAATTTTTCTTTATTTATAATGAGAGCACAGGCAGCACAGAGTAAAAAAAAAACTCTTCCATTGTACTGGAAAGAACCTTGACTCCCTTCATTTATATTAGTAGCATGGGCATATATACTATTGTTCATGGTGTTGGGGGGCTACAACAGCAGTGCAGTTCAGTATGCTGGCTTGACTTTAATAAGAAGTAGTTTATTTTCACATTTTCTTCATCAAAGATGGCTTACTCCAATTCACCAATTGGAACTTGTGCTTGGCGTGCTAGCGAGCTCTATGCCTGATTCTTTAGGTGCAAGTGTGCTGTTTCTATTGACATTTCTATTGATGCTATGAGCGAAGGAAACCCTAGAGCTATTGCCTGGTCAAGAAGTGATGGTAACTCCAGGGTTCCTCTGCGTCAATAGGCACAACTGCACTCAATTTGCAATGGAAGGCAGGAAGGACTGTGTAATAACTGTGTAATGAAATCCTGTGGGTTCTTTGGCTTGAACTGCTGGGGACACTGTGTTATGGAATGTGGAGGCCACTGTGTCCTGAAAACATGAGGTTATGTCCCATGAAATTATTAGGCCAATGTCTAATATATTGGTGGGGTCAAGGTATCATTAAATGGTGAGAGCAGTTGATGAAACATTGGGGGCACTGTATAATGAAATGCAGGGGGCACTGTGTTTTGGAATGCTGGGACCTCAGTGTCATGAAATGCTGGGACCACTCTGCCTTGAAATGTTGGCACCACTGTATTGTGAAATGATGGGGCCACTGTGACATGAAATTCTGGGTTCATATATTGTTGCAGCCACTCACTGTACCATTAAATGATGGGGCCACTGTGTTATATAGATTGCTGGCAGTGGTGTAACTGCAATACAGCACATCCTGCTGTTCTGTGGGGGCTGTTTTGGAGACGGGGACCTGCAGGTGCATGCGGAGACACAAAGTGGAATGTTTATCCTCCACATAGTGCAGCTAACTTTAATAGTGGTAGTGTCAAATATGAATGTGTCAATAAAAATATATGCTAAAATGTTTAGAATAAACTACTTTCTCCAAGTACATAATAGGGTCAGGGTCGGACTGGGAAACCGGAAAAAAACCCAGTGGGCCCCGGCCCACATTCGATCCTCGCCAGCTCTCCCCCAAGCTGTAGATCTCCCTCCCCAGATGCGTTGATAGTACTTTAAATTTACGTACGCTCAGGAAAGGGGGTAGGGCTGGTGGCGACGGCCCTATAGGGGGGCCCGTGTGGGTTGCGGGCAGCACAGCGAAGGCCCATGGGGCCCCTGGGACGGCAACCACAGTGGGCCCTGCACCCTCCAGTCTGACCCTGAATATGGTTTAAGCATTTTACCACATGGGGCTACAACAAGGAGTTGCACCATTCTAGACTGTAAGATAGATAATAGATGTAAGAAAATGAACATTTTCGGGCCAAATATTAGCACTTTCTACTACATATCGTCTTTCCTGTCTTTGTAAAAAAAAAAAAACACCAAATACATTATGTAAATAGCTTGAAGACTGTAGGAATCAACACTTTTCTTCAGGCCAAATACAGAACTGGCTGAGTGATTATTTGACTTTTTCTGCTGTTGCTAAATATCTAATGGTCCGTATTCACCTCCCCTGACTGCGGCTCACAGCAATCCATCATAAATGCATCAGTAGATAGGGATCTCTAATGATTTTACTTTTTTGTCGAGCGATTACTGGATACCCTTCAAGAGACCTGCAAGTGCATTGTGAGCATGCAAAGTGTATGGAAATGAAGCCTTCATATTGTCTTCTCTAAAAACCCACTCGTGGCTCAGGAAAACTCATTTGATTAATAGCCTATTCCAGCCTCTCTCTTTTGTTCAAAGCAAAGCCGTACGGCAGCAGGACGTAATTGATAAAATTAGATCCCATTGTCTTGTCCTCTAAAAGTTCACTTTCTCCCTCATTTAGTTATTTTTAAATAACAACATGTAAAGATTGGATACAGAGCTTATATAATAATTGTGGGTTCATTCATTTAAAGAAAATAATAATAAAATAACAAGAGTGTTCTAATTCCACCCATTCCTAGACTCCTTTCTCCTCTCCTTGTCAGCCTTCGTCAACATGTTCTAATCCCACCCACTGATTGAATTACAGACTCCCCGCTCCTCCCCCTGTATGCTTCCATCAGAGTATTCTAATCCCACCCATTCCCTGAGTTACAGACTCCCTACTCCTCCCCCTAAAGCCTTCCATCAGAGTATTCTTATCCCACCCATTTCCTGAGTCACAGACTCCCTGCTCCTCCCCCTGTATGCTTCCATTAGAGTATTCTAATCCCACCCATTCCCTGAGTTACAGACTCCCTGCTCCTCCCCCTAAAGCCTTCCATCAGAGTATTCTTATCCCACCCATTTCCTGAGTCACAGACTCCCTGCTCCTCCCCGTATGCTTCCATCAGAGTATTCTAATCCCACCCATTCCCTGAGTTACAGACTCCCTGCTCCTCCCCCTAAAGCCTTCCATCAGAGTATTCTTATCCCACCCATTTCCTGAGTCACAGACTCCCTGCTCCTCCCCCTATATGCTTCCATCAGAGTATTGTAATCCCACCCATTTCCTGAGTCACAGACGCCCTGCTCCTCCCCCTGTATGCTTCCATCAGAGTATTCTAATCCCACCCATTCCCTGAGTTACAGACTCCCTGCTCCTCCGCCCTGTTCTACATCATTCTAAAAGTTAACTCAAATGTGAACAACTCCTTTAAAGAAACATCAAGTTCTACTGGTCAGACCAGGAAACAAGTGAACTACTCTCTAGGTTGTATCGAGAGAAAAACTTTTATTCTGAGCATCTTTCAAAATCCATAACTGTTGTATAAACCAAGATATCGTTTCAGGCAGGCATGGCATATATTGAACATCAAAAGAATTAGAAAAAAAGTAGATGCCAGCCTCCAAAAATATGGCAAGGCATCAAAAAAAGGGAAAAGGTAGAAAATAACATGAAAGCGGAGAAGATCTGAAGAAAAATCTTCAAAGGCAACTTGAAAGGGGGGAATAACTTGATTAAAATGTAGCTCCTATGTACTGGACTAATAAAGGCAACCGGCGATTGCTAAAATGTGACTCAGTATAAATGGATCCTGCATTCAAGGTGCCTTTCTAACTGTCGCATTTGGGTTTTACACTTCAAATGACAGCCTTTAATTTTCCCAAAACCATAGCAATAAAGCAGCAGCACCAGGGGAACTTGTGTAGAATATCTGTTCTTCTCTGTCCCAGTCTATTGGATAACGTGATTTACAAGTTTTACTCTAAAGATATAAAGCAGCAGAGAAATTGAGGCATTGGTTCTACTGTTGTACTGCATTATTCAGAAATGTCTTTAAGTTGGGTCCAGATAGGGGTAACTGCCACAAGGCAGCAATAAGTGAGAAAGTTGTACATTCCACTCTGTAGCAGCAACTATAGTAGCAGGGAAAATAGTACTGTAGTGCTTGTAGTAGCCCTGGGCATAATAACCTCTGGGAAAGGACTGTGGCTGTGGGATAGCAGGTATAGTAGGGAGAGATTGTGCCTATAGTAACAGTGGGATAATAGTCTCTGGGAAGGGAGTGTGACTGTGGGATAGCAGGTATAGTAGGGAGAGATGGTGCCTATAGTAACAGTGGGATAATAGTCTCTGGGAAGGGAGTGTGACTGTGGGATAGCAGGTATAGTAGGGAGAGATGGTGGCTATAGTAACAGTGGGATTATAGTCTCTGGGAAGGGAGTGTGACTGTGGGATAGCAGGTATAGTAGGGAGAGATGGTGCCTATAGTAACAGTGGGATAATAGTCTCTGGGAAGGGAGTGTGACTGTGGGATAGCAGGTATAGTAGGGAGAGATGGTGTCTATAGTAACAGTGGGATAATAGTCTCTGGGAAGGGAGTGTGACTGTGGGATAGCAGGTATAGTAGGGAGAGATGGTACCTATAGTAACAGTGGAATAATAGTCTCTGGGAAGGGAGTTTGACTGTGGGATAGCAGGTATAGTAGGGAGAGATGGTGCCTATAGTAACAGTGGGATAATAGTCTCTGGGAAGGGAGTGTGACTGTGGGATAGCAGGTATAGTAGGGAGAGATGGTGTCTATAGTAACAGTGGATAATAGTCTCTGGGAAGGGAGTGTGACTGTGGGATAGCAAGTATAGTAGGGAGAGATGGTGCCTATAGTAAGTGGGATAATAGTCTCTGGGAAGGCATAGCTATTAGCCTGTACAGTTCATGCAGAAATATCAAAATATGAATGGATAAGACTGTGCCAGGCATGGTTATAGCAAACTGCCATTTTAATTTACAGGAAAGTCTATAACTATCCATTTGACCTGACACGGTAAAGAGGACACCGAAATAACAGATTTAAAGATATTGCTTTGGTCACGATTCAGTGATTTTTACAAAGCATTGAGCAAGCACATTATATTAAAGAGGACAAGTATCCAATAATTGTCTGTCACCTTAAATATAAGGCCTAGAGGCCAGGGATAGCCATTTCCAAGCTCCCTTATCCAATTCCAAGGACATAGCTTGCAGATAAACACAGACTCACACAATATATATGTATGTAATACACAAGAGCCATGAATACCCAATGAACTTTATTCTCCTAAACAGTGCTTAGTGATGTCATAAGTTATAACTGGTGCTTAGTGATTTAATTTGTCACATGACTCACTGGACTTCTGCATATATTGCTTACTGTTGTAAAATATGATCCTTATCCTTTTTGATATCAGATAGCCTGACAGTATAAGTACTAACACTGGTGTAACTAAATATTACTAGGCCCCAGGACCGCTATTAGAAATCACAGGGACTCAAAGAAAAATAATTTTCTGGGCCCCGCCCACCCAGCCCAAGCCACACCCCAGTCCACATGCCCCACCCCAGATCCCACCCACCCCAAATCACATTAAAAAAGCTGCACAGACATCAGCGCTAAAAACGGTAAACCCCCCCACACACAAGTTATAAAAAGCCATTGATGGTCCGAGCACCATTATAGTTAAAAAAAAAAACATTGCCACAAGGACCCCCCATAAAAGTTTTTAAAACATATTGGTGGCCATGGCCCCTCCTTAAAAGTTAAAAAGAAACATTGGGGTCCGGAGAATATTTTTTTAAAAAAACATTGGTGGCATGGGCCTATAGAGTATTGAAATAATATATTAGTGGCCAGGGGTTTTATTAAAATAAAATAAAAAAAAACACATTGGTGTTCTGTAGAACTGAACTTGTGGCTTCGGGTCTTTAGTTTTGGCTCCTTTCATGGCTTCAGGACTTCAACTTTGGCTCCTTTCCCGACTTCGGTATTTTTGTGGCTTCAGGACTTCAACTTCGACTCCTTTTACAGCTTCAGGTATTTTCGCGACTTCAGGACTTCAACTTCGGCTCCTTTCCCGGCTTCGGTTCTTTACGTGGCTTCAGGACATCAACTTCAGTTCCTTTCGTGACTTCGGTCTTTTCACGGCTTCAGAACTTCAACTTCAGGTCTTTTCATGGCATTCGGGTTTTCAGCACTTCGGGACTTTGGCTCTTCAGGACTTCAGCTTTTCCAGACTTCAGCGGTTCAGCAAGACTTCGGTTATTTTGAAAAGTGGAGCACAGCCGGGCTCCCATTCAGGCCCAGGCCTGGTACAACAATACTCCCTGTGCCCCCCATGGAGGCCCTGCTAGGCCCCACTGCAAATAATTTTTCAGGCCCCCAGATGTCTAATGGTTGACTTGTTTTACCAATATTTATTGAACTTTTATATAAATTAGGGCCTAATATCTCCTGGACCCCCCTGCAGCCATAGGGTGTGCTTTGTCTGTAGTTACACCCCTGTCTCCTAACCAAAATCAGGAAATTTCAGGCCAAATCACTATTCACCTTTAGACATGCCCAGTTATGATCAGACACACCCCAGATCTGCCTGAGACTCCCCTATGTCCTAGGAAGCCACAGCCCTGTTGTTCAGCTGTGTAGATCCGCCACTTCTCCATGCAGCATGTTCTTTCTGCTCTGTAGTGTGTTGGGGGTGGAGCTTCCTTTAGTCATGTGACTGAAAGATAACTCCTCCTATCTTCCATGGCACACAGTTCAATGGCTCCACCTGCCACTCTACAGATCAGAAATCACACACTGCATGGGCAGATATATATTTTCTTAAATTTGAGTAACATTAACTGCACATTTTTACATCACAAATCCCATACTGGCGTTAGTGTAAAAGTGTGCGGCTTTAATTTCATTGCACGTGAGAATGTCAGGAGGCCGGTATCAGAAGCAGCCACAGACAGTCTCTGAAATCCGCCGGCGACGCACAAAGGAAATAATCCTATTAAAATAAATTCCAAGGGGCGGAAAGTAAAATATTCATTAAGAATTAGCATAGAATGCGCTGATTTGCCTTCTTCCATTTCCTCCAGGAACCTTTCCAACTTTAGTTGAAATTTTCCTTTGCAATAAATATGCTATCACAGATTCCTCGGAAACCCAATGCCACACGCCGGCTGCTCTTTGGATGGGGACCAAAAGGAACCGTTCCCTGGCCATCGGCCCCGCATATTTCTGTGCTGCCCTAACAAGCTCTCTATGTTTCACCAGCTCTGTATTTATGCACCACAATAAATATGACATATTAGCAGCCCCGGGAGAAATGCCAGAACCAACAAGTGACATGAAACCGCCCTTAATAAACTCAAACCATTGCCCATAATAATTATATTCTCTCTCCAGATTATATTATTCTTTAGACACTGTCATCCAAATGAAAAGGATTGGTTGTGGGCTGAAGAAAATGTAAATATTTGAAATAAACAGAATTAAAGGCCAAATGTATCAATTTTTAAATTCCAGGAAAAAATACAGTCGCAAAAAAAAATAAATCTCTGCAGAACTCTGTAGAATTTTAATTTCCTGTGTTTTTTTATTTCATTGATCCCTAGCCTTTTTGAGAAACATTTTAAAGAAAATATAAAAATTGGATACACTTCCCCATTGATTAGTAAAGAAGCCCTGTATCATTACTGTTATAGGGCTGCTGTGCCTCTGGGCTGGTACATTAAGTACAGTATATAAAAAAATAGAATTAATTTTTTTAAGGGTTTAGTTCTCCTTTACTTCTCAATTCTTTGCATTTCAAATGCTGCCTGATTATTCCCAGAACTCCTTGCAGTTAATCTAAAAATCAGCCGCAGTGTAATAACAGTACAGTGGGGCAATAACCACTACAGATCCCGTTATCTGGAAAACCATTATTCCAAATTACGGGAAGGCCATCTCCCATAGACTTCATTATAAGCAAATAATTCTAATTTTTAAAAATGATTTCTTGTTTTTTCTCTATACAGGTATGGGACCTGTTATCCAGAATTTGGATCTTCATACCTAAAGTCTACTAGAAAATTGTGTAAACATTAAATAAACCCAATAGGCTGGTTTTGCTTCCAATAAGGATTAATTATATCTTGAACCCTGTCTTTAAATTGTAAGAGAAGTACAGGTATGGAACCTGTTATCCAGAATGCTCGGGACCTGGGGTTTTCCGGATAACAACATAATTAATTCTTATTGGAGGCAAAGCCATCCTGTTGGGTTTATGTGGGTTTATATTAATTAAAGTACGGCTTTTAGAGGTTTTTGAAAGCATGACTTATCTCACTTTAACTAAATCCACAAATGTCATGAAATTTTGTAAAAAAAATCTAAATTTAAAAAGTATGAATGAAAAAGGCTGAAAGATGCACTAAAAAAATACCTCAAAAACCTCTAAAAATTCGAGTTTTCCGGTCAATTACTAGCGAAAAAAATCTGAAAACTTCTTAAAGTCCAAACTGATAAAACATGGTCCAATAAGATCAACGCAGCCCCCATTGTCTTCTATAGGATCTCGACAACTTTTACTTGGCAGTTTTATATGAGATGTTTTTGTGGTTTTCACATGTAATAAATATCGAATTTTTAGAGCTTTTAAGGAATATAGAAAAACAACACATTTTTAGGTATTCGTGGAAAAAAAATGTGACTGTTAGTAAATCTGCCCCTTAATGTTTAAATGATTTTTTTAGTAGACTTAAATTATGGAGATCCATATTAAGGAAAGATCCCTTAATTCAGAAAACCCCAGGTCCCAAACATTCTGGATAAAAGGTCCCCTACCTGTAGAATAAACACCTTTGCCAGTTAAAAAAGCTGTCTGATTGGCCTGGTAAAGGTTTTGTGTGCCCCCAATTGCCATTGGCCTAAAGTGTGACCCCCATAGTTTAAATAAATTGAAATTGTTACTACTTTTGCTAATTCAATATGAGATGTGCGACCTTGTAGAGAGCATTGATCCTGAGCAGCAGCCGGCGCATTCCTTGTTCAGCTTTTATGTGTTTCCATTGTTGCTTGTGTGTGTGACGATGAGGTTTTGTTTTACCCGGGGCCATTATTGTACCTGCCGTGACTTTGAGCCACTGTCCTTTGAAACTGCTGTTGTGCAGGTGCTGTCGGCATGGGAACCCAAATTACAAATACGGTTTATAAAACTGCCCAATTTTTTTTTTTTAAAAGTCCTTTGCGGCTCATGATATTTCAGCACAAAAGCAACAGTTTCAGTGAAGTGTGGAGCTCCTTTATGTGATGCTTATAAGGAAGGGCCTTGCACCCCATTCACCCATCAAAAGACAGGGCAAGGATGAGTATCAGGGTAGAGTCCTGCAGCGGGTCGGGAGCGGGTTAGACGTGGGTCGGTGGTTCTCTGGGTTTGCGGGTCGAGTAGTGAGTTTTACTACTTTTTTTCTGATCACGCCTACTTCTAATGATGTCACTACCGGATTACAATGACAGCACTTCCTGTTGTATGCCTTTTTTCTGATCACGCCTACTTCTAATGATGTCACTTCCGGATTACAATGACAGCACTTCCTGTTTCTTGATGGTCAGCGGGTCGCAGATTGGGTTGTGGATAAGGTACTTGTGGGTCGGGTAGTGGGTCCAAGCGGGTAAGTATGCGAGTTGCAGGTCCAGGTGAGGGTTTCGGGTAGCTGGTCGGGTTCAGGTTTAACAAATTGGTTCCGCGCAGGGGCCTTTTATATACGTCCGCTGCCTGAAATCCCATTGGCATGAATGCAATATGTTGGAGGTGGTGTAAAATAATGGTGTGGATGTTAGGCAGCATAAAAGGACTAGTGCTTTTAATGGATCATTTTAAGGATTGAGGAACACAAACCATGGTGAATACTGTTAGTCACTTTCTGATCACATGGCTCAGTTGGTTGCACCATAAGTTAATGATGCACAGATATTGTCATATGCAGGTAAGGGCGGTGACGGGCTAAGTCAACCAGGCACCCTAGACTCGTGTACAAGCCTGAACAAGCACGCGCGCTTATGCATCAAAGAATCACGCATGCACTGAATTGCTGCTGCAGTTGCGGTCCAAACTAGGGAAAGGCGTAAAAAAAAGGTACACGGCCCTCTACCGTTGTGCCCTAGGCAAGTGCCTCTTCTGCCTAACCCTAGTTCTGGCCCTGGGTATGGGACCTGTTATCCAGAATACTTGGGACCTATCATTTCTGGATAATGGATCTTTCCATAATTTGAATCTTCATACCTTAAAGGGGACCTGTCACCCTAAAAAATTATTTCAAATCCAATTTTAGCATGTTAGTCAAGAAGAATAAACTTTACTTACACTATATAAATTATTTTCAATCGTGTTCCCTTCAGTCTGAGAATTCACAATCACAGTAAGGAGGCAGCAGCCATTTTTTAAACAATGTTAATGTTAAAGGGATACTGTCATGGGAAAACATGTTTTTTCTCAAAAGAGCAAGCAGATTTTTTTATATTCAATTTTGAAATCTGACATGGGGCTAGACATTTTGTCAATTTCCCAGCTACCCCTGGTCATGTGACTTGTGCCTGCACTTTAGGAGAGAAATGCTTTCTGGCAGGCTGCTGTTTTTCCTTCTCAATGTAACTGAATGTGTCTCAGTGGGACATGGGTTTTTACTATTGAGTGTTGTTCTTAGATCTACCAGGCAGCTGTTATCTTGTGTTAGGGAGCTGCTATCTGGTTACCTTCCCATTGTTCTTTTGTTTGGCTGCTGGGGGGAAAAGGGAGGCGGTGATATCACTCTAACTTGTAGTACAGCAGTAAAGAGTGATTGAAGTTTATCAGAGCACAAGTCACATGACTTGGGGCAACTGGGAAATTGACAATATGTCTAGCCCCATGTCAGATTTCAAAATTGAATATAAAAAAATCTGTTTGCTCTTTTGAGAAATGGATTTCAGTGCAGAATTCTGCTGGAGCAGCACTATTAACTGATTCATTTTGAAAAAAATTTTTTTCCCATGACAGTATCCCTTTAAAATCGTGTTTATGAGCCAGAATGAGGCGCCTGATGCCCATGCCTATACACTGGTTACAAAGTTAGAAGGCAAGGAAGGTGGGAGGATGAGCCGTGACATCTAGGAAGTGCAGAATGGAAAGTAACTGCCTGCTCCACCTCTATGCCTAAGGCATAGAGGAGCGGTAGACAATATATGATTGACAGCTGCGATTTTTAAATGTGTTTATAACAAGTCTGGATGTTTTAATAAACACAATTTAGGATTCGTGTTCAAAATTTGAAAAGGACTTTTATTATACAGCTTTTTTATGTTTGGGTGACATGTCCCCTTTAAGTCTACTAGAAAATCATGTACACATTAAATAAACCCCATAGGCTGGTTTTGCTTAAATAAGTATTAATTATATCTTAGTTGGGATCAAGTACAAGGTAATATTTTATTATTACAGAGAAAAAGGAAATCATTTTTAAAAAAAATTGGATTATTTGGATAAAATGGAGTCTATGGGAGCTGGCCATTCCATAATTCAGAGCTTTCTGGATAATGGATTTCCGAATACCTGTACCTGAAAAATGATAATTTGGTTAGAGCCTTCTCTACCCTCAATACCCTCAGATGAACCAGAGTTTTATTTGCTTTTATTATATAAACTCAATGAGCCACCAAAAGTATCTGCTGATGGGCTGCTGCCAACTGAGCCCGTTTGTACCAAGTAAATACAATACAGTAACATCTTGTTTTATTCACTGAGCCTTGTCTTCATAGCACTGCAGGCTCCAACCAATATAGACCCGAAATTCAAGATCCGAGCTGAGTACAATAGAAAGTCCCCATAAACATTCATAGGATGTGATCATCGTGGTACATTGAATTGTAATACACAGTAATATCTGCACTCTCTCACCTTGTCTTTCATTCTTCTGTTGCCTTTTATCTAGAGCAGCGGAACTTGAGTTTATTACTCTGCTCGACCGTTGCCACCGCAAATAATAAATCTCCCGTCAGATAAGGAGGGATGTTTGTGACTATGGAACCGCATCCATATCTAGCTCTAATGGAACATAGAGGCATTGTGACATTATTAAAGAGACACTAAGTTTGGGGACCCCTCTGCTTTACTTGGCCTAACATTGATTAAGTGGCTGAGCAGTGAGCACAAGTGTATTTATGGGAGGCTCGGATTCTGTAATGGTTTAACTGGTGTTGCCTCTCCTGACCTTCATGCTTAGGTAATTTTACAAGAAACTCATCTGTGCAATGAAATCCAATCTCCATTTCTCCCTCTACATCTTCAGCAACAGTAATCTTTGTACATATGATCTGCCAGTTTCCTTTCACAATATCTCATGTACAAATAGAGTTTATATCCACCCCCAAACCTCAGTTAACCCACAGTTTCCTTTATGTATGTTATAAACCCATGTTTTCAATTCAATATCTACTCTAAGACCTATGTGTTCATAAACTGTTAGAATTAATAGGGATTGTCATCATTCTGAACAGTCTCCTTATGCTCCCTATTTATTCTAGTTCAGATATTGCTGACTATTACCCAATGTCTCTATATATCTGGAACTATAGCTTATGAGCTAAGGGGGCCCAACCTGAAGGCTAGTTAGGGGGAGATTTGGGGTGAGTGCTTATTTGTGCCCTGGGTACCCCTGGAACTGTAGCAGGGTGACTGTTACCCCAATGTTTCTATATATCTGTAACCTTGTTATGAGCTAAGGGGGCCCAGCCTGAAGGCCAGTTAGGGGGAGATTTGGGGTGAGTGCTTATTTGTGCCCTGAGTACCCCTGGAACTATAGCAGCGTGACTGTTACCCCAATGTTTCTATATATCTGTAACCTTGTTATGAGCTAAGGGGGCCCAGCCTGAAGGCCAGTTAGGGGGAGATTTGGGGTGAGTGCTTATTTGTGCCCTGGATACCCCTGGAACTATAGCAGGGTGACTGTTACCCCAAGTTTTTTATATATCTGAAACCTTGTTATGAGCTAAGGGGGCCCAGACTGAAGACCAGTTAGGGCTAGATTTGGGGTGAGTGCTTATTTGTGCCCTGGGTACCCCTGGAACTATAGCAGGGTGACTGTTACCCCAATATTTCTATATATCTGTAACCTTGTTATGAGCTAAGGTGGCCCATCATGAAGGGCAGTGTATTGGATAATTATGTGCTGGTATTCAAGGGTAAGCTCATAATGAGTTGATGGACTAAGGGTAATCTGACCAAACCTTGGGCAGGAAAGAGGGGGTACAGCTTTAAAGCCTTTGCTATAGATAGATCTTACAGAAGGCAGTAGTGTAACAGCAAGAAGTGATATATTGGTACTTGATGCTGTTAAAATATTATCCCCCTTCTCCATCCTCCAGTGAATTCTCATTCTAATTTTAAAAACAATAAAAAAAGGATTACATTTTCTGTTTGGTCTTTTGCTTTCCGGATTGCAATATATAATTCTGTTTTTTTGTGTCTCCTTATGAGAAGTGCTAAACAAGTTATTCCGTGCACGCAGAGACTTAATCAAGTTTTTATGGAAAATAGTGATCTCTGGAGATTTGTTCAGCCTCACTGTTTCTAGGGACATTATCACGAAGAAGTTTGTGCTTCTCTCAGTTCAATGAAAAGCATCAGATCGACGAGTCTCTGAACTTGTATCACTAATTAAGTCTGTTCATATGGTGATGCTGTGCAGATAATGGAAGGGAAATAAGAAAAGGATAATCGGGTCCTGTAAGTACAGAAGGCAGGAGAAGTTCTTCCCTTCAAATATCTTAAATTAAAATGTACAAATTCTGGCTTAAAGGGATGGTTCACCTTCAAGTTAACTTTTAGTATGTTATAGAATGGCTAATTCTAAGCATTATTTCAATTGGTCTTCAAGGTACTGTTTTATATATGGAGAAAACGGTAATCATTTTGAAACATTTGTATTATTTGAATAAAACAGAGTCTATGGAAATATGGCCTTTCTGTAATTTGTAGCTTTCTGGATAACGGGTTTCTGGATATGGGGCCCATACCTGTATGCATCTTTTTATTCAGGTCTCTCCTGTTCATATTCTAGTCAAATCAGTGAAGGGTTGCTAGGGTAATTTGGACCCTAGGAACCAGATTGCTGCAAACTTCAAACTGGAGAGCTGCTGAATAAAAAGCTAAATAAATCCATAAATAATGTAAATTAAAACCAACTGCAAATTGTCTCGGAATATCAATCTCTACGTCATACTAAGGGGCAGATTTATCAAGGGTCGAATTTGGAAAGTAATGGGAATTTTTTTGAACTCCCATAAATTCGGAATTCGAATACAAAAAGACCAATCAAAATTAATTTAAAAAAATCAAAGTTTTTAACTTTTGGGTGAATAGGCTGTATTCGAATCGTTCAAATCGAAGGATTTGCCCCAAAAACTATGATTTTTCAAAGTCCACCAAATGACTCCAAATAGGTTCCAGGAGGTCCCCTATAGGCTAAAACAGCAATTGGGCAGGTTTTAGATGGCGAATGGTTGAAGTCAAGGTCGAAGTTTTAAAGAGATAGTACATAATAAATTTTGATATTCGAATAGTCGAATTTTTTTCAAATTCAAATCGAATTTTGGCCTATTCGATTGTCGAAGTACACAAAAATAGCTCGAAATTTGAATTTTTTTACTTTGAATTTTCAATTCTACCCTTGATAAATCTGCTACTAAATGTTAACCCAAAGGTGAGCAACCCATTTAATGCATTGAAAGAGCTACCGGTTATTGCTCTGTACGAATGAAAATTAAGGTTATCACATTCTGGGGGTATTTGTATATTTGTTCTAAAAGGCTATAACAAGTGTCTTTGCTGTATTTTCAATGCTATTTGCCCCTTTTCTTAGCAATAATCACTTGACCTCTTTTCTTTCTAAGATGTAATTTGAATTTATTCAGATCCAGCACTCAGGTGGCTGCGTTATTATCCTTTTGTAATACAGGGGTCATTTACCACCTGCAGTGCATGGATAATATTTACAATACACTATAGGGCTCATTTATAATTCTCCATGCAATATGCAATGTGCAAAAACAGCTTAATCATTTTGGAGTACAGAGAAATGGGCAATGCACAATTCAAGAGGGGTGGACAGGGGAGGTATGGAGGTGTCCTCCTCCCACCCCATATATTGCACGGCATTCAGAGGTGAGCAGCAGGATGCAAATGAGCAAGCCCCCCCCCCAAGGTCATAAATGACCCTTCATGTTTTTAGAATTCTCCTCCCTACCCTGTAGCACAGTTGACCTATGACAGCCAGTAAAGACTGTGCTGCTTTGCACCCACTGGAACTGGATTTTTTTTTTTATACAAAGTGAGTTGCAGACCCTGGAAGTGATTTTGTGCCCAGTTGTACTCTTGCACTTGCATCCATAGTGTCAGTAAATGATCCTTTATCTATATTATATAGTGAATAAAGTACCACCTCTTGTAAATTATAAGGATATTATATGTTACCGAGGAGTTTCATGACCATAGGCCGAGTGTTTTTATACAGGTCATGGAACTCCGAGGTAACTTATAATATCCTCATATTTTGCAAATGGGGGTACTTTATTTATTATAATACACAAGTTTCAGTGAGTCATGTGACAGAAATGACATCAGAACTCACCGTTTATAACTGATGACATCAGAACTCACCGTTTATAAGGATATCATTTACAAGATATTCATGGCTTTTGTGTATTAAATCAATATAATTTATCTTTTGCTTGTCTGCTTAGTGGTGAAGGGGAGAAATACTCTCCATCAGCTAAAGGGCAGACACGTAAACCTTTTATGATCCTATTGCATTTTTGTATATTGATCTGGCAAAGCTGGTGTTGTCCCTCTTATCTTAAAGGGGTGGTTCACCTTTGAGTTAACTTTTAGTATGTTATAGAATTGCCAATTCTAAGCAGCTTTTCAATTGCTCTTCATTATTGATTTTGTATAGTTTTCTACTTATTTGCCTTCTTCTTCTGACTCCTTCCATCTTTCAAATGGGGGTCACTGACCCCATCTGAAATAACCAACGCTTTATAAGGCTACGCATTTATTGTTTTTGCAACTAACTTATTCACAACTCCTTCAATAAAAAAGAAAAAAAACACAATTAAAAAAACCCAGTTTATTAATGTGGACCTGGATAGACAGCAGTAACGGGCTTCACATGATGTAGAGCATATTAGCCAATGCAAGTATTTCAGGGTGACTGGTTGTTAAGAACAATAGTATACAGGGTAGGGTTCATGTTTGTCAAGGTCACCAAACGGGGGAATCTTTACCTGATGTGATCATATATATTGGGCTCAACCAATCATTTGAACTTTAGACCAACATTTAGATCTTACTGTGGACCTACAGGGACCCATTGGGAGAGGACCACATTAATGTACCAATAGTGATGGGCAAATTGATTCGCCAGACGCAAATTTGCGGCGAATATTCCGAGGTTCCCACCAGAGAATAAATTTGCAAACTGTGTCAATAATATCCGCCACAACAAAAAAAAAAAATTGGAGGGCTACAGAATAGTCTCTCGCATAAAATTGTTGCGCATCAAAATTATTCGGACAGCCATCGACTTTGGACAAAATAGTCGCTGTCAGAATAGTCGCTCGCTTCAAAATTTTCGCACGTCAAAATTATTTAGACACCCATATACTTCAACGCGTTTCACGAATTTTTGGCCATTTTGCACATTTTCGGTAAAACGGCACACATTCTCCCGTCACGTGAAATCCCGCCTTGCCCACAATTTGCATATGCAAATTAGGATTCGGTTCGGCCAGGCACAAGGATTTGGCCGAATCCTGCTGAAAAAGGCCGAATCCTGGCCGAATCCCGAACCGAATCCTGGATTCAGTGCATCCCTACTATGTACCAATGCTGCCCTTGTCTGATTTTATAATGTGTATCAATGGATATGTGACCAGTTTTTCTTCCTGATATTTGTCTGGCAGGCTGACAGAAAGGCCCATACGGGGGCTACTAAGCCGCTGACTAGGTCTGGACTGGCCGAGTTGGCTGCTATTATTGACTATGTACAGCTTTGTGTCTCGTACTGCATATGGATTCTGCGGATATTTGTATTATATCACCAGATAAATCTTTCTGGTAGGTGGGGGGAGGCTTAGCACAGACAGAGAACTAAAAGATAACAGCTTGATGCCAACACGCAGACAAGCCTGCTCTGATCGTAATACACAATAAAGTAGGCATATGCGTTTGGCAGTGTGAGGACTGAGTATTCTCAGGAGGAATAACTATTTCTATTTTAATAACTATTTTAGTGTAAAAAAAAACGTTACTGCAAATTATAAGGAGAGAGTAGCTTTATTAAAAAATCTCCTAGGTCTTAAAGGCTGTGTTGAAATTAAGCAGTTCCACACAAACAGACAAAAAATGCATGATTTTAACTGCAGCTAGGAATTGTGGGTAGGAATATGCAGATTACCCAGTCTTGGCATGGACCATGTGAATTGCATTTAGAACAATTTCCGTGTAATGGGGTGAATTGCAGTTGTTGGAATTAAGGCAGCTGTCCATGGTGCTGAACGTGAACTTTATCCATTAGAATGAAAGTAAGGCAAAAACTATTGGGAGTAATAGCAGTGGCCCTGCAGCATTACATTTCTTTATACTACAAGACTGCAGGTTTACACCTTAAAGGGAATCTGTCGTCATTTTAAACTTTTTTATTTTTTTTGCATTTTTATAAAAAACACACATCCATAAACACTGTCTGGCAAATAAAATGTTAATCCACAAATCCATGCATAAGTTATTTTAGTTTGTATTTTGTCATGGGGGCTTCCATTTCTGCTCATTACACATTCATCCTGTGCTGCTCTAACAGCAGGCACAGCATTACCTGTGTGCTTGGAGGCAGCCACTCTGTAATGAAAAGCCAGGTCGCACTACGACATGAGAATCTAGCTGTACACTCCCCCTCCCCTCTCTGCCCATGCCTGTGATGTTTGGAGGAGAGAGGTCACATGGTTTGCAGGGAAGCAATTACTTTCACTTTCCTACATCCTGCTCTACAGCTGCACTAGCAGCCCCTCCTCCCACAGACACTATCAAAGCTCCTGCCGTTCTGTAAGTTTGTTCTCTGCGTTCCTTTGGAGGGGGGAATTTTCTCTCCTTGCTGCCTTCCTAGTTTGTTTTACTGGTTACTAGATGAGGTAAAAGAGCTGTGAGTTCCCTCTGCTATCCACCTCACACATACCTTGCTCCTTTCCTGCCTGCAATACTTCTTTTTTCATTAACTACTTACTGCCTCCTTTCTCCTGAGCTATTTTAACCCTTTCTAGACTTCCTCCTAAGTTTTCCTGGTTTTCAAGTATGTCCTCCTTATTTTATCCTTTTTTTCTATTCCCTGTCATCAGTCCTGGGAGTGTACTCCTGTGTTCTGCCATTCAGAATATAATATCTATATATAATAATAACTATCTATATAAAATATTTTTTCCAGTGCCCAAAATGAATTGTGTGTGTGTGTGTGTGTGTGTGTGTATATATATATATATATATATATATATATATATATATATATATTTATTTTTGAAACGTAAGTGGGGGCAGTGATCACAGGACTATCTTATTTCAGTCCTTCTTAGTGGTGTCAGTGGGAGCTTATCTTGATTCCTGCCTATTGTTCAATTGACAGGCTCAGCAGACAAGGCTCTATTTACATTACAGCAGCTTGTAGGAGGGAGGGGTAATGACATCACTCCAACTTGCAGTGCAGCAGTAAAGTGTGACTGAAATTTATCAGAGCACAAGTGACATGACCTGAGGGCAGCTGGGAAATGACAAAATGTCTAGCCCCATAGCAAATTTTAAAATTATATATTAAAAAATCCATTTCTTGTTTTGAAAAAACGGATTTCAATGCAGGATTCTGCTGTAGTAGCACAATTAACTGATACATTTTGTAAAAAACATGTTTTCCATGACAGTATCCCTTTAAGAAGAGGTGCACCCAAAAAATGGTTGTTTTTGGCTCCAATCTCTTTCATTGTGACAAGGCAAAGCTGTCATATGAGAACAGGTTTTCATTCTCATTTTGCTGAGCTTTCCCTTGATGAACTACTGAAAGGAGACTGTGACTCTACATCTTTCCTTCCTGTGGCTTCTTCCCTTCCAAGTATCAGGTTGCCATTAAGTCTAAAGACTGAGCCAAATCTACTTTAGTCTGGCAGGCAACCATATCTCCCTGTAACTGTATCCAGAAAAAAATTGAATTCTACTTTGTCAGCAGTTTCCCGTAAGGTATAATGTCAGAAACCAGAAAGGAATTGAATCCAGTAAAACTCACAGTTATGTGTCCCATCTTATATTCAATAGTGTAAATAATATTCCTTAAAGTGGTAATTCAGCTTCACAAACCATGAAGTACACCCCAAATAATCACTATTTTTGGTCCCTTCCTATTTTAAAAACTTTTCTAAAATTCAGGGATGGAAGATTAATTGGTTTGTTCCGTGTCTAGTGTCGGACTGGGACATCAGGGGCCCACCGGACTGTAACTTGAAGGGACTTCCTTGCAACCTCCAGGGCCCTGGAGTGTGTAGGCTTCTTACCTACCACTAACTGCTTAAAACCTTCCTTCTCCTTAAATTTGAGTGGGTGGCCAGGTGTAGGGGACCGGCCTGTTGTCTATGAAGGCCAGGACCACCCAGTGTTCGACGGTCTAGTCCAACCTTGTGTTTTCCAGTAGCTGCTCAGTAAGGCTGGCTGCTGATTTACTAAAATTAGGATTGTTGAAGCTTCTTCCAAGTATGGAATCCTTTACCAAAGATTTGGTCAAATACCGAATTTGAACCTCCAAACCTAATGTATCAGGAATAACTATTGCAATTTGGTAACTAAGTTGGTAAAAAAATGTTAGCAACTAATGTATCGAATTCTAAAAGTCATTTTATTACAAAGCAGCTTCATTGTTTTCATTGAAACTTTTTTTTAAAAAAAAATTCTTTACCACTACAGCCACTTTTTCCCTCTACATTATATTTTTGTAATGAGAACACAGTACCAGGAGCAAACCCAAACGCACTCGGGTATAACAGTTCCATAAAAATACCAAGAGGTACCCTAGGCAAGAGATAAATATGCACATGATGTAGTGATTATAAAGAGGATCTAATAAATGTAACAGCTGGAGTCAAAGAGAAATATATAGCTATCAATAAATATAGCGACTCCAGCAAGGGTGTATTATAAATCTATCCCATCAAATCAGAACTCAGCATGCAGCAGCCAATAACTCAGTGTGTCAGTTAAAAATCCTATGGCATGACTAGGAATAAATGAATGCAGCATAGAGTCTAAATCATAGGTGGTCTGTGACCTTCCACTTATGGCAAAAACTAAAATCAGGAATCCCATACATGTAGAACTCCATGCATATGGGGTGGGAAATAAAATGTAAGAGTAAAGAATACAGAAAATAAAAGTAAATGTGCAGATGACTTAAGAGGCTTCCCTTAATTGTCTACTGCAGCAATCAATGATCTCTGCAAAGGCTGGAAAAACCACTGTTTATTTTCTATGAAATAGGCGTTTCTAATAAAGGGCTTCCATTCCATGAATGATAGTTTTGGAGTTTGGAACTTCTGGGGGGGATCTGCTCTGTCCCTCAAAAGCCCAGCATAGTCACAGAACAGTGGAGAAGTTATGCATGGTCTTTTCTGGACTGGGGAAGCTGCTCTGTTCCACCTAAGGCAAGCACAGTAACAGAACAATGGAGAGACAGAGCACAACCTTTCCAGGACAGGTCTATGAATTGCCAGGTCTCCTACGTAGGGAAGGGATGTATTTAGGTCCGATGCTGTCCTAGCAGGCGGCCTTTGTTTTTGCCGTCCCCCGCCTCCCCCACGGCACTCACCTTCAGTGCTGGACGGGGTTGGGGGAGTCCACGTCGCTAGTGCAGAGATCGCAATTGTGCTCTCTGCACTAGAAGAGCCAAATTTCCGTGTTGAAAACCAGAAATTCGGCTCTTCGTTATCAGGAGCAGCATTTGTGCCGCCCCTGGCAACCAGGGGGGCGCTGCCGGCTGAGGCGAGTGCCTAAACTCGCCTCATTGGCAGAGCGCCCCTACGTTCTAGGCATCGGACCTAAACACACCCCTACGTCGTGTACGCTGACGTCATATGCCGATGCGCTGACATCACATGTAGCACGCGCCATACAGGCTGACGTCACGTGCCGTGCTCACCAATGACATGCAAAAAAATCATCGTAAGTGACGTCAGTGCACCATGCGCACTACGTCCCTTCCACAGTCTTCCTCTGACTCCCTACCTCTCACCCCCCTCAGCTCCGTCCCAGGATTTTCATATGGAAATCCATGGCGGAGGGTGGGGAGGGGGCCTATATATAAATATGGCCCTGGTGTAGGGTAATAATCTCAGAAGAAACCATTTTAAAGCCTCTTTTTCTCAAAATAGGCTAACCTTTCTCCAGGGATGACATGGGTTGCTCTGGGGAAAAACTTGACCCATACCCCCACCCGCCTGACCTGCACCCACCCTCACCCGACTTCCCCCCTCCATTTATAGACCCGCTCGCTGATGACATCACAAAAGGGGAGCGCGCCTATAAAACCGGAAGTCGGAAGCCTGCAGTCGTGGGAGTGGAGAGCAGGCAAAAGACCCACAAAAGGTCCAGTGAGGTCGGCCTGAACCAGCTCAACCTGCAGGTAAACCGGGCTAGCCCACACATCACTAGTTTGCACATCCCTAGGTTGTAATAGTTGATATACTGCATCTGGTTCTTCATTGTACAATAGATACACAATATAAACAGCTATTTACTAAGCCGTTTGTACAACAGAACGATTCGGCTTGTTCTAATGAAAGAGAATCACAATGAGCCAAGAGGAATTAAAAACAAGAGAAAATGAAATTGGATGGGATGCATGAGCCGATCCAAAACATTCTGTTGATATTATTTTCCAAACAGATCTTTATTCGCAGCGTTATGAGATAAAGCAGCTTTTTTTATCAGTTCAGATGGTTTTCATTACCGCCAATTGGCAAAACCCGAGCTTAACTAAATTACAACGATTGAAACATCTATATAACTGAGAGGTTATGTCACCCTGGTGGGAATCCCTGGCTCTTGATTTGTAGCTAAATAAAAACGTTTCTGGGTGGATGAAATGAAATCTGAAGACGTGCCATGTATTTGCCTTGTAAAAGAAAATATAGAATAAATGGAGGATTATCACCAATATACGCAAGGTCTGAGTAGTGTTTGTGCAGAAATAACATATTCCACTGAACCTTTAAGGGCTGAATATAGAACTGCATGGTTTTGAGTGATTGGAACATCATTTTGAAGAAGGCTTTGGTGCTAAGGAATAATGCGACATATCTTCCATGCAGGTCCGGACTGAGAATTAAAATAGGCCCTGGCATTTCAGGTACACATAGGCCCAATAAGCCCACACAGAGGCCCAAACAACCCCCACCAGCCCACTAAATACTGACTTTCTATGGGACCTTATAGCAGCCCCTCTGGCATTTGCCAGAACCCACAGATTGCCAGTCCGGGCCTGCTTCCATGTATGATAAGCTTGGTGGCCATTGGCTGAGAATAATGAAACTCAAAGAAAGACATAAATAAAGAAAGATATCAGTTATAAGAATTTCAATGGAAAGTCTTCAATTTGTACCCCCTTAAACTGAAATTTCTTCATCCTTCCCTAGTGGTGGTCTTGTTTTTATTAAGGTCACTGCATTATAAACAAATGATTTCCAGCAATAAGGTTCTTGTAATGCAGTTGGTCATTTCTAAAAAACAGGGTTGAAAAGTCAACACCTGTATCTGGAGTTTGTTTGGCAAAAAAAAAATTGTTTTGTAAAATGTTAACTTAAAGGAATGTAGGAGCAAGAGGGTGTTATTTGGGAATTCTATCCACGGTTAATATCCCGACCCCTCCTAGAATGTTTTCATTTGGTCTTTTCCAGTTATTCCTTCTCCAGAAGGAGTGTCTATGAAAGTTGTGGAAGATAAAGGCACACCAAGGAACTGCATCTTATTGCCTTCCTTATTGCACCTAGTTTGTTCCATTTAGGGTACTCTTGCCTCTAAATGCAAACCACCAATCATTCTTACCAGCTCAAGTATCATTTACCCCCTATTAAATGTATAAACAAACAGATAGGTGCACTCAGAGTACTTGTAAACCCCTAGGTGCTGGAACATGGGGTCATAATCAATATATATATATTTTTTTTGGGGGGGGTTAGATTTTATTAAATAGAGACTTCAGATGTTCATAAGTAGGCCTGGTTGACAGAGACGATGAATGAAGAAACAAAGTCTGATATAAGAGCTTCCCCTTAGCTATTGACAGATGGTTTGAGCCTACTGATACCTCCCCACAGTCGTTAGGCTGTCTATGGAGGAATGGCTCGACTCTCTACGTTTTCTGCTGATGGATGTCATTAACATTCACAGACGGCACTCACAGCACAGAATGACTTCTTTTTTTCCCCTGTTCCCGCTGAGGAACACTGCTGGTAGGAAGACATCTAAGCATCTCTCTGTTTGAAGTGATACTGGCACCTCTTACAGCAGGCTTGGATTTCTGATACAAATATACCCAAGATCAGATGTTTTTAGACTCAGTACAAGTCACCGTGAGGTCTAACATTTGGTCAGGTTGCCCTTAGTTCCTTTTAGATAATAACAAGGTTACAGATAGAAAAGTTGCAAGAATGTCAAGGATATAACATTCATGTTAAAGTATCAGATATATCGGGTAAACATTTCCACTTTTTTACATGCCCCAGTCTCCACCGTCATAGTTGGTCACACCATAGGAACTGCCCAGCCTTAAATGGACAGTTTGCATAGGACAATGGCACACAAGGTGATTGCAAACATTTTGGCACTCACCTGGTAGGACCCAGACAATTAGAATTTAGGGCAATGGAAGGGTGAGTGCCTAAATGCATGAAATCACTCTGTGTGTCATTGCCCTAAATCTCAAGAAGCAAGTAACATTGTGCCTGGGAGAATTTCTGCAATCAGCTAGTTAATCCCATCTCCAGCCAGTTAGAGACCCTTTCCTCTCGCTCCAAAAAAACAAAATCAAATTAACAAGCCTTAGCGTCTCTACCTCCGAGCCAATCTGTATTTCTGGTGATTTTTCTTCTTTTTCACTAGATCATCTGTTTCTGGAAAGTGCCTTTAAGTGCAAAACTCTCTCGCTCAAAAGAAAATGTGTTTTTTTCAGCCATATGGCTTCATGGTGTGATTATAAGCATCGAAAAACAGCCTCAACCTGCCAAGGCTTTGCAATTAAATCCAAGCGGGGTGGGGAAGGAATATCACTTTGATATCTTAAAGGCGAAACAAACCCCAAATTAAAAGGCTGCCTTATGAAAGAAACTGCAATTCTCAGCAACTTCCCAATATACATGAATGACACATTTCTAATGGTTTTAAAGTTATTTATAAATGTAATTGCTATTGACAGCAGTGTCTGTGCATCCCTTTTTGCTCTCTTTTTTGAAACAATGTATCGGCTCAGCTGTGCCTGTCTTTCCAGCTGTCTTTTGTTACATTGTATCAACTTACAGAACCAGCCGTATTAAAATGGCCATGAACACTTTGCTCTCAATGACAGTTCCATTTACAAATAACTTTAAAATCTTTGAGAATATCTATTGAACGTATATTGGAAAGGTGTTTAGAATTATATTTTCTTTCATTAGAGAAACTTTTACTTCTGTTTATACTCCCCCTTTAAGTTCAACGGAGGATGTGGATATTCGCTCGCCTCTAGAGCAGATTTAATGTTTTATCTGCCGCTGCTGATGTTTTTATGCTCAGGGAACGAGGGCAGAGAATCTGTTTGGAACAACAGTCCTGACTAATAAATCTTAGGCTTGGGAATGTAAGTATCTTTGCAATGGACTCTGTTCAAATATTCTCAGATGGTAAATGATTTTAGCGCCGCACTTCATGGGGAGGGAGACGAGAGAGAGAAAAAAGGGGCTTTTGATATTGTCTGCTTGATATTTTATGAAGTACCTCTCACCTCTCTGAGAAAATATGAAGGCACTGTAAATCTGAGCAGAATTCTGGCTTTTGTGCTGTAAAAGAAACAGAAATTATGTTCTTTCTTTTAGTTGCATTGTTTGTGCTGCACTTAATGGCAGCTGCAGTGAAAACAAACACAGTATAAATACCTTAGTAATAGCCAGTTAAAGGGCAACTCCACCCGCAATGAAAGAAAAAAGTCATTTTAAATAACCGTCTAATATTCAAGAGATTTACTTTAATGGGGGTAGGTTAAAAGGGTGGTTCACCTTTAAGTTAACTTTAAGTATGTTATATAATTGTCAATTCTAAGCAACTTTTCAATTGGCCATCATTATTTATTTTTTTTATATACATTTTTTAACTATTTGCCTTTCTTCTTTCCAGCTTTCAAATGGGGGGAGTCACTGACCCCATCTAAAATGCTCTGTATTGTTATTGCTGCTTTTAATTACTCATCTTTCTATTCAGGCCTCTCCTATTTATAGTCCAGTCTCTTATTCAAATCAATGCATGGTTGCAAGTGTAATTTGGACCCTAGCAACCAAATTGCTGATATTGCGAACTGGAGAGCTGCTGAATAAAAAACGAAATAACGCAAAAAACACAAATAATAAAAAATTAAATCCATTAGAAAATTGTCTCAGAATTCCACTCTCAACATTATATTAAAAGTTAACTCAAAGGTGAAGAAACCCTTTAAATTCGTTATACCTATAAAATACCCGTCAGTGGTTTGTATCAGACTAGATCAGACCACAAAGCTCTCAGGATTGAATGAGCAGATGGATAGTCATATGAAGCGTCAGACTGGGGGGCCCAGGGTCCACCAGGCATGCAGCCTCAGGTGCCCCCAAACCATCCCCCAGCAGGCCCCCCAGCCACAAAGTCCTCTCTGATGCCACCCCCACCTGCACCCTAAGTGTGTGCACCTGTTTTGCTACACATCAGGGTGCAGGTCTGGGCCGGCGGGGTCCAAAACAGCCGGGGCCCACTGTGTTTTTTTCCTGGTATCCTGTCCGCCAGGTCTGACCCTGGTCACATGGCAGTCATCCAACAAATTCTCATGTGGTTGGAGTGCTATGTGAACCATACATTTCTCTGGTGGCTGATAACACCATGAGGTGGAGGTACCACCAGAAAATTATTGGCAAGGTTTCCCAATTCCAAATGGAAATCCATGCATATTTATTCACCCATCACTACTGTTCAGACAAAAACCTTATAGGTTTTAACATTGGGACTTTTTCTTTAAGTGCATTATTAATTACGGCTGATAACACCATGACTACACATACTAGGGGTCATGGTTGAGTGGTTTCTTGTTTTTTAAGCTTGTCATACATAGGCCAACTGTCAACTGCTGACAGTTAGCAGCTAACTGGGTTGTGTATAGGACCAATTGATAGGCCTACCCAATTGATATCTGGCAGAAAGTCAGGTCTCTATCTATCAGCAGGTGATGAAGTGCTCCTTTGGCAAGTCTCCATAGGCCTGCTGTTTAGCATACGATTGGATCAGCTGATTTGACCCAGTTTGTGGCAGGGGGTTCATCAAACAAGTGAATCTCGCTGTTTATGGTCGGCTTTACATTGTGGTCAGTCAATATTGGCTTAGTCGTGCCTGACCAACAAACAATCTTCATGCAGTTTGGTCGGCCCCTCTGTCCATGGCATGCTTGTCATTCAATCACAGCTTCCCGTCGGGCACCATTTATGTAGAATATCCAATATGCATTCACATTTGCAGCAATACTTTGTGCCCAACTGTTCAGTTTATGCTGACTTTTGACATGTCTAGGAACCTATAGCAGATAACATTTACTGACCATCTGTTTATAAGTCAGTACATGATTGGCAGCTCTGGGCTACTCGACCCGATCCTCCCACACATTGCTAATATGAATAGAAAGCTGGCAGCACAGTCATTTTTATTCCTGACAAGGGTCTGTTGGGAAAGGACATGCTGTCTGCGTTGCTCCCGGTTCTTTCAGGCAGAACCGTTTTTCACCCTCCAAAAATCATCAGCCTGAGCAACAAGCAGAAAGAAGAAAATATCTTTGTAAAATGTCGCAGAATAGGTAAATGTTAAGCAGTATTTGAAATTCACATCACACAAGTCGCAGTAGAGGAATCTTCCAGGGGAGCCAAACAAATGCACATTGGGGCAAACGCGTGCCAAAACCATGTCATTAAGAAAGATGTGAAAAAATATGCAAAAACATTAATCAACCCATGTGTATAATAATACAAATAGACAGAGACGTTTTAATTTATATTTAAATATAAGAATAAATAAGAATTATATTTAAATAAAGAATACATGTATAATAAAAAAATAAGCTTTATTTACCCTTTGAGATGACTACACAGTTGCTGCACTGACCCCAAATATAGTTGCAAGTTTGTACTGAATCCTGTTGAGGAAACAACTGCTCAGCTTTGATTTATGAATAATTCCGATGCCAAGAAATAAAAAATATAAGTAATGTGTCTCTGAGCTGATATCATCTTTTCGGATCTCCCTGCCTCAAACCCTTTTAATAAACCTGCGCCTGACTGTGTTTGTTTAATTACTGTGATTGCTGTTGTGAACTGCTAAGAATTCCTTTGACCGATTTGGCTAATATATCTGCCAGAGGCAACATATTAACAAGCCCTGTTGAGAGCCGAGTCTCTAAGAGCTCTTGTTGTAATTCCCATACTAACTCATCATTTCTCTGAGAAACCTTCCCTCCCCCCCATCATGTGCTGAAACTGTGATTTATGAGATTGTGTTATGGAATTATATATATGTATTAGTCACCCTGCTATAGTTCCAGGGGTACCCAGAGCACATACAAGAACTCAAGACCAAATTCTCCCCTTAACTGTCCTTCAGACTGGGCCCCCTTAGCTTATAACAAGGTTACAGATATATAGAAACATTGGGGTAACAGTCACCCTGCTATAGTTCCAGGGGTACCCAGGGCACAAATAAGCACTCACCCCAAATCTCACCCTAACTGACCTTCAGGCTGGGGCCCTTAGCTCATAACAAGGTTACAGATATATAGAAACATTGGGGTAACGGTCACCCTGCTATAGTTTCAGGGGTACCCAGGGTACAAATACACACTCACCCAAAATCTCACCCTAACTGGCCTTCAGGCTGGACCCCATAGCTCATAATAAGGTTACAGATATATAGAAACATTGGGGTTAACAGTCGCCCTACTATAGTTCTAGGGGTACCCAGGTGACAGATAAAACTCACCCCTAACTGACCTTCAGGCTGGGCCCCATTAGCTCACAACAAGGTTACAGATATATAGAAACATTGGGGTAACAGTCACCCTGCTATAGTTTCAGCGGTACCCAGCGCACAAATAAACACTCACCCCAAATCTCCCCTAACTGACCTTCAGACTGGGCCCCCTTAGCTCATAACAAGGTTACAGATATATAGAAACATTGGGGTAGCAGTCACCCTGCTATAGTTCCAGGGGTACCCAAGGACAGATAAAACTCACCCCAAATCTCCCCCTAACTGACCTTCAGACTGGGCCCCATTAGCTCACAACAAGGTTACAGATATATAGAAACATTGGGGTAACAGTCAGCAATATCTGAACTATATGTGGCGCATAAGGAGACTGGTCTTTATGATGACCCTCAAATAATATTTGATTTATTTATATTTAAATAACAACTGTGGTGCCTAGGGGTATATTAGTCCTCACCCTCCCCTACCCTGGGTGTTAAAATTTCAGAGGATTTAGCTCTACGCCAATATTTCTCTGTTCTCCTGAAGGAGCAGAATCTTGATTTCCCAGAGCTCTGTGTACTTACAGCAGGTACATTACAAGTGGTCCCTCCGTAAAGTTATTCCTAAAATCACTTCACCCTAATAAATCTCCGGAAGAAGAAATTACAGCAGCTTTTCCCTCTTCTTGTTTCTTGTCCTGTGCTGTAAATATATGTGAGATATTTCCTCTCTGGAAGTGATCGATGCCCCCCAGAGGGTCTCCTTCTGTGCTCCGTATATTTAGCACTTCTGCAAGGAACGAGTAATGACTCTCCCAAGGCTTTGAGGCCTTCTCGTTGGTTCTAAAGTAGTTCTGTTATTACCGCACACAGTTCCTATTCCAAATAACGATAAAAAAAGTGGAATCTCAGGGGCCAAATTTTATTCTGTCACTTCTATGAGATGTTGGATTTTTTTGCTGGCCCTCAGCAATTCTTTATATGCCCTGCTCACTGCAATAAATATGAGGTATTTGGGTTAAACAAATTACAATTGCGCTAAAAAAACATTTTACATTCTTTTCTAGCGTGAAAATTTCAAGTATGAACATTTTCTTCGCATTGTGTGCTTCCCATAAACCTGCACAGAAAAAGATTATTAATATTCATGGATATCCATGAATATTAATAATCTTTACATTTTTAAAGATTATTACATCTTTACAGTTTGCAATTGGTTTTCTTTTTTTTATCATTTGTGGTTTTTGAGTCATTTCAACCTCTCTCTCCAGTTTGCAATTTCAGCAATCTGGTTGCTAGGGTCTATTTTACTCTAGCAACCAAAGATTGATCTTAATAAGAGACTGCTATATAAATAGGAGAGGGTCTGAACGGAAAGAGGAGTAATAAAAATTAGCAGTGACTTTAAATTTGTAGCCTTACAGAGCATTTATCTGTAAATGGGGTCAAGGCAACCAATTAAAAAAAATATGAAAAGGAAAAAATAAGGGCCAATTAAAAAGTTAATTTAAAGGTGAACTACCCCTTTAATGGAGTGTTTAAGAAGCAATTAATATCGAACTCCTTGCCAAATGTACGTTGTAGAATAGAAGAGATATTCCTGATAGGGTAGAAATAGGGGAGAGAGTATGTAGCAGGAAATATACTATAAATAAGATGTAAAATGTGTGTTGTGTTCTTTATTGTCTTTATATGGTCAGAGAACCAGTAACTTCTAATATCCTTATAATTTACAGTGGGGGTACATTATTCCTTATAATACATGAGTGATACTCAGAGTTCCCTGTATAACTCAGCCTGCAGCCTTGTGCCTTTATATGGTCACAGAACCCCTCAGTGACTTCTAATATCCTTATCATTTACAATAGGGGGTACATTATCCCTTATAATACATGAGTGATACTCAGAGTTCCCTGACCTTGTGGCAGAGCACAGTATACATAGGTAAGCAGGTAACTTCGGCAGCAGGCCATTTATACAATAGCTCCAACTAAATAGTAAATGAATGAGCAGGCAGATAAAATACGTTAAGAATCACCCAAAGTATTTCCAGTTTTTTTATTATTGAGAGCGTTGCACAAAGGATTCGGAATAGCTGTTCTGTGGGTGTAATTGCCTGGGAACATATTTGCACATTTATTGGAAGTGTGAAGAAAGTTAAAAGACTTGGTATAAATGAAGTCTGTTTAACAAGAGGTTTGTATGAAGATATTGCATTATCACCTTGGAATGGATTGTGAAATCAGCCGTTAATCTTCAGTTAGAAATCTGAGAAATGATTAATAAGAGGGAAAAAATAATAGGTGTTGTCTCAGTTTGGGGACTATACAGTTTATCTGCTTATTTATCTGTTTAAAAAAAAAACGAAAGTACAAATAATGATGAGGGTCGCCAGTTACTATACCTGGGGTAAGTAACATCATTGGACACCTAGAATTGGAATAAGTTGCTTCCACTTTGCTTGTTACTTTTTATTACTTATTTTTCTGTTCAGGCCCCTCCTATTCATATTCCAGTCTCTCATTCAGTCCCTGGTTGCTAAGGTAATTTGCACCCTAGCAATTGCCTCTATAATTGCTGTAATTCCAAACTGGAGAGTCGCTAAACAAAAAGTTAAATAATTATAACAAGAATGCAAATAATGAAGACGTATTGCAAATTGCCTTCGACAATTAATTTCTATGTTATACTAATAGTAAACTCAAAGGTGAACAACCCAATTAAGTGAGTGTAAAGATGATTGAACGCACCAGTTATTATTATTGTTTGAGCATGACCGAGTGTGAGCTCAGTGTTTTGTTATTATCAGGGTGACTATGTTTGGCATTGAGCTTCACATTTAAGTAAAGAGGGGCACAACCATCATGTTCTTTGCACTTTGGAATTTGGCTGGGGTTTGCACAGTGAGCTGCATGTAGTGCTGTTAAGCTGCATAAAGAAGGATGGAAGGTTGGTGGCACTTCCCTAGAAGGATGGGCAAGCTAAGGAGGGCCATCAAGTTCTGGGCTATCCTCTACTTAAATGAGAACTAAACCCTAAAAATTTATGTGGCTAAAAATGCCATATTTTATATACTGAACTTATTGCACCAGCCTAAAGTTTCAGCTTGTCAATAGCAGCAATGATCCAGGACTTCAAACTTGTCACAGGGGGTCACCATCTTGGAAAGTGTCTGTGACACTCACATGCTCAGTGGGCTCTGATTGGCTGTTGAGAAGCTAAGCTTAGGGGTCGTCACTAATTATCCAGCAGAAAATGAGCTTCCCCTGTAATATAAGCTGATGCTACAGGGCTGATTATTAAATTCTGATGCTAATTGCACTGGTTTCTGTGCTGCCATGTCGTAAATATCTGTATTAATTACTAATCAGCCTTATATTGTGACATTTCTATTCTATGTGTACTGTATATTGTGAGTGGGTCCCTAAGCTCAGTAAGTGACAGCAGCACAGAGCATGTGCAGTGAATCAGCAGAAAAGAAGATGGGGAGCTACTGGGGCATCTTTGGAGACACAGATCTTTACTGCTAAAGGGCTGTGGTTGCCTTGGGCTGGTACAGAAGCACAAAACATAATGTACAACATTTCTAGCTACTTCTTTGGTTTGGTTCATGTTCTCCTTTAATACCTGCCAATAAACATCCCCTGTGCCAGAGAGCTCTGTAACCCAGCGATTTTTAATCCGACACAAGGTGCAGAGTCAGCCTGAACCGTACTGTGATAGATGCACAGTTACTCCATGGATAGCACCTAAGGGGAGTGATTTTGCACCGGTTAATGCTCAAGCTCTTGTACCTTTTGTCATTAGCAAATAATCCCAATTCTTTCAAAATGCACTGCTGTATTAGCCAATTATTGCATTTAGGATGTACATCATTGGCATTGTTATGATACTTTTCAGTGCCACCTGCTACTGTGAGTCCCCTGCTGAGGCCAGCAATGATAAAGGGGGTGTTTTTCTCCCCTTCCCAAACCACAACACAAAATGAGTGCTGATGTATCTAGTTATTAACTAGATCAGGTCCTGGTTGATCTAGTTGGCCATTGGAGCTAAAACCAATTACTGCTTACTGTGAGAAGCTATTGGCCTAGGTGCCCAATACAGGTGCCCAATATAGTAGGATTAGTGCCTGTTTGCTGTCTGTAGTTTGCCACGGATTACCAACCGTTTCTGTGGCTCAGTTGTGATACAAGCAACCTGAATGCAGATATCTCATCACAAGGCTCATCACTGCCTTTTTTAAGCGCATCCTTGAAGTTTTGGAAAATAAATCCATGAGAGAGCCTATATCCCCTTGCATCTTGCTATGGTGGAACTGCGGCACTGTAAGTCAGAAGCCGTGTGAACTGTACGGTTATTTTGCAAGCCGTCACCTCCGAGTGCTTGAGAGGCGAGTGTGTTTAACACTTGCACTGGGACTCATTAAGCAGCCTCCCTAGTCCTGTGCCGAGACCACGCTCTGCAACTGAGCGCAATTAAAGTGATTGCAAGAATGTGGAGCGGACAAACACAATTTTTAACTTGATGTGTTCCATGCCAGGCAAAATTCAGGTTATAAAGAATGTGCTCAGCCTGTAAAGTTGAAGCTTGAACCTTCATGTAGGCAGTGGAGTAACTTAAATAATGTGCATTTTGCACAGAGTGATCCAAAAGACAATTAAAAGAATGCTGGAAGTTTCGGTCTATCAACCCAATGGTTAAGGAACAGGGTTTAAAATAGCAGATGGTATTTCTCTCACTCATGGGAAGATTCATGAAACACGGCATTCATCCAGTCGATACAATGATGAGCCTGTCAGGAGACTGTCCATTCTGTCTACTTAAGTTATAACATTTAAATTCTATGCATTTCAGTTCAATTGCATAAGGAATAATTATTGCTGCCTCATGCAAAATCATTTCAGTGCTCATCCTATCCACAAACCCTTGGAAACGATAATCTGCTGCCATCCGTATATTGAAGCTGCTAATCAATCATGATCCCGACTGGGCTGTGGGACCAGCTCAGAGTTGTCATTGGGTGGGTTCAAAAAGGCAAGATGGAGACAGTAGGGACAAGATGGAGACAGTAGGGCAAGATTGAGGCAAAAGGGCAAGATGGAGACAGTAGGACATGATGGAGACAGTAGGGCAAGATAGAGACAGAAGGGCAAGATGGAGACAGTAGGACATGATGGAGACAGTAGGGCAAGATAGAGAAAGTAGGACAAGATGGAGACAGTAGAGCAAGATGGAAACAGTAGAACAAGATGGAGACAGTAGGACATAATGGGGACAGTAGGGCCAGATGGAGACAGTAGAGCAAGATGGAGACAGTAGGGCAAGATGGAGACAGCAGGGCATGATGGTGACAGTAGGACAAGATGGAGACAATAGGGGAAGATGGAGACAGTATGGCAAGATGGAGACAGTAGGACATGATGGGGACAGTAGGACAATATGGAGACAGTAAGAAACGATGGAGACAGTAGGACATGATGGGGACAGCAGCACATATTAAAGTAAACTGCAGACAGTAGGGCAAGATGAGAAGAGTATGCTAATAGGGTGGCAGTAGGTTAAAGCAGATAGGATCGTGTGTGGAGTGTCCTGACATCTGTTGTGCCATGCCGATCGGTCGTTCAGTCAATCGCACAGGTTAGAAAATTTCTGTCGGCTGCCAATAATATCTCTGCATGTATTGCCGATCTGATGATTTTCAGAGGGAGACTGTCACCAGCTTTTGTCGGATATAGCTTTTGTACGATTGCTGTCAGGGGCAGAACATTGGCTGATCTGTTCTTTTACTACTTTATTTGATCTGAAAGGTTAGTGGCAGGTCGGGAGATGGGGAAGTCCGATCGTTCGAGGATTCGAACGATCGGATCTTTGCATCTATGGCCAGCTTAAGACAAATACATCATGGCAAGATGGGAACAGTAAAACTTAGTGACAACATTTTAGAATTTCCCAACCTTCAGTAGGACCATTCTACCTCTTTGCCTGTTAACTTACAACTCCCAGCACCCCTCTAAAGGTTGCTGAAAATAACAGACAAACTGAAATGTCTTCCTACACTGCACCGTTGCCTTGTGAGGTTTCCCAGCTGTAATTCAATGCCTTATATGTATATAATACACAAAAGCCATGAATATCCTGTAAATTATATCCTTATAAACGGTGAGTAGTGATGTCATCAGTTATAAACGGTGAGTAGTGATGTCATTTCTGTCACATGACTTACTAAAATTTGTGTATTATAATTAATAAAGTACCCCCAGTTGTAAAATATGAGGATATTAGAAGTTACCTCGGAGTTCCATGACCTGTATAAAAACACTCGGCCTTCGGCCTCGTGTTTTTATATGGTCATGAAACTCCTCGGTAACTAATAATATCCTTATATTTTACAAGAGGGGGTACTTTATTCACTATATATATTTACACAACCAGATGAGGAAGTTACAGGCAGAGTTAAACAGGGACACATGGAGGTTACGGGATACACAATGTGTAATTTCACGAGGACGACCTACGACAAATCTTCATTCAGTGACTCCTCCTCCACAATAGTTTTCAGGATATCTGTAAGATTATTTGTTCTTTCATGAATTCATTTCATTCATCCTTCGGCAATGGGAAAGTAGAAAATAAAAAGAGAAGAATAAATATCATTCACAGGTTGAGGAAGATTATAGGAAAAATGTCACTAAAATCACTTAGCAAATGACAAAGAGCGAATTCGTTTTCCCTCTGTCTTTTCCGTTTCAGTCTTACCGTGAACAGACATTTTGTGCTTTTGTCAGAGCCTTGTAATATAAACGTATTTCATTGCGGATGTTTAGTCATCAGTAAACAATAAAGTGAACAATAGACAATAAGGCAAATGGTGAATCAATATGGCTCCAGCATTTTCTAATTGTGCAGCTTCCTGGGTAAAACCTACTGTTCTGTTTCTGGTGGCTGAGGATGCTGGGAGTTGTACAGGCCCAGAATTAGAAGGTAGAGTGTATGCAAAAATGATACAAATCAAACAACCATTCAGTCACCATGCTGCTGGTCACAGAAACCCACAGTGACTTCTAATATCCTTATCATTTACAGCAGGGGGTACATTATCCCTAATAATACATGAGTGATACTCAGAGTTCCCTGTATAACTCAGCCTGTAGTCTTGTGACGTTATATGGTCACAGAACCCCTCAGTGACTTCTAAGATCCTTATAACTTACAATAGGGGGTACATTATCCCTTATATTACATGAGAGATACTCAGAGTTCCCTGTATAACTCAGCCTGCAGCCTTGTGTCTTTATATGGTCACAACCCCTCAGTGAATTCTAATATCCTTATCATTTACAGCAGGGGGTACATTATCCCTTATAATACATGAGTGATACTCAGAGTTCCCTGTATAACTCAGCCTGCAGCCTTGTGCCTTTATATGGTCACAGAATTCCTCAGTGACTTCTAATATCCTTATAATTTACAGTAGGGGTACATTATCCCTTATAATAAATGAGTCATACTCAGAGTTCCCTGTATAACTCAGCCTGCCGGCTTGTGCCTTTATATGGTCACAGAATTCCTCAGTGACTTCTAATATCCTTATAATTTACAGTAGGGGTACATTATCCCTTATAATAAATGAGTGATACTCAGAGTTCCCTGTATAACTCAGCCTGCAGCCTTGTGCCTTTATATGGTCACAGAACAACCCCTCAGTGACTTCTAATATCCTTATAATTTACAGTAGGGGGTACATTATCCCTTATAATACATGAGTGATACTCTGAGTTCCCTGTTTAACTCAGCCTGTAGCCTTGTGTCTTTATATGGTCACAGAACCACTTCTAATATCCTTATCATTTACAGAAGGGGTTCATATTCAGCGTTCCCTGTAAAACTTAAGATCTCAAACTCCTTTCCGACTCGATACACAGTTTTAACAATCATTTTGCTGTAAGGTCCAGTAAGTTCTAATTATGCCACTGAGTTTCCCTTTAATTCTCCTCACCCCCATGCTTTAAATCTGCAGAATGAGGGATCAATAGGCAGCGCTGTCAAGCCCAGTCATGTTATATTTATATTCCGCATTCCTGATCCAGTTGTTTCTGTTCTCCATACTTACCCGGGATAAGTTACAAACATTTTATGAGCCCCAAATACTGTTTACACATGAATCGGCTGTAAATTTTATCGCCTTGATGAATTGCTCTTTTTATAGCCGTTCAGACAATAAAATATAGCGCAAGGGAAAGCCAGGAGCTCGGGACCTGAAGGTGCAGTGTATATATGATGGGGGCAAGAGCTTGACAAAGAGGCTGCGAACAAAGGATATTCAACTCATTACAGGTTTCTCTCCCCTCTAACTCCCAGTGTTATCATCTGGTTACTGAGACCACTCATAACGTCAATAAGAGACCTGGGGGTTCACATGTCATTTCAGATTGATAGGTCTATGTTCCCTAGAAAATGTCATGGTCAAGTTCAACTGGGCAAAAGGTCAACCAAGCAACAATGGCTACAGTTCACATGACCAGGGCAGGAGCAAAGGCAACAATAAGAAGAAGATATAGACAGAGGAATGACAAGACCAAGTGGATGAATATATATGGCTAAGACTAGGTGTAACATTGTACCAGGAAAATGCTGTTCTTGCTCATAGTAGTGTTACATAGTTACATAGTTAAATCGGGTTGAAAAAATACAAAGTCCATCAAGTTCAACCCCTCCAAATGAAACCCTTCCATACCCTCACATAAATGATATATACCCATATCTATACCATCTATAGAGTTTATTATCAAAATAGCCTTTGATATTATGTCGGTCCAAGAAATCATCCAAGCCATTCTTATAGTCATTAACTGAATCAGCATCACAACATCACCCGGCAGTGCATTCCACAACCTCACTGTCCTGACTGTGAAGAACCCCCTACGTTGCTTCAAATGAAAGTTCTTTTCTTCTAGTCTAAAGGGGAGGCCTCTGGTACGGTGATCCACTTTATGGGTAAAAAGGTCCCCTGCTATTTGTCTATAATGTCCTCTAATGTACTTGTAAAGTGTAATCATGTCCCCTCGCAAGCGCCTTTTTTCCAGAGAAAACAACCCCAATCTTGTCAGTCTCCCCTCATAATTTAAGTCTTCCCTCCTTCTAACCAGTTTAGTTGCACTTAGTCTCTGCACTCTCTCCAGCTCATTTATATCCCTCTTAAGGACTGGAGTCCAAAACCGCACTGCATACTCCAGATGAGGCCTCACCAGGGACCTATAAAGAGGCAGAATTATGTTTTCATTATTGATGTGCGGGTCGGGCTTTTCCCGACTGCCACCATACTGCCCACCACACGAGCCCGACGTCCGGGTCTCTCTTATAGACCCACGCCGTCCCATTACGCCAATTATGTCACAAAAGGGGAGGGGCAAGAGGTGCGTGTCTATAAAAACAACAACGCTCCTCCTCTGGCCTCCCCCAATTATTTCTGCAAAGGAAAAATATAGGTATGTGGGTGGCTGCCTGGGGGGTTGCAGTGTCAGCATGCGGAGAACCCAAATGGAGCTTGGGGCCTGGCAGGTGTGTGTGGGCCCTGAGATAGCAGCCCTGGTGAGCCTGGACCCCCAATTTGATATTACTCATACTTCTTGCCCCAACTGAATCTCATAGAAGCTCAGGTACTGATGCTCCATGCAAGGCTCTGGCTGCTTCACTGCTGCTGCAACTTGTGGCTTACTTACCAAACAGGACCACGTTTTGTAACCAATGTGGCGCATCAGGTTCAAATTGCATCACGTGCAGTTGCAGAGTCCATACAGTAGCAATAAAGATGTGATTTGACTATCCATAGTCTCAGTAATTCAGAGAGTGGAGCGCATGTTTGCAGCAGAATGTGGCAGGCAGACGAGCGAGCAGCAATCAATATCATAAAGGAAACATATAGACCTGGAGAAAGGAGTCAGCTCAAGGGCTTATTTTCTAGTTTGCTCTCTCCTTGCACCTGCTATGGGTCATTAAAGTGACAGCGTGTGAGTGGGTAGTAGGCCTTGGAGAGCTCTCACTGCTGATATTCAGGCTTCTGTTATTGCTGTCACGTTTTGCCATGAAACAGTTGGAATCTCGAGGACGCAGCCGTGACAGTTCTATCTAAGTACAGAAATATTTATCATACTTTATGTTGGCTCAACGTATTTATCAGCCCCAGGTTACTGCCGAAGCCTCTGACTTTAATGCTAATATTTTCCAACCTGGCCCAAAGTTTAAAGAGTTACAGATCTCAAAGACTTTGGTGATTTCCCTGGTTTGTAATTGGAAGGAGTAGAACTTACCTGCATCCCTGCCCCAGTTGCTACCTTCCTCACCCCAGTCATGGGCCTCCTCCCTCCAGACGAGCACCACCAACCTCCCCACCGTGTACCTTTTTTTCCTTTTGTGGCCTTGATGAGAGGAGCGAGGGGAGCACCTACAGTTCCTGGCTGGGTCAGCAGGGCTCATGGATTTTTCCCAGTGTCCTGTTGGCCCAGTCTGACTCCATACTTACTGCTCATTTGTCCAATCTTTTAGTTCTTCACCCACTCAACATTGCCCATAATACATCAATACTTGATTAGAAGTCACACCCAATGCCATGGTTGGTGATGGCCCACTTACATTTTTATCAGTATTTAATTTCAAATGGCCACCTTATTCTTCTAGCGTCCTTCCTAAAGACTATATGTGGGCAACCCAAAATTTGGTCATGTCACATAGCCCTCTCATACAGCAGAAACAATTGGTTTATTTAAGGGTATGATGGTAACCCACCAATATTTGGGTCCTGCTCTAAAAACCCTTTACTTTAAAAATGTAGAGGGTATTTGGGGTTATTTTTGCCTTGTCTTTTGGTTCTCATGTCTCTACATTTATAGGTGCCATTTGTGCCCCATAAAGCTAGATGAGCACATTAAAATAGGCTACTGGTAGCTGCCATCTTGGATTTTTTCAGCCTGGCTGCTGACAACATTAGGTTGGACTTTCAGAGCATGCTCAGTCCTGAGAAGTGTACAACTACTCATTCTTTATGCTCAGGGTTCTGGGGGGACAGGACTAGAAATAAAGAGCCTCTGGAGTCACCCCATGCATTGAAAAGAAGCAGTGGTCGCTGGAACAACTTGGACGTTCCTGAACACCACTGACATATAAAGGTGTGAACTACTAATTCACTTTGGATAGCATTAATATGTCATTTGCCTTGTCCTTTAGATACACAAGGACCATATTAAACAGAGAATTCTTATAACACAATAATTGTCGGCTCAGTTCTGCATGAGCTCTCTGGGCAATTAACTCATTCTCCCTTTTGTCCCAGGGCAGCAAATATGAGCCTGAAGGTGACTGAGGCAGGAGCACATTGTGAGCGCAGCGCGGTGTGACTGTTGCGCGGCTATGCAAGACGTTATTATTAGCAGTTGGACTTTATTAAAGGTCGCCGGAGAGCTATGATTAAACACTTTGCCGTTATAAGCAGGAAAATGTGAGACGCAGGACTTGAACTGTTACTCCCTCGCACGCCAATTACAGTCCCTACCCTTCCAATTATCTCTCCACAAGGCAGCGGATGGCCATGCGGAGCCTTCACTTGTCAAATCCAAGAGGCTACAGGAATATCCATGTCATCTCTTGTACGTGGGCTTCCCTGAAACGCTCCTTCTGCTGCCTATTTATACGTTTCAGCACATAACTAGTTCATTCTCATTCACAATAAATGGTGCATTAAAGGGCCGGCATATCTTCTCCTTTGTCTGATGGAAATACTGGCAGTGGAATGGTTATTTTTTAGAGATGCAGTGAAACCAGAATTTTTGAAGCTGGCTGAATACCAAACCGAACCTGAACCCTATTTTACATGTTCAGATTTGAGAACAATAAAAAAAATGGCTGAATCCAAAGCCTGCAAAAAGTTCTGTGCTTGGGCAGAATCCTGGATCTCTAATATCTCACTTTTTCTTTATGTTCCTGCAACTTCTATGAGGTTGTTACTGATTTATAGTAGCTGGTTTCAGCATTGCAAAATACTCCATTGTTATTTACCTGACTTGACACAACCTTACTTACCAATCAATGTTGGACAGGGTCTTTTAAGGCCCACCAGAGAAAGTAACAACATGGGCCGACTCTCACAGCAATTAGATAATGCAAGATGGTCAAAGGGTGACTTTATGGTTAGTGAGGCTAATTGAAGGCATTTTCTACACGTGGGTATGGGATCCGTTATCCAGAAAGCTCCAAATTACAGGAAGGCCATCTCCCATAGACTTTATTTTATCAAAATAATCCAACTTTTTAAAAACAATTTCCTTTTTCTCTGTAATAATAAAACATTACCTTGTACTTGATCCAAACTAAGATATAATTAATCCTTATTGGAGGCCTAGTGGGTTTATTTAACGTTAACATGATTTTCTTGTAGATTTAAGGCATGAAGACCCAGATTACGGAATGATCCAGTATATAGAAAACCCCAGGTCCCAAATGTTTGGATTACAGGTCCCATACCTGTATCATGCAAGGGTCATTTCCATGTATAGTAGTCTTGAATACATTGCAGGATAAATTCAGTGCCTATTCCATGTATAGGCATGGGACGTGTCATCCAGAATGCTCGCGACCTGATAATGGATATTTCCATAATTTGGATCACCATACCTTAAATCTACTACACAATTATGTGAATATTAAATAAACCCAATAGGCTGGTTTTGCCTCTAATAAGGTTTAATTATATTTTAGTTTGGATCAAGTACAAGGTACTGTTTTATTACTACACGTATGGAATCCATTATCCAGAAACCTATTATCCATTTTTAAAAAATATTTCCTTGTACTTAATCCCAACAAGGATATAACGAATCCATTTTGGAAGCACAACCAGCCTGTTGGGTTTATTTAATGGTTTAATTGTTTTCTAGTAGACTTAAAGTATGAAGATCCAAATTTTGGAAAGATACGTTATCCGTAACACCTGGTTCTGAACATTCTGGATAACAGGTTCCATACCTGTACATAGAAAAAGGAAATCATTTTTAAAAAGTTGGATTATTTGGACAAAATGGGAGATGGCCTTCCTGTAATTCAGAGCTTTCTGGATGCAACAGGAATTCAGTGCCAGTTCCATGTATGATAGGCCACAAAACACGGGAGGATACCATATATGTGCCAATTCCATGTATATTACCCCAGAACACATGGAAAAATAAATACAGTGCCAATTGCTTGTGTAATACCCCAGAATACACGGCAGTATAAATACAGTGCCAATAACATAATACACCCTGTTTTTTCTAGGAAAATTCATTGATGTTGGTTTAAACGCCTCAAAACTTCGTTAAAATTCTCTCATGATTAGCCAATGACAATTTTCTTAGGCTTGGACCCACAAGGGCCTTGGTCTACTGGCACTCTGATTGGCCAGTTGCCTTTTCCCATAGCCCCCCTGTTCAGTGTGAGCACAGGCTGCTCCCAAGAATGCAGAATATTCTTCTTTGTCCTCTAATTGGTCTCTCGGTGAAAGGTAGTGCATCATTAGGAACAGGCATGATGAGTAATAACTGATCATTAAGCACCATTAATAACGACAGAAGGATTTCAGCTTTAGGATGGCTTTTCAGTTTGATAAGGAAATATATATTCATATATAGGGCAGAATTTCCCAAGCAGCATCAGTTCTACCTTTGACACTAAGATGCATTTGCTCAGCAGACTGCCTTGACCTTGAGTTCTAACATTTTTGCCTGATAGGCTACGTACCATGGAGGTACAATAAAAAGCTCTGGCAGATATTTCTCCTCTGCAGTATATTGCGTTTAATGCCCCTGGGAAATATATAAGATCTTTATGACCTTTACGCAAAGCTAAGATAAAAAGGGGGGAAAAAATAAGAAAACTCACAGATTCCGATTTCCAGGCTTCCCTTCAATTTACGAACAAATGAGCAGTACCTTTAATTATTGTGCCTCTCGAGAGAAGTGTCTTTGCCTTGAGTGTGCGGAGGCTGATTGCTGCCAGAGCACTGAGCCATTCAGAATGGGAGTGAAGAGGGAGCCGGGAAGGTTACATTTCCGAAGGCAGCTCTATGAAGTGCCACTGTAATAATGATTCCCTGCTGGGAAAGGCACTCGGTAAGTAAGATACACTCTACCTTTTCTACTTCAGCTGCTACAGAAGGGATCCGATCAATATAACCACAAACAAGGTTCATGCGAGTCGACCTTTCCGAGTTTGAGCTTCAACATCTATCCAACCGCGACTTAACCAGTGCTAAATTGTACTGTTAAAAGGGACCTCGTCTGTATGTGTGTGTGTGGGGAGGAACATTTGAAAACACAGCACTTAAAGCCAGATATTATATTGTGGGGCAGTCTGATGGATTCAGGGTTATAGGATCTGTGTAATAAATGCTGCCCCCACTTTAACTCACAGATATATAGAAACATTGGAGTAACAGTCACCCTGCTATAGTTCCAGGGGTACCCAGGGCACAAATAAACACTCACCCCAAATCTCCCCCTAACTGGCCTTCAGACTGGGCCCCCTTAGCTTATAATAAAGTTACAGATGTATAGAAACATTGGGGTAACAGTCACCCTGCTATAGTTCCAGGGGTACCCAGGGCACAAATAAGCACTCACCCCAAATCTCCCCCTAACTGGCCTTCAGGTTGGACCCCCTTTGCTCATAACAAGGTTACAGATATATAGAAACATTGGGGTAACAGTCACCCTGCTATAGTTCCAGGGGTACCCAGGGCACAAATAAACACTCACCCCAAATCTCACCCTAACTGGCCTTCAGGGTGGATCCCCTTAGCTCATAACAAGGTTACAGATATATAGAAACATTGGGGTAACAGTCACCCTGCTATAGTTCCAGGGGTACCCAGGGCACAAATAAGTACTCACTCCAAATCTCCCCCTAATTGGCCTTCAGGCTGGGCCGCCTTTGCTAATAACAAGGTTACAGATATATAGACATTGGGGTAACAACAAGGTTACAGATAAATAAAAACATTGGGGTCACAGTACAAGTTCCAGGTGTACCCAGGGCACAAATCGGCAGATAATAAAGCATATAAACCCTAATAACCCTAACCCTAATAATTATGAGAGCATGAGGGTGGAACCCTTATATAATCAAAAATGACAGGCGGAGGCACATTATGCTTTGTATAAACAGCAATACCACACACACATATAAACAATGAAGGTGCCCCTTGTATCTATATGGAACAGTCACTAACCCAATGATAAGAAATACAATTCACTGCAGTCCATAAAGTTTTGCTTCTCATTATTATTATTGTTATAGCGCAGGGTAACACAAACACCGATCAAAACGCTCATTACCAGAAGTAATTATAATTGGAGCTGACTGTGTATTTTAGTCATTAATTACCTGATTCTAATCAGGGAATAATTAAAAAATCAGTGCAGGAGGGAAGTATAAAACGCGCAGGTAGAGAAGTGTTTCTATGCGTTGGGTTGATCCCTGGGGGACTATATATTTTATGATTTTACTCACACATAATAACCGTTATTAACAGAACTAAACTTTACACACTGCGTTGGGCATTTTAAATGATCCCCACAATGCTGTATTTTTTCATCTGGAACTTACTGTACCAGTTCAACAAAGTTGTTCCCAGCAGTTCCCCATCGTGGATCTTGTTAGGCTTCTTTTGTGTGTCAGTGGCTCTGCACATGCTCAGTGAGCTCTGGGCTGCTGGGGAGAAGCTAAGCTTAGGGGTCAGGGGAAATCATCAAGCAGAAAGTGAGATTCATCTGTCATAGAAGCTGATACTTCAGGACTGGTTATAAATCAACTCTGATTTACAAACTGCACTGATTTCTATGCGATATATGTGAATCTGACTACTACTAATCACTACTGATCAGCCTTGTATTGTGATATTGTATATATATATATATATATATATATATATATATATAAATAGTGTGAGTGGGTCCCTAAGCTCAGGTAAGTGACAGCAGCACAGAACATGTGCAGGGAATCAGCAGAAAAGTAGATGGGGAGATACTGGGGCATCTTCATGTCTTGTAAAGAATTCCTATAGATAGAGTCAGGATTAATTAATGGAGTAAAAGACTATACATGGCACAGGAGCATAGTTAGAAAGAAATGATATCCTCATCAGTCAGCACTAGAGTATAACAGCATTGTGGGTGGAAGTAAAGATCTGGCAGGCTAAATGTTGTAATCTAGAGTAATGAATTAAAGGAGAACTAAACCCCATATACAGGGCATTCTGTCCCCTCCCCAGCAACAGTACAAGACACATGTACAGTGTCGGACTGGGGAGTCCAGGCCCACCAAAGCCTTTGTCTTGTGCAGCAGCAGTCCTGCCTTGCTTTATGGCTGAGATTCTAGCTATCTGTATAACAGAGCATTCTGTCCCAGTGGCTGCACAGATCATGTCTGATCCTCATTATAAGCAGCAGTCCTGCCCTGCTTTATGGCAGCTGAGATTCTAGCTATCTGTATAACAGAGCATTCTGTCCCAGTGGCTGCACAGATCCTGTCTGATCCCCATTGTAAGCAGCAGTCCTGCTTTGCTTTATGGCTGAGATTCTAGCTATCTGTATAACAGAGCATTCTATCCCAGTGGCTGCACAGATCCTGTCTGATCCCCATTGTAAGCAGCAGTCCTGTCCTTCTTGCTAAATATGCCCTAAAGAATCCTATGCAAGTAACCAGGGAGCTGTAGCAAGTTCTGTTTCTAGCCACTAATGCAATATCCTACTATATATGTATGTATGTGTGGCCTTTCTTTTAAATTGCTGTTGCAAATTGACGTGAGGTTGGTGTTGGTTGGAGGGAGCTGCCAGCAGACAAGTCATTAGACATCCTGCTACTTTATCTCAGATTTGCCAGTAAATGTAGAGGAGTCAATGCCAGGGTTCTGTTTGCTCCAGACAAAAAGCAGCAGTAGAGTTAAGCCACCGTGACTGTATTAGTCGGCAGCCTATGTGCAAGCTGGGATTCTGGACAGGTTTAGGTGAATGTCTGGGTGATACGGCAGATAACTGGCCTGCGGTAACTTGGGAAATGCCATACTGCTACTACTTTAATTGCTTCAAACTGAGCCAAGGATTCCAGAAGCTGGGCACTGTCCAAGGTGCTGAAAATAATCTCAGATTCCTTTCTGACCACCTTCTCTCAATTGTACATAGATATATATATTGTCAGTTATTTATTACTTAACTTTCTATCTCGGCTCAAGACCCAATTGCCCCATTGCTGGATTCCCAAATCCAATGCTACCTACTGCCCTATTCAGGCTGTGGAATTAAAGGCAGAATGAGCCCGGCAGTTTAGACTTCTTGTTAAAGCTAAAAATATGTGTTCGGCCCCCTTGAGAAACACATTTATTGTCAGGAAGAGACACAGCCGATTGATTGTCATATTGATTGGAGGCAAAAGTAAATTCACTTTAATCAGTAGATCAATTTAATAGCTTGTTGCTAATGAACTAATGATATTGGGAAATCCCATAGGCTTGTAAAGCATTTAGGGCAGGGATATCAGGAGAGGGTTGGCAGAGGATGCTGGGAGTTGTAGTTAATATTGATTGGTATATTGTAGACAATAGCATTCAAAACCAAAGTGTAGATGCTTTTTATGATTTTCAGATCTTTTAATTATGTTTGCAAGCTTCCTATAAGCTGCTGTCTCATTGTTAAGGTGACTGAGAATAGCAACATTGTAATAAAATTTTAATAGCAATTAAAAATATGGTTCGACAATCAATCTGGTTTCGGGGGTCACTGACTATTACCCCATGTTTTCCCTGTAATCAAGAAAGTTTGTTTAGAGACAATGAACCCTGTATAACCCTCCCTTTTCCCAGTTGTGGTCCATGTCTTAGGCTTACAGATAAGGAGGAGATCTTTATACATTTTATTTGTTTTGTGTTTGTTGTTTTTGATGAACTGCCTTTTCCTCCTTCAATAATTGCTCCACAAAAACAGGAAGCTGCCAAGTTAAAGTAGTTTCAATGTCACTGTTTTCCCAAGTTAATAAATAAATATATACAGTACAGGTTCTATTCATGCATCTCTCCCACCCCCAATCTCTCTCTTATCTGTTGCATGGACAGGTTTTCCTTTTAGTGTAGGAAGAGTTAAGATTGCTTATACAGGTTAATAGGAACATGTTCTGACTTTTTCCGAATTCTGCACAGACTGTTTTCCTGCTGCTGAGAGGATTATCTCTAATGGCATTTTAAATGGCTGCTTTTCTAAAGGCTTTAAAGCTCACTTGGGATAAATCATTGAAATTCCATGTGTAACAACATGTTGGTTAAAAGGTCTGCAGGTTCTAATGCCAAAGGTTACCTTGATCAGTCTAATGATGCTCTGCTATTCTGAGCTGCTTGTTAGGGTAGGGTCCCAAGAAATGGGAAAGTTGGGCTTCTTAATTTACTAGCATTGTATGTCTTGACTGTAGAAGCTTCTCAATTGTGCCTATAGTAGCAGTAGGGATAGTAGCCTCCAGGAAGGGACTGTGACTGTGGGATAACAGGTATAGTAGGGAGAGATGGTGCTTATAGTAACAGTGGGATAACATTTTATGGGAAGGGACTGTGGGATAGCAGGTATAGTAGAGAGAAATTGTGCCTATAGTAACAGTGGCATAATCGTTTGTGGAAAGGGAGTGTGGCTGTGGGATAGCAGGTATAGTAGGGAGAGATGGTGCCTATAGTAACAGTGGGATAATAGTCTCTGGGAAGGGAGTGTGACTGTGGGATAGCAGGTATAGTAGGGAGAGATGGTGCCTATAGTAACAGTGGATAATAGTCTCTGGGAAGGGAGTGTGACTGTGGGATAGCAGGTATAGTAGGGAGAGATGGTGTCTATAGTAGCAGTGGGATAATAGTCTCTGGGAAGGGAGTGTGGCTGTGGGATAGCAGGTATAGTAGGGAGAGATGGTGCCTATAGTAACAGTGGATAATAGTCTCTGGGAAGGGAATGTGACTGTGGGATAGCAGTTATAGTAGGGAGAGATGGTGTCTATAGTAACAGTGGGATAATAGTCTCTGGGAAGGGCGTGTCACTGTGGGATAGCAGGTATAGTAGGGAGAGATGGTGCCTATAGTAACAGTGGGATAATAGTCTCTGGGAAGGGAGTGTGACTTTGGGATAGCAGGTATAGTAGGGAGAGATGGTGTCTATAGTAGCAGTGGGGTAAACGTCTCTGGGAAGGGAGTGTGACTGTGGGATAGCAGGTATAGTAGGGAGAGATGGTGCCTATAGTAACAGTGGATAATAGTCTCTGGGAAGGGAGTGTGACTGTGGGATAGCAGGTATAGTAGGGAGAGATGGTGTCTATAGTAACAGTGGATATTAGTCTCTGGGAAGGGAGTGTGACTGTGGGATAGCAGGTATAGTAGGGAGAGATGGTGCCTATAGTAACAGTGGATAATAGTATCTGGGAAGGGAGTGTGACTGTGGGATAGCAGGTATAGTAGGGAGAGATGGTGCCTATAGTAACAGTGGGATAATAGTCTCTGGGAAGGGAGTGTGACTGTGGATAGCAGGTATAGTAGGGAGAGATGGTGTCTATAGTAACAGTGGGGTAAACGTCTCTGGGAAGGGAGTGTGACTGTGGGATAGCAGGTATAGTAGGGAGATATGGACCTCTTATTGTGATATAATTTCCTTAAAATAAAACAGTCTCTGGTATGACGTAGTAACTCAAACGGTATACAGACACCGGTTCACATAAGGCCAGGAATATAAATCTCCAGAAACAGTAATAAGAACATCCCCTACGTTTGCACATAGTCTGTCCAGAGAGATAACATAAAATTGTACCAGTATAGGCACCAAAAAACGAAATATTCCAAACAAATCTCCTTTCATGTTTCTCTGGCATGGACCCAGTAAAATGCGTGGGTGGGGGGTTTGGTCTTGCAGAGTAGCAAATTGTTTCTTACTTAATTCTATGCCTTGAATTTTCCATGCCTGTAGACAAGCACAGATCAATGCTCCTCTACTACCATCACCATGTAATTAATCCGCCAGTAACATCCCGCTAACTGTGCAATATCCTTATTAAGGCACGTGGAACAATGACGTGGTTAAACGGAACCATTCTGCACTCTGGGGGGAGATTAGAGGGGGGCCCCCGCTGCGTTAAAAGCATTTCTTGGAAATGGAAGAAAGATTTTACTGGTTTAATTAGGCTGCTCGATTAATATTTTATTTCAATGCGCTTTTCATTTTTTTTCACATTGATTACAGAACGAAAATCTCTTTTGTTAAAATTCAGCAGAAAGCTGTAATGGAAAGTGCGAGGCCTCATTTGTGGGGTGCGAGGCGGAGACTGATTAGGCCTTTAATTGGCATTTACAGTGGTTTGTAGTTCAGATGACTCTTATGCCTCTACATGTTTTTACTCCAACTGTTTTGGGGGTTTGGGGGATTTAGATTAGCAACATGTGCCTTCCTACTTTTTACTCTCCAAGTTTCAGTATTAAAGTACATTTTGTTGATGTTCTTAAAGGGATACTGTCATGGAAAAAACATGTATTTTCAAAACGCATCAGTTAATAGTGCTGCTCCAGCAGAATGCTGCACTGAAATCCATTTCTCAAAAGAGCAAACAGATTTTTTTATATTTAATTTTGAAATCTGACACGGGGCTAGACATATTGACAGTTTCCCAGCTGCCCCCAGTCATGTGACTTGTGCTCTGATAAACTTCAGTCACTCTTTACTGCTGTACTGCAAATTTCAATCATATCACCCAACTCCCTCCCCCCCAGCAGCCTAACAACAGAACAATGGGAAGGAAACCAGATAGGAGCTCCCAAACACAAGATAACAGCTGCCTGGTAGATCTAAGAACGACACTCAATACTAAAATCCAGGTCCCACTGAGACACATTCAGTTACATTGAGTAGGAGAAACAACAGCCTGTCAGAAAGCAGTTCCATCCTAAAGTGCTGGCTCTTTCTGAAAGCACATGACCAGGCAAAATGACCTGAGATGCACCTACACACCAATATTACAACTAAAAAATACACTTGTTGGTTCAAGAATAAAATTTTATACAGTAGAGGGAATTATTTGCAGTGTAAACACTGTAATTCGAGAAATAAAAACTAAAGCATAAAAATCATGACAGAATCCCTTTAATGTTGCCATAAGGTAATTGGAATTTGTTTTCCTTTTATTTATTGTAATGAATTGAGGATTATGTTTTTTTATTTATAATGATTTATTATTTTTATAATATAAATTTGATTTATTATGTATTTATGTATTATTATTTATTTACTTTTATATATTATGATTATTATGGATATAATTATTATTTTTTTTATTTGATTCTGTATGTTTGATTTATTTTGTTAATTATTATTGTTATTTAATGTTTTGTTGTATTGCGTATTTGTATTTGTTATAGTTTTGTATTTATCATTATTCTTTATTTTTATGTTAGCATTCATTATTATTTTTCTTTTTCATTTATTTATTTATTCATTTTTAAAAAACATTTTAGCCATCCAGTCTGGCTCATTGCCCGTGGCAACATGTCTTTTGTCTTGAGTGAGAATTAGTCAGGGGCCTGTACAGAAAGAAATTGAATAAAAAAAAACAAAAATACAAAAAATGTTTTAAAAACATTTTTAATAACCAAAAGGAGCCCTCCTAGAAGATATATTGGATCTAACTGTCAATGATTATCTGACACCCTGAATGAGGAGAGAATGAAGAGAAATAGATGCTGAGAGAGGAATACTGAAGATGAACTTAATTATTTCAGAAACAATGCAGAATTTCATAATTGATTGTATTTAGAAAACTTGTTATTTCAGTATGAGTATGAGGAAGCTTTTATAAAAAAAATTTTCTTTAAAGGACAGGTTGTGTTTTCTCGAACAATTCAAGTTTTTCAGGGTTAGTTTCCCTAAAAAACTTGAATTTGTCAGGAAAAAAAACTCAAAATTTTCAAAATTTATTATGCCATGAAGCTGCTAAAAGTCCATATCTGAAAATACTCAAGGCAATGGTAGAGGTCCCTTTAACCATTTGAAAATGTTTTTTGCCTTCAAGATTTTACGCTGGTTTTAGTCGATAAATTTGAGGTTTTTTAACATTTAGGGGCAGATGCATCAAGGGTCGAATATTGAGGGTTAATTAACCCTCGATATTCAACTGGGAATGAAAATCCTTCGGTCGAAGGATTTTGCGCAAAAACTGCGATCGAACGATTCGAAGGATTTTAATCCAACGATCGAAGGATTATCCTTCAACCAAAAAAACTTAGCCCCGTAGGCTAACATTGGGTTCAGTAGCTTTTAGGTGGCGAACTAGGGGGTCGAAGTTTTTTCTTAAAGAGACAGTACTTCGACTATCGAATGGACTATCAAACGATTTTTAGTTTGAATCCTTCGATTCGAAGTCGAAGTCATAGTTGAAGGTCGAAGTAGCCCATTCGATGGTCAAAGTAGCCCAAAAAAACACTTTGAAATTCGAAGTTTTTTTGCTTCGAACCCTTCACTCGAAGTTAATGAATTGGCCCCATAAACTTGATAAAAAATAATTCAATCATAAATGCATTCAATCTAGTTTTTTACATTCAGATTTCCAAGTTTGTTTAAATTGTGAGCTTACCTTTAATAAATAATCCCTTTAGTATCAATAAGGTAACTTAAATAAACTTTCAAAGTATAAACAAAAAGGCAAGACAAAAAAAAAGAAAAACTAATAAAACCAAATAAAAAATGCCATGAATTCCAGAATTAATCGCAAAGCTAATCGTTAAATCTCAAATGAGAATTATTATCTCTTTCCTTTTTGCTAAATAAGTCAAAGTATTGTAATCACTTAACCATATATATTCTCTTCTATATTTTTCACTACTAAGTCTAAATTTAAATCTCTCAAACAAGCAGAGATCATAAAGATACATAATAATGTCTGATTTCTTCGGTGGAAGCGGATTGATCTAATATTTGTATATTGGAATTATGAAAATGTAATGGAAAATTTATAGTTTTGCTATTTAGGGGCATATTTATCAAGGGTCGAATTTCGAATTGAAAAAAATGCCGAAATTCGAATTCAAAAAGACCAACCGAATTTAAGTCGTAGTTTTTTTTTTGGTCGAATAGGTCCATTTTTGATAGAATAGGTCCGTATTCGGCCGAATCCAAATCGAAGGAATAGCGCATTTGATCAAATTCGATTTGTTTAATTTCGGTTGGTCTTTTTTCAAAGTCCACCAATTGACTCTAAATGAGTTCTAGGAGGTCCCCCATAGGCTAAAACAGCAATTCGACAGGTTTTAGATGGCGAATGGTCGAAGTTGAATTTTTAAAGAGACAGTACATGATCAATTTTGATATTCAAATTTTTTTCAAATTGGAATCGAATTTGGACTATTCCCTAGTCGAAGTACATGAAAAATAGCTCGAAATTCAAATTTTTGTCATTCAAAAATTCACCTCGACCTTTGATAAATCTGCCCCTTAATGATTTATATGCATAGGGGCTCAATTCTTTAGCCACACAGCTCTAGAAATTCTTTGAAGGAAAAAAAAGGTCAATTATAATAGTTTTAATTAGTGGAAACATGAAAATGGGCAGTTGGCCTATTTAAATCTCATATAAATTGGGCCTCAATTTTTTTAGTATCCCAGCTCCAAGAAGCTTTTGAGTGAGGACAAATTTTTTTTTTGAATTTTTTTATTTTTGAATTTTATAATGATAAGTCAGGTGAAATTCCTTAGAAATAGATGAAAATGTTCCAAATGGTTGAAAATGCTAATTTGTCAACATATTTTTTAAATAAATTATTTCCAAATGGATTTTGATAGAAAATGGTGAGTTGTTCCATTTAGACCTTTTGTAAATAGGGTTACAAATTATTTAGCCTACCACTTTTGAGTGGAATTTCATTAAATTTCATTGAATGGTTCCAACTGAGTGAACATAGAAAGACATCAACATTTTTTGCAAAGTAATCATTTTCTTTCAGAAAAATGTTTTTAATCAGTTGTGATAATCATTAAAGGGATCCTGTCATCGGAAAACATGTTTTTTTCAAAAACGCATCAGTTAATAGTGCTACTCCAGCAGAATTCTGCACTGAAATCCAAGTCATGTGACTTGTGCCTGCACTTTAGGAGAGAACTGCTTTCTGGCAGGCTGCTGTTTTTCCTGAAGGAGTCTCAGTGGGACATGGGTTTTTACTATTGAGTGTTGTTCTTAGATCTACCAGGCAGCTGTTATCTTGTGTTAGGGAGCTGCTAGCTGGTTACCTTCCCATTGTTCTTTTGTTTGGCTGCTGGGGGGGGGGGGAGGGGGGTGATATCACTCCAACTTGCAGTACAGCAGTATTGATTGAAGTTTATCAGAGCACAAGTCACATGACTTGGGCAGCTGGGAAATTGACAATATGTCTAGCCCCAGGTCAGATTTCAAAATTGAATATAAAAAAATCTGTTTGCTCTTTTGAGAAATGGATTTCAGTGCAGAATTCTGCTATTAACTGATTCATTATGAAAATTTTTTTTTTTTCCCATGACAGTATCCCTTTAAGGAATCACGATTTGATGCAACATAACCAGTTGTCCTTTTTTGAGCTTAAAACAAGGTCCCTCATTTCTTGGCCTTCGGGATCCTGAAAATAACTGATTTTGGCAGGTTTGGCATTTCATTTAATTGAGATTTCTATTGAAAAGTGTCAATCTTTAATAAATAGACCAAAACAGACCATCGACAATTGAGTTTAATGGGCAGATGTGAAGGAGCGACTGGTTCGTTTTCAGAGTCTGTGTTTCCCTGGTTAACGTGACCTTTAAAGGTCTGATATTGGAAGCTGAATAATGGCTTCTGACAGGGTATCTGACTTACATAGTGTTTCCTTCTATTCAAGACAATGTTTTTATTCCTTGTCAGCAAACAGTGTGAGGAACAGAAACCACAGTGGTGCTGAGAGGGAAGAGGATAAAACTGACACACTAAATAAGACAGAATTCAGGCATTTTATTGAAAGCAATAAAGAAAATCCCAGAGGAATTTTGGATATTTTGTCAGCCTCAATTTTTAGTAGCTTTATTACATTGTGCAACTATTACACTACAGCAAACGCGTCAGGCTGTCATGGTTAAGGTGACTTAGAATGAGGCTAAAATAAAGCACTGACATTTTTTTGAATACCAGAACAATGGAGTTTTGTGAGTTTGAGCGTGCAGCTATATTTTACTGAGTTTGGGGTGTTTACTGCTCATTTGTCTAGTCTATTTAGAATCATGGTACTCAGAATAGAATCCTGCGTGGGTCCATTTTTTGGAACCCGTACCCGACCTGCAATCCGCAACCCGGACTAGCAACCCGGAAACGCAACCCGCATTCTGACTCGCAACCAGGACCCACGACCTGCTGACCATCAAGAATCAGGAAGTGCTGTCATTGTCACTGGAAGTGACGTCATCTGTAGTAGGCGTGATCAGAAAAAAAGGAGTAAAACAGGAAGTGCTGTCGTTGTAAACCGAAAGTGACATCATCGGAAGTAGACATGATCTGGAAAAAAGAGTAAACATCGCTATTGAGAAGACCCACAGTCCGACCTGCGACCCAAAAACCTGCAGAACCGCCGACCAGCGTCTGTACCCACACCCGGAACTTCTACCAGCAACCCAAAGGGTACCGCAGGTTTTTGCTTGTAACCCGCGGGTACCCGACCCGACTCTAACTTAGAATACATGAATGGTTCAATAATATACACTTGTAGATAAGGGGTGCATTTGCTTAGAGAAGTGCAGGGTGCAAATCCTGCTCATTGTGCCTGGCCCTGCCATAATGGAACATGGAAACTTACATTCACCCCAGGGATACTGCTCTGCCTGCTTTAGGATATACTGTATTCATAATGGGTGAGTTTGGGGTGGCACATAGGCACCCCTTCTCCCACCCCTACCTGTCATTAATCAGGCCAATACATAGCCCTGTACTTACTGCCAGACCCTGGACCTAACTGCTTTTACTAAGAGCATTATTTGCTAAAACTTAAGTTTATCTATTTTTTTTATTAACAGAGAGTTGACCTAACACCCATCCACAAATTGAACTCATTTATCAATAATTCTTCTTGAAAAAGTTTGAGTGAAAAAACATTGTAACAAATTTGTGCGTCTATTCAAATCGTATGATTGATGCTCTGAAAAATCAACTTTATTGAATTGTCACTGCGAAAAAACTCTTATTTTTCGGATCAAGATGTCAAGAAACAACTTCAGGGGCATCTGCCATTGACTTCTACATGACTTTGACAGGTTTGGTTTTTGGATCGGATTTTTAGCAGCTTTGGGGTATAATAAGTCTCTAAATATTCAAGTTTTTTTTTCCTCTAAATATTTGAGTTTTCCCTTTTAAAAATTTGACCAGAAAAATTTGAGGTTTAATAAATGGGCCCCTTAGTGTCTTTACAGTTGTTATTTAGGGAGTTATTTATTAAAGTCCAAATACAAAAAACTCAAAAAATTTAAGTTTTTTTTACTATAAGATTTGAATTTTTAGTGAAAAAAAACTCAAATTTTTCGAGATTTACTATACCCCGATGATGGAAAAAGTCAGAATCAGAAAATCCTCAATCTCTACAGAGGTTATAATTTAGTGGTAGTTGTCCCTATCCCATTTGGAAGTTTCTTGGGTCTTTTCCGGCAAAAATTTTAACAAAAATCTGGGTTTTCTGGCAAAAATCAAAAAAATTCTGACTTTTCGGGAAAAAATTGAGTGATTAGGGAAAACAATCCAAAAAAATCGTCCCATTTTATTGAGTTTTTCCCCGATCAGATATAAATTGTGTTTATTGTGGATTTTAGTTTGGCCTGACTTTTTTATTTAAAAGAATCAGATTCGGATTAAATAACCCCTTCATGTAATTGCTATTGAGAGCAGGTTTTGTTTAATCCCTTTCTGTTCTCAGCTCACCTCCAGGTCTGTTAATTGGGGAGTAACTGGATAGGGAAGCTGCTCAGAACAACATCTTCTTTTATTATGCATCAAACTATTTTGGGGTGTGGTTCCCCTTTAATGCTGCCATATTCTGCTCAGAAGCCCAAAGCAGCGCAGATGTGTATATGTTCTCGGAACGGCTCCCCCTGCGTGCGGTGAAACAACAAGCCTCATGCCAGGCTGCTTAATGAACTATGTTCTGTAGTTGATTATGTTGTTAAGTGGATTCACACTCCGACTCCTGCTGCCCATGTGCCTATCAATAACACAACAAACCCAGCAGATGTTATTTGCTATTTTTCCTGGCAGAGACGGCAGAGATTTTTTGGGAGATGAGAGCAGAGTCCTGGCACAAATCAATAGGCTGATAATTATAGCCAAGCGGGTGTAGAACGGCTCTGCATGAACGTCTGCTTCTGTGTTCTGTATGGCAGCGTGGAGCTTGGGCACATACATGCACTCTAGCTTTTATACTGACTATACCCAGCCTGAAACCTGCCCCTTTTCTACACTGTCCTCTTGCTTAATTTCTTTCATTCTACAGATATGAGACTTTTTATTTGGAATGCTTGGGACCTGAGGATTTCTGGATAACGGATCTTTCCATAATTTGGATCTTCATACTTTAAGGGGCCGATTCACTTACTTCGAGTGAAGGATTCGAAGTTAAAAAACTTCGAATTTCGAAGTTTTTTTGGGCTACTTCGACCATCGAATGGGCTACTTCGACCATCGAATGGGCTACTTCGACCTTCGACTACGACTATCGAAGGATTCGAAGTAAAAATCGTTCGACTATTCGACCATTTGATAGTCGAAGTACTGTCTCTTTAAAAAAAACTTCGACCCCCTAGTTCGCCATCTAAAAGCTACCGAAGTCAATGTTAGCCTATGGGGAAGGTCCCCACAGGCTTGCCTAACTTTTTTTAATCGAAGGATATTCCTTCGATCGTTGGATTTAAATCCTTCGAATCGTTCGATATAATAAGTCGAAGGATTTCAATTCCCAGTCAAATATCGAGGGTTAATTAACCCTCGGTATTCGACCCTTAGTGAATCAGCCCCTAAGTCTATTGGAAAATCATGTAAACATTAAATAAACCCAATAGGCTGGTTTTGCTTCCAATAAGGATTTATTATATCTTAGTTGGGATCAAGTACAAGCTACTGTTTTATTATTACAGAGAAAAGGGAAATCATTATTAAAAATTTGGATTATTTGGATAAAATGGAGTCTGTGGGAGACGACCTTTCCGTCATTCAGCTCTCTCTAGATAACGGATCTCATACTGTACTAGAGATGCTGTGAAAGGTACAGTACACATGGCCTGTTGAGAAATTACAATGGCTCCTCTTCACACTGCCTGGAATTAAAATGACTGTACAGGTATGAGATCCGTTATCCGTAAACATTATCTGCAACATTTGTTTTTTTAGATACCGTCAGTGACGCTCATTTGAAAGCTGAAAAGAGTCAGAAGAAGAAGGCAAATAATTCAAAAACTATAAAAAATAAATAATGAGGGCAGATTGAATTGGCCATTCTATAACATACCAAAAATTAACTTAAAGGTGAACCACCCCCTTTAAGGGGTTATCCTGATAAACTGTGTTTAGTATAGGGATAGTTTAATGGGATATCTCGGCTATGAGCAAACCTAGGGGCTGTTCCTGCTGAATTGTTCTTAGTACAGGGAATACCTATGCTGCCATAGTTTTATGGGATCTCTCTGTACAGACTATGAGCAAACTTAGGGGCTGTTCCTGCTGAAATGTGCTTAGTACAGGGAATACCTATGCTGCCATAGTTTTATGGGATCTCTCTGTACAGGCTATGAGCAAACTTAGGGGGCTATTCCTGCTGAATTGTGCTTAGTACAGGGGAATACCTATGCTGCCATAGTTTTATGGTATCTCTCTGTACAGGCTATGAGCAAACTTAGGGGCTGTTCCTGCTGAATTGTGCTTAGTACAGGGGAAAATCTATACTGCCATAGTTTTATGGGATCTCTCTGTACAGGCTATGAGCAGACTTAGGTGTGCATTTCTGATTCTGTAAGACAAATTTAATGGAATAATATCCTTTTGGAGCAGAGTGCAGTTTGATTCCTTTGTGTCAATGTTCCATTGAGAGAAAAGAAAGTCAAAATTCGAAACGCGAGCTTGTTGAAGACGAGGCTAGAATGGCAATAAATCGCATTATAGAATATGATTACTCGCCTCGGGCTCCATGTACTTAGACAAAGACTAAAAAGAGAATCATTTATGAGGTTCTTTGTTTTACTCTCCAAAAAGCTTTATTTAATGTGAGCGGAATGGAGTCCTGACACGGCGCAGTTTATTCGGATCTTTTTCAGCAGAACTCACCATTTCCTCCTTATTCTTCCACTAAATTGCTTCCAGCACTGTAAGAAAAGTTTCAAGGTGCCCAAATGTGGCCCCATTGTATGTGTACCCCCCCACCAGAGCTTAATGTGGATGATTAAACACAAGCCTGCAATTTGAGCTGCTCAAGACAAGGCACTTTATATAGGACTTTGTGTTGGAAAGGAGAATAAAATAGTTTCTTTGTAGGGAACGGTAAATGGCACTTTCCTTATTAAAATAATATGAAGTTGCTCTGAGGTTAAATATACTGTGCCGACGAGCTTAATTGCTGTATATCCAACTTGCTTTTATGTTTTCACTGTATAAAGTGTTGTGTTATTGCAAGACCTAAAATATCCCCAATTTGTCACACACACAATGCTGTGCAGCTCAATTAACATACACAGTGTCCCCATATGTTAGGATAGAGTAAACTGTTGCCCCTAGATATGGAGGAACCTTCCTGCGATATGAGTGTTTCCTAGGGTTAGCAATAATAGGTTACTCTATACAGGGCCAGCTCCACTAGAGATTTAAAGGGGTGGTTCACCTTTAAAGGAGAATAAACCCTAAAAATGAATGTGGCTAAAAATGCCATATTTTATATAGTGAACTTATTGCACCAGCCTAATGTTTCAGCTTGTCAATAGCAGCAATGATCCAGGACTTCAAACTTGTCACAAGGGGTCACCATCTTGGAAAGTGTCTGTGACACTCACATGCTCAGTGGGCTCTGAGCAGCTGTTGAGAAGCTAAGCTTAGGGCTCGTCACTAATTATCCAGCAGAAAATGAGGTTGGTCTGTAATATAAGCTGATGCTACAGGTTTGCTGAATATTAAATTCTGATGCTAATTGCACTGGTTTCTGTGCTGCCATGTAGTAATTGTCTGTATTAATTACTAATCAGCCTTATATTGTGACATTTCTATTCTATGTGTACTGTATATTGTGAGTGGGTCCCTAAGCTCAGTAAGTGACAGCAGCACAGAGCATGTGCAGTGAATCAGCAGAAAAGAAGATGGGGAGCTACTGGGGCATCTTTGGAGACACAGATCTTTACTGCTAAAGGGCTGTGGTTGCCTTGGGCTGGTACAGAAGCACAAAACATAATGTACAACATTTCTAGCTAATTCTTTAGTTAGGCTTTACTTCTCCTTTAATTTATCTTTTAGTATGTCATAGAATGGCTAATTCTAAGCAACTTTTTTTCTTTATAGTTTTTTTTAATTATTTGCCTTTTTCTTCTGACTCTTTGCAACTTTCAAAGGGGGGGGGGTCACTGACCCCATCTTAATAACAAAAGCTCTGCAAGTCTACAAATGTATTGTTATTGCCACTACTTACGTCCCAGCTGTTATTTTTTTTGGTTGCAACACCAAAGGAAAATGGCACAAGTCCAGTAACCCCAGCCAATTAGATCCTGTCTTTTATTATTCTAATTAAAGTGGCCTAAAAGAAGTTCCCTGCTGATTGGTTGCAACGTCGGTACCCGTTTTGTTACTACAATAACCAGGCAAAATGTGCTTTATGTTTCAGTACAGCAATAAAATTCTCAAATTTTCAGCTTAATTAACCCTGCGCCGAGCTGAGCCAGGAGCATCTTTTGTTTAGTCATCTTCACGTGGCGAATTCACCTGCTGTTAATTCTCTCCTCTCACTTTTTATTTAGATTTCACACAACCTAAACTATCCCATATGCTTTGCCACTTCTACCGCCCACTTTGTACCATGTTCCCCGCTGCTTTGTGGGAAGTGACAGACGTGGAGACTGTGATGGGGGGGTTGAAACTTAGAAATTAGAAGCTGTGCAGCGAGTTAGTATGTAAAATAATAAAAAACAAAGACATTACACAAAGTAGGGACTGGTCTTTACATTTGGCACAATATATCAGCTGGGGCCAGGAGGGCATGTCGATGCCAATCAGTGTTTGTCATGTTTGGAGATCTTGGAGTAGCTTCTCCAGGGGTCGTAGTCGGGGAGTATTGAAAATACCCAAAATTTGAAACCTGCAAGAGATATTGGTACTAGTTGTAACCAAGGTTGTAAGAATCGGAGTGTCCACAAACCATTACGTTTAAATATATATGTGCCAGAATTGGGACTTAACCTCCAATCTTAGATCCTTGAGTAATGCAATACTATAAATTTAACAAGCCAAGCAGTAAAATAAAAAGCAATATTTATTCACAACCATGCCAAGTCAAGTGAGTTAAAGGGATACTGTCATGGGAAAAAAACATTTTTCCAAAACACATCAGTTACTAGTGCTACTCCAGCAGAATTCTGCACTGAAATCCATTTCTCAAAAGAGCAAACAGATTTTTTTATATTCACTTTTGAAATCTGACATGGGGCTAGACATTTTGTCAATTTCCCAGCTGCCCCTGGTCATGTGACTTGTGCCTGCACTTCAGGAGAGAAATGCTTTCTGGCAGGCTGCTGTTTTTCCTTCTCAATGTAACTGAATGTGTCTCAGTGGGACATGGGTTTTTACTATTGAGTGTTGTTCTTAGATCTACCAGGCAGCTGTTATCTTGTGTTAGGGAGCTGTTATCTGGTTACCTTCCCATTGTTCTTTTGTTTGGCTGCTGGGGGGGAAAAGGGAGGGGCTGATATCACTCCAACTTGCAGTACAGCAGTAAAGAGTGATTGGGGCAGCTGTGAAATTTACAAAATGTCTAGCCCCATGTCAGATTTCAAAATTGAATATGAAAAAATCTGTTTGCTCTTTTGAGAAATGAATTTCAGTGCAGAATTCTGCTGGAGCAGCACTATTAACTGATTCATTTTGAAATTTTTTTTTCCCATGACAGTATCCCTTTAAAAATGACATAAAATTAAAAACAAGAAGCACTGCAAATGGTGGAAGGGATCCCTTTCATAGGAACATTAAACCCCACCGTCTGATTAATTTTTAATGAGAAAGGTACATAAATATGAAAATGCCCTCACTGCTTATTCAATAGACACTGTATAGTATGAATAAAAAGCCTTCATAATGTACGTTGTGCCAAAGCAATGGATGGAGACTTATATACAATCTTAGGTGGTAATAGAATAGTCCATCAAAATGGAAGCCTTGCAGTATGTTGAAGAAGTGAAGTAATAGGCAGTATGGCTATTAGCCCAACATTTAGTTGTGACAAGGTGTGGAATAAACCGGGCTGCTGATCTCCAAAGGTCTCTGTACAAATCTGTAAATCCAGAGTATGTTGTAAACGGGAGCCCAAGATGGTAAACAAATAGGCAAGTGCTCGGTTACTAGAGTCTGTTTGTGGAGAATAACGCTAAAGGTGGCCATACACGGGCCGATAAAAGCTGCCGACAGACCGTGTCGGCACGGGCTTCCCTGAACGAGATCTGGCCGAAAGTCGGCCAGATCTGGATCGGATGGGACGAAAAATCACGTCGGATCACGGCCGCATCTATTCGTTGATGCAGTCCCGCGATCCGACCGCCCATTACTATTCGTTAGGATCCGATCGTTGGGCCCTAGATGCCTTCCTAAAGAATCTAAAGGGAAAGCTTATATCATTGAGGGGGGTGGCAAACCCAGGGGAGGAGAGATTTGTTGATTTAGTAGCCATGGACTGCATTTGTTATCAGGGGACAAGCAGGGGGCGATCACCACACGCCACTTGCCATATTGAGTGCTGATTGGGAGGAGAGTTCTGACGGAGCAAGCCGAATCTCAGAGCTGACCCTGTTTACCAAAAGCTATACAGAATTCGGGGGGGGGGGCTGTATTGGAAATGCAAGGCAGGTTTTGGTGGTGGTGGGGGAGGATTCATATATGAGAATGGTGCCTAGGGAAACCAGTACCAATATCTTATGCCAAACATTGTGGTGTCCCTGGAGGGAACACCTTCCAACACTTTCCCTTTCTCTGTGTCCCATTCTTTGTCTTCTCCCTGGTCACTTAATGGCACAAACTTCTTTAAGATTTGTACCCCTTAATCCAGGGCAATGTCATTAAAGAAATTAAAAAGAACACCCATTGCTTCATTGAGCTTCAGGGCAGTGCAAATGCACATATAATAGGTACACGTTTGCAGGGTTAGGGTAAGTTGCAGGTTCTCCAGGGTTGAGTTTTGGTTAATTTTTTCCCACCTGCACATCACTCATGCTCAAAGATAAGTTCTCTAGTTTCTAGAATGAGTCTGTACACCTTTGACTCCATTAAGGGAGAACCAAAGCTTAACTAAAAAAGTAGGCTAGAAATGTTGTACATTATGTTCTGTGCTTCTGTACCAGACACAGATGCCACAGTAGCTCCCAATCTTCTTTTCTGCTGATTCACTGCACATGCTCTGTGCTGCTGTCACTTACTGAGCTTAGGGACCCACTCACAATATACAGTACATATAGACTAGAAATGTCACAATATAAGGCTGATTAGTAATAAATACAGATAATTACGACATGGCAGCACAGAAACCAGTGCAATTAGCATCAGAATTTAATAATCAGCCCTGTAGCATCAGCTTATATTACAGACCAACCTCATATTCTGCTGGATAATTAGTGACGACCCCTAAGCTTAGCTTCTCAACAGCTGCTCAGAGCCCACTGAGCATGTGAGTGTCACAGACACTTTCCAAGATGGTGACCCCCTGTGACAAGTTTGAAGTCCTGGATCATTGCTACTATTGACAAGCTCAAACCTTTGGCTGGTGCAATAAGTTCAGTATATAAAATATGGCATTTTATCCACATTATTTTAGGGTTTAGTTCTCTCTTTAAAACACAAAGAAACGGTGAATCAATTTGGCATTCTTTGCTATTTTCCAAGCATTTAACAATTTATGCATGAACTTTCTGAGCATAGATTAGTAGAGGAGGCAGGGGCCATGGACTGACCTTATCTCCAGAGAGTAATTCATCACCTTCCTTGTTGTGAGATAAAGTGACTTGTAAGCAGTTCTTCCACCACCGGCTTGTTACTGATGGTATCAGCATCACACGTGGACACTCTCTAAATGAACTCAAAGCTCTTTAAATATTCATCAACATACCGTGTTTCAGTAGGGTCATAAAAAAAGGGAGCCAGCAGGTCTACAAGCTATAAATTGTTTAAATAAAGATTTGATAACTTTGTTGCGCAGTTTTTACGTGATCCAAAAGTCATGGGAGTCTCAGTATCTTCTTTGGATCTCAAAATTATGGCTAATGTCGCTGTCCAGAAAAAGGCTTTATACTGTGGTGTTGGGTCGAGCTGACACTTTTGGTTGTGTGGGGGGCTCAGCTTGAAGGCCAAGTAGGTTGAGATTTGAATACTTCTGAACATGAAGGTCAAATTGAGTGGGGTTTGGGGGTGAACACATGTGTGCTGTTATTTATATTGTGGATTGTGACTGATACACCATGTTGTTATGAACTAAGTTGTCTTTCACCAAAGGTTGTATCTCCTAGGGGGCTTCAACCAAGAAAGTCGGATGACCACTGCTTTAACGTTATGGTCTTGTAACAACATAACAAAGGTTTCACAAAGACATTGTACCATCAAGTTCAATCTTCTATAAATGTTAATAAAGAGGAATAAGATTAAACCCTAGTCCTTCCTTCAGTCTGTAAGGAGACTCTTGTGATGTGCATCATCCTATGGGGAAAAATGATCCAAAACCTCCATATGTGACATTCAGTGAAACAAATAATAAAACCAGACTTAAACATGATACAGATTTAGGACTCAACACCATCTCTCATTAAAGCAGTTGCTGCAGGAATGGGATTCATTGTTCTCGCTGGGAAATATTTCATTAGTCATTTTGTTTCGTTATTTTTGTTCTGGTGATATTTGTTGAAATGCCAGCCATCGGCAGATAATGCTGAAAGGTAGAATCTTCTGTGATATTTTTTTCCCCTGCGCAGAAGGAAATAACAAGGCTTCAAGCTGTGTCATTTTCTGCAGTGTAATCATCAGCCTTGTGGAACAGCAGAATGGGGGCCCATTCATGCGCCTTGGGGTTTGCTGAAACTGAGTAAGTTGGTGTCAATTAAGAGAAACTCGCTTTGGAAAATGTTATAGGATGAAAGCAGCAAGTCTGGCAGATCTTCCCTGGCTCTGTCAGTGGAGATTCATGTATGAAAATTTCTCATTACATTTTTTACCTCCTATGCAGTCACATTGTTAGGCAGGAGATATGTCTGGTTAAAGGCATTTTGCTGTTTTTCCCCAAATTTTTATATTTTATTTTTTTGAAATATAGTGTTTTGTTATTACTAATGACAGCATTTTCATTTACTGGCTCCTACAATATAGTAGCAGTGGGATAATAGTCTCTGGGATGGGAGTGTGACTGTGGGATAGCAGGTATAGTAGGGAGAGATGGTGTCTATAGTAACAGTGGATAATAGTCTCTGGGATGGGAGTGTGACTGTGGGATAGCAGGTATAGTAGGGAGAGATGGTGCCTATAGAAACAGTGGATAATAGTCTCTGGGAAGGGAGTGTGACTGTGGGATAGCAGGTATAGTAGGGAGAGATGGTGTCTATAGTAACAGTGGGATAATAGTCTCTGGGAAGGGAATGTGACTGTGGGATAGCAGGTATAGTAGGGAGAGATGGTGCCTATAGTAACAGTGGGTTAATAGTCTCTGGTAAGGGAGTGTGGCTGTGGGATAGCAGGTATAGTAGGGAGAGATGGTGCCTATAGTAACAGTGGGTTAATAGTCTCTGGGAAGGGAATGTGACTGTGGGATAGCAGGTATAGTAGGGAGAGATGGTGCCTATAGTAACAGTGGGTTAATAGTCTCTGGGAAGGGAATGTGACTGTGGGATAGCAGGTATAGTAGGGAGAGATGATGCCTATAGTAACAGTGGGTTAATAGTCTCTGGTAAGGGAGTGTGGCTGTGGGATAGCAGGTATAGTAGGGAGAGATGGTGCCTATAGTAACAGTGGGATAATAGTCTCTGGTAAGGGAGTGTGGCTGTGGGATAGCAGGTATAGTAGGGAGAGATGGTGCCTATAGTAACAGTGTATAATAGTCTCTGGGAAGGGAGTGTGACTGTGGGATAGCAGGTATAGTAGGGAGAGATGGTGCCTATAGTAACAGTTAGATAATAGTCTCTGGGATGGGAGTGTGATTGTGGGATAGCAGGTATAGTAGGGAGAGATGGTGCCTATAGTAACAGTGGATAATAGTCTCTGGGAAGGGAGTGTGACTGTGGGATAGCAGGTATAGTAGGGAGAGATGGTGCCTATAGTAACAGTGGATAATAGTCTCTGGGAAGGGAGTGTGACTGTAGGATAGCAGGTATAGTAGGGAGAGATGGTGCCTATAGTAACAGTGGATAATAGTCTCTGGGAAGGGAGTATGACTGTGGGATAGCAGGTATAGTAGGGAGAGATGGTGCCTATAGTAACAGTGGGTTAATAGTCTCTGGGAAGGGAGTGTGACTGTGGGATAGCAGGTACAGTAGGGAGAGATGGTGTCTATACTAACAGTGGATAATAGTCTCTGGGAAGGGAGTGTGGCTGTGGGATAGCAGGTATAGTAGGGAGAGATGGTGCCTATAGTAACAGTGGGATAATAGTCTCTGGGAAGGGAGTGTGACTGTGGGATAGCAGGTATAGTAGGGAGAGATGGTGCCTATAGTAACAGTGGATAATAGTCTCTGGGAAGGGACTGTGGCACTCGGATAGTAGGGAGAGATGGTGCCTATAGTAACAGTGGGACAAAACATCAGAAAATGACCCCATTAGTCCAGAGAGATGTTTATGCCCCTACTTCTGAATCTTCTTCTACAGGTCTGAATCATGGACCCTTAATGATAAGGCTTATGAAAGATTGAAGGGATTAAAGTGAATTTGGGTCTGGCCTCTGTAAAGGTGGCCATAGACATTGCAATTAAAATCTTTCCTGGAAAAGATTTTTCCAGGCTGAATCATCAGATATACAGGGAAGCACTCTGTATATCTGATAAAGGCACCCAAACAAAATTCTCTAGCCGACTGATATCCAAATCTTCTGCTATCAGTCGACTCGTCTCCCACCATACATATACAAATATCGTATGAAAATTTGTTTCCTACGATATTATCTGTGTGTCTATGGCCACCTTAAGTCTTGACCACATCAATAAATGTACTAATTTTTAACAAGGGATATTGAGAGAGATGATATTTTCATCAGGAAGCATTGGAGTCGAGGAGTGGGAATGGAATTGGCCCAGAATCCTTGTACATAACAGTTTCCTTTGGAACATGGCAATTTCCTGAAGTGCAAACTGACACCCAGTGCTGATAAATGATAGAAAATAAGTCGAGGGAAGGATTACTCGCAGATCCCTATCGCTGGGAACGGAGGCAGTTATAAAAAGATTTAAATACATATCGGAGCTGAAACCTGTAATTTCGTAGCAATTGTTAATACTTTGTTTACACAGATGTCTGAAGAATGACATTTCTGAGACAAAATAATGGCATAATTACGGTACTTTAGCAATGGCTGCAAGAGGCGCAGTGTAAAATATCTCCCTGCCAATTGCTCAAATTCTTATCTACAATGTTCTGTATATGTACACATAGGTCTGGAGTCTGTTGTTTGGGTTCCTGGAGTAGGGGTCTTTATTTAATGTAGAGCACCTTTCTTTTAGATTCTAATATACATCCTATTCCCAAACCAAGGAGGTGAATATGAAGTTGCCCCCCTGCCTTTGCTGCTACAACAGCCTCTACTCTTCTGGCAAGGTTCCTTCTAGATGTTGGAACATTGTTGCTGGGAGTTGCTTCCATTCAGCCGCAAGAGCATTAGTGAGGTTGGGCACTGATGTTGGGTATCAGGTTCCAATTCATCCCACAGAGGTTCAGTTGGGGTCAGGTCAGGGCTCTGTACAGTCAGCATCTTCCCATCTCAGCAAACCCATAATGTATGGACCTGGCTTTGTACATCGGGACATTATTGTGCTGGAACTGGAAAGAGCCTCCCCAAGGTTCCATAAAGTTGGAAGCACAGAATTAGCTGGAATGCCATTGTACCCTGAAGCCCTAAGGTTTTGCTGTAACCAGGAGCTCAAACCATGGAAACGCCCCCAGCCCAATAATCCATCTCCACCAAAGTTCACCATTGGCATTATGCATTCAGGCAGGTAGTGTTCTCCTGGCTTATCAGATTTTCTGCCAGTTGGTGAGATGCCATGTTACCCTCCAGAAGACCAATGGTGGTGCCCTTTACACCACTCCAGCCGACTCTTGGCATTGCACATGTTGATATTTAGGTTCATTTAGATTAGGTTAGTTTGCCTCTGATCCACCATAATAACCTACCAAGTTCTGGTGCTGACATTGACAGTTTGGACCGACTGTCGGAATGTGTGTTCCGACTGAGCCCATGGTATGTTATTCAGAATGTGCAAATATGTTCGGCCCATATAGTGTACAGGTATGGAACCTGTTATCAAGAATGCTTGGGGGTTTCTGGATAACAGATCTTTCCATAACTGGGATCTCCATATCTTAAGTCTACTAGAAAATTTTGTAAACATTAAATGATCCCAATAGGCTGGTTTTGCTTACAGTAAGGAATAATTAAAAGATTGGGATTATTTGGATAAAATGGAGTCTGTGGGAGATGGCCTTCCCGGATAAAGAATCTCATACCAATCTCTGTTGTGAATGAGCGTTTGGTCCCCTTTCCTCCAGGCTGTTTCCCAGCATCCCTCACACGCTGAGCATATAGATTTGGGCACAAGGGATGATATTTATAACCCGACTGTATATTTTTAGCATTTTTTTGCCCAAGCTGAGAATATATTGCCGTCGAAAAGTCAGCACTGAACGGATTCCACTTGGCTGGTAATTATGTAGGTCAGGGTGTAAGAATGGGCTGGGAACAATCCTTGGCATTTCTTTAGCGCGTCTCGTATTATTCGCTTCTGATAATGGTTATTTTCTCCAGCCGCATTGGCACTTGTGCTTTAGGGACTAATTAAACTGAAGCCACACTTCACGCAAGCAGTCACGTCAAGAGCTTGACACATCACATGGGTTTCCTTTGTGCCTTTGATAATTAAAATTATACTTGATATCCCACAGTGAGTCAGAGAATGAAGGGCCTTTGCTCAGACCGAGGGGCACCTCCCACCTTAAAGGGATACTGTCATGGGAATTTTTTTTTTTCAAAACACATCAATTAACAGTGCTGCTCCAGCAGACTTCTGCATTGAAATCCATTTCTCAAAATAGAAAACAGATTTTTTTATATTTAAATTTGAAATCTGACATGGGGCTAGACATATTGTCAGTTTCCCAGCTGCCCCCAGTCATTGTGCTCTCATAAACTTCAGTCACTCTTTACTGCTGTACTGCAAGTTGGAGTGATATCACCCTCCCCCCTCAGCAGCCTAACAACAGAATAATGGGAAGGTAACCAGATAACAGCTCCCTAACACAAGATAACAGCTGCCTGGTAGATCTAAGAACAACACTAAAGCTGGCCATAGATGTTGAGATTTTTAAAAGATCAGATCCTGATCGTGAGACCACGATCTTTTCAGAACGATCGTACAAATTTACCATCAACTAAAAAGACCAATTTGCCAGGAAAACAAAGGAGCTGCCTGCTTGGCCCTGCAAACATAGATAGATTTCACTGGGACCGACAAAGATTTTTTGACCTGGCCGATCAATTTCCTGACAGATGTCGGCCGAAAAATCATAAGATGTACGATCGTTCGAATCCCACTAACCGCACGATAATTTCGAAGGATTGGTCGGGCTTCCTTAAAATCGGTCGTTCGGCAAGAAGAATCGTCTCGTCTATGGGGACCTTTAATAGTAAAATCCCGGTCCCACTGTGACACATTCAGTTACATTGAGTAGGAGAAACAACAGCCTGCCAGAAAGCAGTTCCATCCTAAAGTGCTGGCTCTTTCTAAAGAGCCAGCACTTTAGAAAAGTGTCTGGCCCCTGATGAAGACCACCCATGTGGTCGAAATGCGTAGGGCATTCTGCTATTATGTAAGTGTTTTGTATTAATAAACTTTGACTTTTTTTATAGAGACTGAGTGTGCAATCCTTTTGTTTCATACGCCGGCTCTTTCTGAAATCACATGACCAGGCAAAATGACCTGAGATGCACCTACACACCAATATTACAACTAAAAAATACACTTACTGGTTCAGGAATGAAATGTTATATTGTAGAGTGAATTATTTGCAGTGTAAACAGAGTAATTTAGAAATAAATCATAAAAATCATGACAAAATCCCTTTAATAAGCAGAACAAAAACCAACAAGAAGAAGGAGCCCTCCCTTGGTGTCAGAGACAGTAATATTTAGAGTATTTTGACCTTATTTGGAGATGAGGTCAATATTGATGATTCTGTAGGGCTGGAGGGCATTAAAGGACAACTAAAGTACAATTTTAATCAGGACTTCCCCTGTACCACAGCAAAGAAATATAATTCCATTAAAAGAAATATAAATCCAAGGAGCCTGGATAGATCGTGAAACTGCTAGGCTGAGGCTCTGAAGGAAATGATTTAAAGGAAAAAAAAATGTAGCATTTGGGAAATTCTAATTTAATTCTAATTGGGTAATAACAGTAATAATTCTGGATATGATGTATCATTTGCTAGGAGGCGCACAGTTACTCTGAGACATTATCTTAGATGAACGGCCATGCAGGACGCTAAGTTATTGCAGATATAAACCTGGCGTGATATTTCAGAAGGGAGATTCCCCCCCCCAGGTCGAACAGTTTGCCTTAAAACTTTAAATTACGGCCAATCCTGACTGCTCAGCGCAGTCCATTAACTTTCCCAGGGTAACGTGCCAGCCGCCATTATTTCTCTTTTATGATGTGGGCCCGAGTTTTTTCTGAATAATATCTTTCCCTTGCACTCAGCCATTTGATATAGAGAGAGCTCTTCTAATCTGTGTTGTTGCCCACTGTATCCTCCTGGATATGGCTGGGATTGTCTGGAGCTGGACGGTCAACGGGATTGTTCTCCAGAATTTGTATTGTATTTGTGATTCTCTAACAGGAGTAGTAGTGACAGAGATAGGGAGTGGTTTTTGGCCCTGGTGAGACCTCACCTTGAATATTGGGCTCATTTTCCAGAATGATATTAATCAAATAGGAAACAAGGGGTGTGACTGCACCGGGCAGAGATAGACCAGATAATATTAGGTGGGTGGGTACAGCAGTGACAGAGATGGAAAAGCATAGGTATTTCAGCAGGAACAGCCCCCTAAGTTTGCTCATAGCCTGTACAGAGAGATACTACAAAACTATGGCAGCATAAGTATTCCCTGTACTAAGCACAATTCAGTAGGAACATTCCCCTAAGTTTGCTCATAGTCTGTACAGAGAGATACCATAAAACTATGGCACTATAGGTATTTGCCTGTCCTAAGCACAATTCTGCAGGAACATCCTAAGTTTGCTCATAGTCTGTACAGAGAGATACCACAAAACTATGGCAGCATAGGTATTCCCTGTACTAAGCACAATTCAGCAGGGACAGCCCCTAAGTTTGCTCATAGTCTCTACAGAGAAATATCATAAAACTATGGCAGCATAGGTATTCCCCTGTACTAAGCACAATTCAGCAGGAACACAGGATATAACTATTAGTTTGAGCCGTTACTCTCTGCAGAGGGTCTGACTATTGGACCTAATAAAAAACATTATTTATTGGGGGGCGGGGCATCTGGACTGACAGATCCAACCGGGGAACAGCTTGCAGCCCTTACTATGCCTGCTATTAACTCAGTATGTGCAGTATATATGGGAGGGAACAGCTGTTGTGGGAGCGCACAAGCGGCACAAGTCGGTCTCCGGCAGATGATTCATTGCTACAAATGAATACAATCTATGTTGGTTTTAAGATGAATGACTTTTTTTTCAAGGCAATGAATATAAAGGGCCTGAGCATTGCACATATCTATTAAACTCCATAATGTTTCTAATGTGAGCACTCTCCTTCAGCTGAAGCCAAAATATTTAGGCAGAGGCTTCAGTATTTTCATAGCAGGGTCATAAATATGTTAGTGAGTAGTATTGCTCATAATTAAAAGGGAAGTACATGCTTGCCCCAAAGTGTAGGGATTCTAAAACCATCCCTTAAAATACAGTAGATTCCAAAATACAGGTGTGAGACCTGTCATCCAGAATGCTCAGGACGTGGTAATTCCCGGATAATGGATCTTTCCATAATTTGGATCTTCACACCTTAAGTCTATTAGAAAATCACGTAAACCTTAAATAAACCCAATAAACTGGTTTTGCCTTCAGTAATTATATCTTAGTTTGGGATCAAATATCAAGTAAACAATAGAAGTTGATACAAGTCTGAAAATGCTGCAAAGCCAGCCTATTGGGTTTATTTAACGTTTACATGATTTTCTAGTAGACTTTTAAGGTATGGAGATCCAAATTACAGAAAGATCCATTATCCTGAAAGCCCCAGGTCCCGAGCATTCTGGATAACAGGTCCCATACCGGCATTTTGTTTCAGATATCTATGGCTAAACATCTTTCTATTTCAGATGCCCCCAACATTGCACCCCTCATTACCAAGGGATTTCACCTGCTAATGTGGGTGAATATTCACTTTTGTGCATAGATGTTCACTCACACAAGACTTATTCATTAGTCTCTATGCCCTGCAGTGCAGAATTATTTCCCTTAAGTTTATATGATGGTGATACGATATCTGCTAAGATATCTGATAAGGATTAATTATATCATAGTTTGGATCAAGTACAAGCTACTGGTTTATTATTACAGAGAAATAGGAAATCATTTAAAAAAATAGATTATTTGGAAAAAATGGCATCTATGGGAGATGGCCTTCCTGTAATTCGGAGCTTTCTGCATAATGGGTTTCCAGATAACTGATCCCCTTCTGGTACCACAATTTGCGTCCTGGAATTGACCATGGCCATGGGCTCTCCTCCTCCAATTGAACTTGTTTACCCAGTATGCAATAATCTGGAAAATAATGAAACAATGGAAAATTAAAGAGCAGAACAGAAAATGATATAAGGATAAAGGAAAGAGGAGGAACAGGGGAGGCAGGAGAAATTATTCAAAACGGACACAGAAAGAATATGACAATGGTGGACAGAATGGAAAGAAAATGGGCCAATATCAAGTTATCACTGAAGTGAAGCAGAAGAACAATTATAATGAAAGGGGATTGGGGAAACATAATGAAAGGGGATTGGGGAAACCAGAAGTGGAAGACAGGACAAGAGGTGAGAGTGAAAGGGAAAGAGAGAGAGAGGAAGGGAAGGTCTAAAGAGGAAATGTGTTAATAGAGGGGTTTTTCACTTTTGAGTTAACCTTTTGTATAATGTAGGTAGAGAGACTGATATTCTGAGACAATTTTCAATTGGTTTTCATTGAGTTATTGAACTTTTTATTCAGCAAATCTTCGTTTTGCAATTGTAGCAATCTGGTTACTAAGGTCTGAATTACCCCAGCGATTGCATTGATTTGAATGAGAGAATGGAATTATAAATAGAACCTGAAAAGAAAGACGAGTATTCAAAAGTAACAGTGATAATAATTTGTAGCCTTAAATGGGGTCGGGGACCCCTATTTGAAAGTTGGAAAGAGTCCGAGGAAGAAAGCAAATAATAAAAACAAAAATAAAAAACACATATCGAAGCCCGAAATTGCTTAGAATTGGTTATTCTGTAACATACTAAAAGTTAACTTAAAGGTGAACCACCCCTTTAATATAGATTCTCCTTTCAATGAACTGGGCGGTTATTATTAGGGTTGCCACCTGTCTGGTTTTTACCCGGAAAGCCCTGTTTTTGGAAGGGCTGTCTGGGTAGGAAATCCGAACAGGATATTGAAGTGAATGACATGGTGATCAACCAATTGCTGATTGCCATGTCTTCAGTCTGCCCCCTGATGTCACTGACCCCCGTATCACTGGTCCGCCCCCTGCCCGTTTTCACCAATAAAAAAAGGTGGCAACCTTAGTTATTATCCTTCTCTAATAAAAGAGCCCCTTTCTAACACTTTGATCTCACAAATATTTTTCAAAAGAAATCAGCTATTTCCAAACATTTATTTTCTATAATGCAAGGCCCAAAATGTTCCCATTGAAGACAATCTCCTGGCGTCCGTCTTTATCGCCGGCCGTGCGCTGACTGTTTAAAGACGTTCTCCTCCATAAACTCAAAGACGGAATTTGTCACCTGCAATTTTCAGCATCTTATTACTATGATAAATGTGCGCCCACGCGGCGAATAAAAGTCAATTATTGGATAAATATCAGGCTCCTCAAAAGCTCCGGGTTTCCTTACATTAACCGCACGCGCGGGCACAAAGAAGCCAAGGGAAAGGAAGATTCGTCATTGGGCGAGATTACAGGTATCATTAATTCCCAGACAGGCACCGACCTGCTCCAAATTCATCAGCGTTAGCGCGTTTGTCAGAGATAAAAAGAAGTATTTATAACGTCACCCAGCGCCGGGCGGATATTGTATCAGCCATTTGGGAATTAGTCCTGGGAAATTGAATTACAAATGATGTCGAGGTTAAAGCCTGCTCTATATTGTACTGGGACGGGAGGCCAATTTTATCGTTGTTAATAAGGGGGAAGTGGCAAAGTCAACTAAGCTCACTAGGAATCCAGTATACCAATATGGCTTAACTGTCTATTATACAGGCTGTCGCTCCTGTGCTCCTGTTGTAGCACCTCTCTGTGTAAAAGCCAACTAACCCGGTGATAAAACCGAATTTCTACTCACAGCTGGAACATGAATGATGCCCAAAATGGTTCATTATCACGCTACTGCCATGGGGTTGATGGATATCTCTGAATCAATGTTGGGGGATTGTAAGGCTTGTAGCATACCCAGGGCCGTCATTACAAATCACAGGGCCCCGCACAACAAAGTTTTCTAGGCCCCAACCCCCACCCTGCTAAGGGTAAGGCCACACTGGGCGTTTTGGGGAGATTTGGTCGCCTGTCGACTAATCGCCTTGTCTTTGCGGTTTGTTTTACGAAGTCACCCAAAGTTGCCTCTGACGCCCAGTGTGGCCTTACCCTAAAAATGGTAACCCCCCCACACACACAATTTATAAAAAGCCATTGATGGTCACGGTCCATTATAAGTTATAAAACAATAATTGGCGACCAAGGCCCCCCTATCAGTTAAAAAAAAAAACATTGGCGCCAGGGCCCCCCATAAAAGTTTTTTAAAAAAACTTTGATTTTTAAAAAAATATTGGGGCCCCAGAGAATATTTAAAGAAAAAACATTGGTGGCAGGGGCCTATAAATAATAAAATAATAAAAACAACACATTGGCTTTGGGTCTTTAGCTTTGGCTCCTTTCTTGGCTTCGGGACTTCAACTTTTTGCGGTTTTGGGACTTCAGGGCTTTGGGATTCTGGCTCTTCTGGACTTTGGTTCTCCAGGATTGCCTGATTTTTTAAAAAGTGGAGCACCGTGGTCCCCCTTGAGGCCTGGGCCTGGTACAACAGTGCCCCCTTTGCCCCCCTGATGGAGGCCCTGAGCATACCTAAGTTTCAAGGCCAACACCACCTGTGTCTGACGTCTTTCTATCAGCCAACACTGTGCCATGTTTGAAGCCCCCAGTAGTACCATAGGGAAAAGATAGACCAGGACCAATGTTACATCCAATAAAAACTCTACTGGGTTGGGAGCTCTCTGGGCTGCCATGCAAACACAGGCTGGAGGTCTTCTCTCTGAAGATTTTAACTAATGGGCTCAGGGAATGTGTGTAGTACAACCCATCCTCAATGCACACTAGGATTGACCACTTTCCCTCTATGGCGAGGACTTTGAGGTACCACATTGGTTCAGGGGCTTTTTTGGTCAAAACAAGTTTGTAGATATATGAAACGCTGCTCTTTCAGTCACTCCAAGGATATCTAGGATACTACCAAATAACTTACTGTGTTCACCCTTCTGTGGTTTTACTGACTGAGCTTCCACTTACAGTAGGGCCCGTGGTTCCATTGGGGTAAATTTATCAAAGAGTGAAGTTCCGCAGCTCTCCATTCATTTCTATGGGATTTTGAAAGGCGTATTTATCAATGGGTGAAAGTGAAATTTCACCCTTTGATAAATACGCCTTTAAAAACCCCATAGAAATGAATGGGAAGTGGCGGAATTTCACTCTAGTGGCGGAACTTCACTATTAACTTCACTCTTTGATAAATATACCCCATTGTCTTCCATTGTCTCCATAGACCATTTGTAGCATTATCATCATCTTGTAAGAAGTCAGCTCTAAAACTATGGCAGTATAGGTATTCCCCTGTACTAAGCACAATTCAGCAGGAACAGACCCCTAAGTTTGCTCATAGTCTGTACAGAGAGATCCCATAAACTATGGCAGCATAGGTATTCCCCTGTACTAAGCACAATTCAGCAGGAACAGTTCCCTAAGTTTGCTCATAGCCTGTACAGAGAGATACCATAGAACTATGACAGTATAGGTATTCCCCTGTACTAAGCACAATTCAGCAGGAACAGCCCCCTAAGTTTGCTCATAGCCTGTTAAAACCTATGTGACAGTAGCATTAGCAAGGACAGTCTGTAGGAAGCATGAGAAAACTTTGTATCAAAGGATTTATCTCTCGCCACACAGTGCAGAGTGAAGTGTCTTCAGTCACCTTATAACAAATGTTCTGCCTTGTTAATGATCCGCAATAAAACATTTAAATCTCATTTTGAAGGTCAGACTGCTAATAAAGTGCTGGCAGATGCTATAGATTATACACTGTTAGCTTGAAAGACTCACTTGCTGTCATAAAGTACAGAGCAGCTCACACATCCCCACGACCGTTTACAAATAACAATTCCCATGATGCTCTGGAAAAGGAGTCCTACGAAAGTAGAACACTCCTGGTAGGTCCATTCCTAATTGAGCTCTACAGGGGGAGAATCTCCCACAAAATGGCAATAAGAATACTCTCACTCCTCACACTGCTCTTCTCCTATGCTGATGGCGGAATCCCCTTCCCTCCATTCTCATTCTTGGCCCCTGTACTGTCACATGGAAATTAAAATTTATTGGATGATTGTGCTTTAACTCTGTGCCTCGTTTCTGTGTTGCAGGAGGGAGACGTAGACTGGGATGATCTATGGGACCAGTTTGATGAGAGAAGATATTTAAATGCCCAGAAATGGAGACCCGGGGAAGATCCCTACAGGCTTTATGCTTTCAACCAGCGGGAAAGTGAGAGAATCCCCAGCGATCGTGCCATTAAGGACACCAGACACTACAGGTCTGTCTTTCCTTCTTCTCATGGGACCTGATACTGAAACACCTTCTCTATGGGCAGCAGATCTGGCATGTTAATCATTTGATATGTCATTTACAGCCACTAGGTGGCAGCACTATCCTTTGTGGTATGGGAGGGCCAAAGATAGGGCTCTTAAATGTTTCCCCCTACCCTTTTTATAATGCGCTTTATATAATGACGTCAGCAGCTAATTTTTCCTCTTTGCCCAGTGCCCCAAGTTTCACAACAGAGCACCTCTTCCCTATATAGAGAGAGTATACTGTGCATAAGTGATGGGCGAATTTCTTCCATTTCACTAAAAAATTTGTGAAATGGTGAAAAATTTTTGAAAGCAGAATTTTGACGCCCGCGCCAATTCGCGTCAATTTTGACACTCTCATCAATTCTAACGCCGTCGTTAAAGTCAATGGGGCAAATTCACTAAGATTCGAAGTTGCACCAGGCGCAACTTCGCCGCACTTCGCCAGGCGTAGTTTCGCCAGCGCTCCGCAAATTCACTAAAATCCGCAGTTGCGCTCAGGGGTAGCGTAAGGTTGCGAAGTTGCGCTAGCGTTGTTTCGCTATGTAAAGCGAAGTTGCGCTAGCGTTGTTTCGCTATGTAAAGCGAAGTTACGCTAGCGAAGGCTAATTTGCATACGGCGCCAAATTCAAATTTCAATGGAGGAATACGTATCAGCACTACAAATGCCAAGAAAACCTTCAAATCATCAAATAAAAATTTTATTTTGCCCTACACATGTGCCCACTGTATAGTTAAGTTGCCATGAGTCAGGAAATGTAGGGGGAAGGAGGGGAGCCCCAAAAAAATTTTCGATCTTTTTCAGCCTATCACCCATCATGTAGAAAACACGCCAGCGTTTTTTTGGACTTAGAAAAATTTTTGACTTTTTTTGAAACAATCCCTATCTACTCTATTGCGCTTCGCCAGGTCTGAGGTGGCGAAGGAAGTCTAGCGTAAAAGGTAGTGTTCAGTACACTGCGCAAGTTAGTGAATTTGCGTAGTTACATCGCTAGCGAAAATTCGCCTGGCGTAAGGGTGCGAAGTAACACTAGCGAAACTACGCCAGCATTCGTTAGTGAATTTGCGCAGTAACGAAAATGCCAAACGCTAGCGAATTAACGCTAGCGTTCGGCGCTTCGGCGCTTAGTGAATTTGCCCCAATGGGCGTCCGAATATTGTTGACGCGAGCGACTTTTACGATGCACTCCTAATTCGCCACCGAATTTTCGCCGGCGTTTCGCGAATGTATTGGAAACGCAGAAATTAGCCGCAAATTCGCGCCTGGCAAATTTATTCGCCCATCACTACTGTACATCTCATTTAAGCCCAGAGCACAAGGTTTAGGCTCAGCAGCAAGTCGGATCCGCCGGTTATAATTCACGGCTTAATCAGCTCTTCCCTACTGGAAAAAATATCAGTATTGCGGCTGCCTGCGGTGGGGCTCTTCCCTTCACCACAGAAAAATACTGTTGCGACTTATGAATGCATACGTTGCCCTGTATTTTAGCCGAGTGCCTTTTCTGCATGGAGCACAAAGGAATTCTATTAAAGCAGCAGAAAAAGAGTATCCAGCAAAGCGTCTTTCTGTTTTGGATCAGTCCTCGGTGCACTTACTGTAATGTGCGGCTGAGCCTAACAGGAGCAGGTATAGTATAAAAGCCCTCATTGTATCAGCTGCAAAAGAACAAGTCCAACCATTATTTGGCAGCCTGCACTATGTGAGTATATAATGGGGCACAAGAGGGGCTCTAGATCAAGGTGCCCTTATTCAATACTTGTGACAATTAAAAGTCCAGATATTACGTTTGCATTATGTAAATAATGTGACATGAGAAATGACATCTGATAAATCCCTTTTGCTTAGTGTTAAACGGGCACAAAATGGAAAAAGTTGCCGTTAGAAGTAACATTTCCGGGCCTGACACCCGACGATATACATCATGTTCTTCCCTGGGCGTTACAAGCCGAGCCTGAGCGATGCAGATTGTTACAATAATAATAATATTCTCTCTCGCCGCAGCCTTAATAGAACATGACAGCAGTCACAGTGTGTTCATTCAGAGGTTGGTGTCTCATTTCCAGGACATGCGTGTTCCTAATGATGCTGGCGTGACAGATTTATTTGCTGCGCTTTGGGGCATCTCCCTGTATCTGCTGGATAAGCAGCTCTGAGTTGTCTTGGACTTAAACCATCAGGGAAGTCTCTGTTAAATGTAATAAATAGAGATTTAAACAATGTAGCCTGTGTCATTAAAGGGGGGCTGCCATACTGGCTCTCCGTCAACTGCTGGTATCCTTAGGCACTTGGTCATTGAGATGCCAGGGTTTCAGGTTTCTCTTCAAAGGAGAAGATTTTTCCATCTTTGGGGCATTATTAGTTATGGGCTAATTTGTCCCATTTCGCTTCGCCACGGATTTCGCAAATTTCCAGCGAAACTGGCGAAAAATTTGCAAAACTATGATTTTGATGCCGGCAAAATGAGTCAAAGTTGATGTCGGCTCCCATTAAAGTCAATGGGCATCCGTTAATTGTCGCCGGCGTCAACATTTTTTTCTCCAGCGAATTTTCACAGCAAATTTATTCGTCGTCGGCAAAACGCACAAATTCCCCGCAAATTTGCTCCTGCGAATAAATTCGCCCATCACTAGTCATTATGTTTCCATTCCTGTTCCTGGCATATTTACTGGCATATACCTGGACACTTATCATCATATAACATATAGATATTTACAGTAAGAAGGTGAATATTCAGTTGTCCTCTCATTATGATGGCTTCTGCTTCCATTACACAAATGTCACTTTATTATATTAAAGGGGTTATTCACCATTAAATTAAGTACTTGTCAGAAGACATAAAATGGGATATCTGCCCTCTGCTAACTGCCTCCGATGCCATACCCCCAATGCGGATTTATTACATAATCTATGGTCTTGCCCTTTCTTACAGACCTTCTGGAAGGAGGTTGCTAACTATGGTGCTCAGATGACTGGTAAACCAGTTAATGCGCAATTAGAATGGGCACTATTTAGTGACGTTACTACTTTGGCACGTTTTTCGAAATCTGACAAAGATTTCATGGGGAAACTGGCTGCGGCGGCCCGTAAAACGATTCTGCAACAGTGGCTTAATAACGATTCCCCCTCCATGGTAGTAGTAAAACAAAAATTACATTTCATTTTTCACATGGACTGGTTAGAAACTACGATTACAAAGGAACTGAACACTGAAAAAATTTTTATGACATGGTCGACATATATAGAATCTTTACCTATGTTACTTAGGCACCTTACAGTAAACACATTTCGTTACACTACCTGGTACGATACAGCGCTACTTACGGAACATCCAGGGGTCATGGAATCGTCCCAGTATCTTAGAGTTCAACGACTAGTCCAACTACGCACCAGCCAAACGCCCCCCGGGAGCCATCTCGCCAACAGGTTGTTAGGCTCTTATTCACGGAATCCTATATAGGGGCTCTCTCTGATTATCGAAGTACTTTGTCTGAGCTGTTTGTTTAGTTTAATTTGTTATTGCTACTCTATTACAACACGTCTATTACATGAACATAATGTTACAAAACTGACATATACTTTCTATTTTTGATGGTATCTATGTAACTATTATGTGAAGATCCTTTAATAAAAACAAGTTTGGAAAATTAACTACTTGTATGATGCAGAGAGTGATATTCTGAGACAATTGTCAATTGGTTTTCATTTTTTTAATATCTGTGGTTTTTGAGTTATTTATCTTTTTAATCAGCAGCTCTCCAGTTTGTAATTTCATCAATATAGTGGCTAGGGTCCAAATTACCCCAGCAACCATGCATTAACGTGAATAAGAAACTGTAATATAAATAGGAGAGGGCCTGAATAGGAAGATGCGTAATATGAATAACTATAAATGCGTAGCCTTACAGAGCATTTGTTTTTAGATGTAAAAGTTGGAATAAGAAGAAGAAATGATTCAGAAAATATAAAAAAGAAAAAATGAAGGACATTTGAAAACGGCTTAGAAACGGACATTCTATAACATACTAAAAGTAAATGTAAAGGTGAAGCACCCCTTTAATTATATTTTTGCTCCGTTCAGCACAATCGAGACCTCTGACAAACATGGAGCCGCTCGAGCTTCAACCAGCCGCCTTTATGGGGTATTAGACTTTGTGAGCCGCTTGCGGATTCCATTGCACTTGAAGTCATTGCTCATTCTGTGCTTATTTTCTTCCTTAAGATTCATTAAAAAAGGGTAAGAACAAAAGTCTGGTTTTTTTCCTAGTGGAAAGCAAGTCAGCGAGCATATAATTATTTCCCAGATTTACTGGCTAATTACCTGCTGCTCGGATGCACCTGCCGTAGGCATGGAAAGGCAGAGGAAATCAGTGCGGTTACTGTGGGACAGATAAGGACAGCGCCGTTACCTTCATGATGATGGCAGCCATCTGCTCGTCTATCTGCCACGTACTGGGGGTGACACGTATCTTAAGAGCAACTCATATGGGCTTGATAAAGGAGAAAGGCATTTTCTGCTTGCGCTCATGAACCCCCCCCCCCCATGAACGGGAAAATTCCACATTCATATTTATATTTCACAAGCATATATCTCTTGTCTCAAGAGCTGGGGCATATCAGGCTTATCTGATCTTTTGGCTATTATTGGAATATACTGCAGGTCTATGGAGACCCATTTGAAGAGGACCATGTCAATGTGTCTATGCAGTCCTTGTCCCCTAAGTATTGATTAGATAGGCACAGTGGCCAGGGGCCCATCAATTAATCTTAGACCAGGGGCCCACTCTTTGTACTATTTTTCTTCCTCTCCTCACTTAACCTCTATTCTCCTAGTCTCTTTTCTTTACATACTATACTCTACTTTTCCATCTATTAAGCCTCTTTGTTCTCACAGAAATATGGAATGGCCATGAAATAGGCCAAATGTTTAGAAGCATGAGGGCCCACTGACACCTGGGCCCTCCGGGAGTTTTCCTGGTATACCGGTGGGCCAGTCCGACACTGGATAGACAGGCCATCAGAAAGTCCCCATTCTGTCCATTAGCCAAAAAGCTGCCAGCTCGGTCTGGAGGGACCAATTTTATTGACCTGTTCATGTCTGACTATACATGTATCTAGTGGTTTGAAAGCAGTAGTTTTAGGATCATCCACAAAATGTATCTGGTCCACTCAAACTATTCCATTGAGCTCTCTGGTGCTGTATCATTATTTTACAAAGAAACTGGAAATATGAGGCACTAAGCCCCCCATTGTCATACAACACCATTACCCCAAGTCTGTGTTAGTTGTGGAGACACCAATTGCCATCAGCCAGTTGGAATTTAAGATTAATAAGAGAAACATATCTAGGTGAGGTGGAAGCCACAGGGTGCAGGAGTATGTGGGGCCATTTTCAAGATTATAACTATGCCAAAACTGGGACCCCTCTATACTCTTGGCTGTTTTCATTAATTACCTCACTCTGCTTATCCCTAGCTATGGCGCCATTTTCAAGATCATTTATTAGTGCCTATAATATCACGCCCGGAGTTGAACCAGGAACCTGGTGTTTTAGGGCTGTCTGAGTTACCATTGCTCTATGTGAGCAGATAACTCAGGCCTGGTTCACTCCTATTGCTATACTAGTAATTGCAAACAGGCATGGCTTGGTTCAGCTGTTATCAATCTGGCCCCATGTGATCAGTGTAAGCCATTAGGCTGCCTATAAAGACCCCTGGCTCTGCACTGAAATATTGCCCAATATAGGTCTATCTTCATAGTTCCTGGGTGAGCTTACATATTGTCTAATCGTTGTTCTTGACCCTTGTCTGTTATTTGACTACTCTTCCGATTCTGATTGTGTACCGCATTCCTGTTTGGTTTGACCCTAGTCTGTGACCTTGACTATGCTTCTGCTCCTGATTTGGTACCGTATTGTTAGTTTAGTATTGACCGGCCTGTCCCTTGACCACGCTCCTTGTTCTCGGTTCCAGTTATACTTTACGGTTCCCTTGCCTGCCCAAAGCTTCCCCCTTGGTCCTCTGGTGTTAAGTCCTGGCGACATCTGAGTAATGGATGGCTCCTCCCAAAGCCAAAGGCAGCTGCTATAGGCAAAAGTGTGAGCCGGGACCTTGGGTTTATTCTGGGATACTTTTGGGAATTGCAACCGCACCCCCCCCCCTCCATTTTTGAAAAATGGTTGCACCTTGCTTCCTACCATTATTTCCTGTCTTAATTCAGACTATATCACTATATTTACAGGTCTGAAGTAATGTGTAGCCAATCAGATCCTTAGACTGCATTCAAGATTTGAACTAACATCCAATTAGAGCACTGCAATGTGTACAAGGGACCATCCAGACCAGTGCAAGCAAAACCACTGGCTTTAAAATATTAGCGGCTTGTAACAGGACTTGATAGATTCCCAGTTGCCCTTTAAGGAAGTCAAAATTATGACTTCTAATTTCAAAATTCCCACAAAAATTTAAAAAAATCTAGATTTTAAACTTTTACTTTAAAAGGCTTTTAATTTGATCTTTTAATTTTGATTATGCATTCTGACTTTTTTTTAAATTTTGACTTTTGATCTTACAACTTTTGGCTTGAAATGGTTATTTGCAAAGTTTAAATTCTGACTGACTTTTAACCTCAAAATTCCGACTTTCAAAAGAGTCTAAATGATCACTTTACAAGACAACAGCTTGACTTATTTAAACTCAGATTTTTTTTGGATTAAAACTCAAAATTTTGAGTTTTCATAGTTAGAATTTTGACTCACATTTTTAAAATTCAGAATTTCAAGTTTGAAGGTCAAAATTAAGACTTTTTAAAGTCAAACTTTAATAAACTTTTTTTTTTTTTTTTTGCTGGTTGCTGGCCCCAGTGCATTTCTTATTTCTCGGAGATATATATCAATTATAAAACCAGCTTTTTTTCTGGCCCCTTCCCTTTCAGTAGAGTTTAAGTGCCTATTGCCATTGCTTTCTCAGAAGTGGACTAAATGTAGGAATTTTTTCCAAGGACACACAGAAAAGAGGGAGCATGGACAACAGGTGCTCAGAACCCACAGAAAACGTTGTTGTTTAATGTGGCTCATCTTTGGGCCCTCTTGGGGGCAAGCACCACAGTATGGAACATTATGCACCCCATCGCACTGACAATGCCTATTCCTGTTCCTGGCATATTTTCTGGATACTTATCACCATATAAATATAGATATTTGCTGTAAGAAGGTGGATATTTAGTTTTCCTCTTGTTATGATGTCACAATGGCTTCTGCTTCCATTGGTAAAAAAGTATTTTTTGTAGTTGTGTAAGTAAACAGCACCTTATAATAATTCAGATACACACAGACCTTATTGTACTAGGGAAACACAAATCTACACCCCAGCTGCTTCACCCTGCGACGCTTGGGGCTCCTTCAATACCAGAAGCTCACAGGCTATGATGTCACAATATGATGTCACAATGGCTTCTGCTTCCATTGCTAAAAACAAATATCATTGCAATTAAAAGTCTTTTTTTGTAGTTGTGTAAGTAAACAGCACCTCATAATAATTCAGATACAAACAGACCTTATTGTACTAGGGAAACACAAATGTACACCCCCAGCTGCTTCACCCTGCGAGGCTTGGGGCTCCTTCAATGCCAGAAGCTCACAGGCGTTTAATGTTCTCCCAGTAGAAGACAGAATGGAGAAATGTACTTGGAACGTACATCCACTATCTATCATTGGCCGCCCTGCTAGCTGAAGAGTCTAATTTCGTTACATGGAGGGGTGGCATCTGTGCCCAATTCATCATGTGACACTCAGCTGAAGGATGCAGTTATAAGGAAATAAATCGGCTGCTTTATTTAATCAACTCCATAACAAGGTTCCCCCGTCTCTCTCTGTCCTTAACGCAGCCAGCTAATATATTAGGAAGGCAATACCTTATCAGATTGTGTCAGTGCTTCTTAAACCTGTCCTTCTGCTCAATATTCTGATTAATTAGAATCTGCCCCCGCACCAGCATCCCTCCATCTGCATTTACACAACACACGGCACAAAATATTAATTCCTGTACCGAGTTGAAGGAGAACTAAAGCCTGACTAGAAATGTTGTACATTATATTTTGGGCTTCTGTACCAGCCCAAGGCAACCACAGCCCTTTAGCAGTAAAGATCTGTGTCTCCAAAGATGCCCCAGTAGCTCCCCATCTTCATCATTTTCTGCTGATTCACTGCACATGCTCTGTGCTGCTGTCACTTACTGAGCTTAGGGACCAACTCACAATATACAGTACACATAGAATAGAAATGTCACAATATAAGGCTGATTATTAATTAATACACATAATTACTACATGGCAGCACAGAAACCAGTGCAATTAGCATCATAATTAAATAATCAGCCCTGTAGCATCATCTTATATGACAGACAAACCTCATTTTCTGCTGGATAATTAGTGACGAGCCCTAAGCTTAGCTTCTCAACAGCTGCTCAGAGCCCACTGAGCATGTGAGTGTCACAGACACTTTCCAAGATGGTGACCCCCTGTGACAAGTTTGAAGTCCTGGATCATTGCTGCTATTGACAAGCTGAAACTTTAGGCTGGTGCAATAAGTTCAGTATATAAAATATGGCATTTTAAGCCACATTCATTTTTATGGTTTAGTTCTCCTTTAAAGGCATACGGACGCAGGCTGTACCATTTCTAGGACTGAGTATTTGCGGTGGCACTTGTTTTTCTAATAGCTATTTTTTCTTTTAAAGGGATGGTTCACATTTAAAGGGGTGGTTCACCCTTCAGATAACTTTTAGTATGATGTAGAGAGTGATATTCGGAGACAATTGACAAATTGGTTTTCATGTTTTATCAATTAAGGGTTTTGCGTTATTTGGCTTTTTATTCAGCAGCTCTTCAGTTTGCATTTTAAGAAATCTGGTAGCTAGGGTCCTAACTACCCTAGCAACCATGCACTGATTTGAATAAAAGACTGGTGTATGAATAGGAGAGGCCTGAATAGAAAGATGAGTAATATAAATTATCAATAACAATACATTTGTAGCTTTACAGAGCATTTGCTTTTTTGAAGGGGTCAGCGACGCCCATTTTAAAGCTGCAACGAGTCAGAAGAAAAAGGCAAATAACTATAAAACTATAAAAAATAATTAATGAGAACCAATTGAAAAGTTGCTTAGAAATGGCCCTGCTTTAAAATTTTAAAAGTTAGTACTTTAAAGTTGAACCACCCCTTTAAGTTAATTTTTACTATGTTAAAGAATGTCCAATTATAAACAACTTTTTACTTGGTTTTCATTATTTTTATAACTTAATTATTTACCATCCTTTTCTGATTCGTTTTCACTACTTTTTATTACTCATCTTTCTGTCCAGGCCTCTCCTATTCATATTTCAGTCTCTTATTCAAATCAGTGCATGGTTGCTAGGGGAATTTGGAGCCTAGCAGCCAGATTGCTGAAATAAACTGGAGAGCTGCTGAATAAAAAGCTAAATAACTCAAAAAACCACAAATAATAAAACATGACAACCAAATGCAAATTGTCTCAGAATATCACTCTCTAAATCATAATTAAAACAACCCCTTTAAGTAAATGACCCCTGGCCATGCCTAGTTATGCCCAGACCACATTCCAGCTTTGCCCAATCCTGGTACATTAGCCCAGTGGACTAACAGCTCTGGGCTATGAAGCAGCAGGAAGTCTAGAGACTTTACAGACTGACAGGGACCCTGAACAACCCACAGACCGAGTGCATGGACTGGTTTCCCATTTTCATATCTGACTTTATCCCTAGAGGCCAATCCAGGCTGCCTATACATTTGTGGAGGCCTAGTAACATCTAGTTATACCCATAAATACATCCAAATTGACTCTCCGCCTACACACGTATTGTCTGGCAAACAATTAGCATGCTTTTAGCTTCCCAACACCGAACACATCTATTCCTATTGATAAAACATTTAAAAAATAGATTCTTTTCCATTAGTGAGCTGGGCACATTGACCCTGGCACACTTCAGCTGATGCGCAGGTTACGGATATTTTTGCTAAAAGGAACCAGTTCTAATTGTGTCTGCAGAAAATATCTGTCAATAACAATAACAGCCCTAACCATCACCTTCTGCTTCTATTGGGCCTGTCTCTCTCTAGTTTAACATTGGGCTGAGCTGAAGTTCCATTTCCAACTGTGCGGCTGCTCATCTCAGCCAGAGGTTTAAGCCGAAATGCCAGCCTTAAATAAGAAATGGAGAGAAAGAATAGAAAGAGCTATTGATGTGTTTCCAAGCACAGAGCTTTTGTCAGCGCCAGAGAATCCCATTGTGATGCTCCATTATCCAGCAAAGCACAAACAGCGGCTCCGAGAGGTCACGTCTCTCGTTATTACTAGACGCGCAGAAGTGATTGTTAGAGGATCCGTCTAACGATATCTTTGTGTTCAGTGTAACCCTTACTTGGCACTGACCATGCCACTGGCATTATAGTCACAGGGGGGCACAGTTTGGCATCATGCGGCTCACACATAGCAAGGCATCAAAACCATCTGTTTAATTGGAATGAGAAGAATGCTCAGTATTGGGGTGCACAGGTTGGTCCAAAACCTTTAGGACCTGTTGTCTGCCAGGTTCGGCCAACAGAATACTCCAGTTGTGGGTGCCAGACCTAACTTTCCTTTCTGGTGGCATCATCCCAGTGTCCTGTCCCAACCCTTCCAATACAGTAAATTAATAAAACCCATATCTTTCTATAACTAAAATTGCCCTTAATACTAGGCCCCTCTTCTAATTTTGCAAGCCCCCCAATGGGCCATCACCATAGTTTGGGAACCACTGCTCTATAGGCAATGACAAATATACCTCCCAATGGTCTAGACTTCTGTAGAACAGCCGCACACTGTGGAGCCACCAAAAAGCAGGGTTTTGTGTAGTGGTGTAGTGACGATGGATGGATCAGGGGAGTGTCCAGGTTTAACTGGGTGTGGTCAGGACAGAGCTGAACATTTGAAAAAGTACCTGCCATTAGTTTAGAAATCATTGGGAAACATCCAGCTAAGTTGGATGTGGGTCGGGACAAGGAGTCACCCTGATTTAAGCCCTCCTTATCCAAAATAACAGGTCCATCACCCACTGTTCCATAGAATTGTCATCTACAGACTTCCCATATCTATATTAAGCTGCTCTCACCTACTACTAGGTAGTAATAGCATTAGGTAGTAATAGTATTGTTACTGGGCAGTGTATTCACAAGGCAGAGCCCCCATTCCCTCTCTCTCTATAGCAAAAGCCTTCAGACAATTCCGTTGGGTTGTTTTGGCATGTGACAAGGTTACAGATATATAATATTTAAACAAGGTTGCAATGTGCACACTCCAACAGTTCCAAATTTCAATAAATCATTATTTCAACCAAAGGTCATCATAATTGCTCTTCAGACCCCCTTCCACAACTTCAGTCCCCTCTCTTTGGTTATATTATGGATTGTGTGTACAAGTATTGCGTGGATGGTTAATTTAATATTACATCTTTCCCATGCTTGCACTTTATAGTTCCTTTGGTTAAGGCTACATCTTCAAAGATGGTAGCCCACCACCTTGGACAGTTGTTTGGATCACAAATGAGGACCCAGGCAAGGAATGCTTTCATGGTCCATATGGCTATAAGGTATTAGGTCAAAGTTGCTATCAGGTATTAGATGGTTCGAGAAGGCTATTGTGTTGACTACACACATGGGCCAATAAGTTGCTGGTTTGGGGAAGAGCAGGCCTCTTTATAGTTGGCTTTAGGAGACTGTGAAGAACTGTCTTTGTCTAACCTCTGTACATGCTTAGAATTCAGCCGATGTATCCCCCATCACAACTTTGCTGCATGCCACATGCAAATTGTATTGTAATTCCCATAGGCTGCAGGTTACACTGGGAACGAAAACAGAAAATTTCAGTTTTCTATTCAAATAATTCAAGTCATCCATCAGAGCTCCTGCTCCGTAACCCCTACATGCCGGATCGTCCCCCGCACACGTGTCTCTTCCTTCTCAGATAAACAAGCTGGCAAATCAAAATCCTCATTAGAAATAGGATATTGTGGGCTCAGCTGTACATACGTTTCATTCCTGTTTTTTTTCTTTCTTTGCCTTTAAAACGTTGGAGGCAGTTCTTGGAAATGAAAATAAAATTAGACAAAAACTGTTATTTTGGGAACTGAAGTCATTTATCTCTCAGGAGCTTTTTTCCCCATAGAAGGAGATTATACATAATGTATTCTCATCTGTTATTAAGTTACTTAATGTTGTTTTGTGTTCTTTTTTTTGTGCACAACATGTTTATCTGGAATTCATGTCATTTGCTTGGATTCTTGGAACTATGGCTGAATATTCCTGTGTCCCTAGTGCCTCATGTCTCCTGACCCAGAAGGTCGATGTTGGACATAACCTCTTCAGTGACTTATCTACTGAGACCACTGATACCAAAATGTGCCCCTTTTTGCTAATTTAAAAAGCACCCTTTTCCAGGGCTGGATGGGAGGTGCAAAGTGCAGCCTTGACAAGTGTGAGACAGCCCTGTCCTACTACTTAACATAGTGCAGGCAGTTAGTAGACGGCTATGATTTGGCCTGTGCCTGGTAGCACCTTCTAATTTGTGCATCTAAATGGGGACCGGTTGGGGGTGGGAGGATGGGGACAGGTAGGGGGTGGGACGGTGGGGACAGTTTGGGGGGCGGGAGGGTGGGGACAGTTTGGGTTACAGGTGGGGAGCGGGAGGTTGGGTACAGTTTGGGGGGTGGGAGAGTGGGGACAGGTAGGTTGCGGGAGGATGGAGACAGGTAGGGGATGGGAGGGTGGATTCAGTTTGGGGGGCGTGTGGGGACAGGTACGGTGTGGGAGGATGGGGACAGTTTGGGGGGCTGGTGGGGAAAGGTAGGTTGCAGGAGGATGGGGAAAGGTAGGGGGCGGGATGGTGGGGACAGGTCGGTGGCTGGAGGGTGGGGACACCTATGTCTAGATTGTGCCCAGGGTCTGGCTGCGCTTTACATATACCTTTGGATAATGTACATTGTGAATTGTGCCCATTTTTTATACATTGCTCCCTGACCTCCAGGTGGAAAATGACCCCTATTGGGTTCATTAATTATGCAAAATACAGAGGAAACAGGCAAAGCGAGAACACCTTTTATAAATGGTCGTAATACTTTATACCAGAGACAGCATAATGGGCTAATTAGTTAGCCATTAATGCACTTTCAAAAACGAAAACAGGAGACGCGCAAGGATTGTGTTCAGCCAATTGTGTTAATTCCAAGCCGGTTGCTACTTATTCAATTTGCATTCAAATGGACTAAGAGCTGCTACTATGAGACCCTTAGAAACCAATATCATTTCAATCATGTGTTTTTATGTTTCATGGTGGAGATAACAATTTAGGTGCAACTGCTAGGCCACTTGGAACAAGACCATGAAGGCTGACGCTTATACTGATAGAGTTGTGATTACGTTTTGATCATTATTCATTGGTTTATTTTCTAATATCACCCAAAGTAAAATGAGACAGGGAAAACACTTTCTCACGGTTACATGACATGACCATGACACCCAACCGATCAACACTAAGGCCCAATTTAGGATGAAAAAGCCACAGAGCATGAATTAACCAATTAATCATATTAGAAACATAGAGGATAGATAGATAGACCTGTGTACCTAACTCCATAATATACAGTATAACTAATATTATAATAGAACCAACATGTGATACCATATCTGTGTACAATAACTTGTATAACAACCAGCTAACCAAAGACTTGTAATACCCTCACACCAAGGACTCTTACTCCTCCAACCATCGCCTGAATCCTGTACAGTTTTTACCCCTTCCTATCTAACATAGTTACTGTACCTCCAACCAAATTCTCAAGCCTTATATGATTAAACTCCAATGGAACGTCCCATGCTTACCATAGATCTATCTTTCAAGAGCTAGCTATCTTTGATGTAACAGTTACCTCAAATCTCCCCCTAACTGGCCTTCAGGCTGGGCCCCCTTAGCTCATAACAAGGTTACAGATATATAGAAACATTGGGGGTAACAGTCACCCTGCTATAGTTCCAGGGGTACCCAGGCACAAATAAGCACTCACCCCAAATCTCACCCTAACTGGCCTTCAGGCTGGGCCCCCTTAGCTCATAACAAGGTTACAGATATATAGAAACATTGGGGGTAACAGTCACCCTGCTATAGTTCCAGGGGTACCCAGGCACAAATAAGCACTTACCCCAAATCTCACCATAACTGGCCTTCAGAGTTGGTATTGGCTAATTCAATACTTTGCACCTCAGCCTGTGATTGGCCCCAAAACCACTCTATGTGCCAGCTGGGAGTTGTATAGCTGCACCAGTCATAGAGCCAAATCTAACCTATCTCCTATATAAAACATCAGACAAGTTGCTTCCCTCTGAATTAATATTCAAGCCGAGAGTCATGATCCAAATATAATTTATTCATTTCCCCCTATTCAGCCTTGCGCTCCTCTCCAGACATATGTGTGAATAGAAATATCCAGATTTGACCTTTACGATGAGATAATTCTGAATTGGAACAGATGGTGCTTAAATCAAGCAAATTTATTTTTGTAGTTACAGTAAATGTGTATTTGCTCTTGCTGACTGCGATCTCTTCATTCCGACAAAAGCCTCGCGTGGAACGCGTCCTGTGGTGCGGAATACAAACAGGGACACCTGCAGGGAGGCTTAAGGTGCTGTCATATTATGTGACCTGCATTAGCTGGATTCAGTTTTAACCCTTTCCTTCTGGTTCATAATGTATGAGGCTATAAATATTTCACATAGACCACATTATTTTCCTTTAATTCTATATAATATAAAGAGAGAATATATCATTATATTGCCGTTGCCAGATTGTGCCCAGATTCTATAGATTCTACAGATTCTATAGGTACAAACTCTTGGAGGTTCTGCCTTGCATGTGGCAGCCATTGTTATGTCTGTCTTCCAGTATCCTTTCATTCTTCTTCCAAAACTTTATTGTTAATCCTTAGCAATGTGGAGGCTTTTTTGGTGTAACCAGCAGGTGGCAACAAGGGCAGAAACCAAGTAATTGGAACACATCAAGCTTAGGAAGAACCACCAAAGCCAACCTTAATCTAAGAATGCTGGAAGTGTAAATCCCTAACATCTAACATGTTAAGGGCTTATTTACTCCAGGTTTCTCATTTGAATTCCTCTGTGTAACATCCAGGTGCTTCTGGCCTCCTACCTCCAAAGTCCACAGACCTCCATATCTCTAGTGCTTGGACAGGGATAAGGGAGAGAGATGTAGAGATTGCTGGTACTAGAATTTCTCTTAGGTAGATATAAGTCTTGTTAGAAAAAGCAAACTAATATACCCAAGCTTCTCCACATGGCTTGCTACAGAACCAACAATAGGAAATCATCAATTTCTACACTGTTTGTTGACTGCCTTTAGAGCAATGATCCCCAACCAGTGGCAACATGTTGCTCACCAACCCCTTGGATGTGGCCTCAAAGCAGGTGCTTATTTTTGAATTCCAGGCTTGGAGGCAAGTTTTGTTTGCATAAAAACTAGGGATGCACCGAATCCAGAATTCAGTTCGGGATTCGGCATTTTTCAGCAGGATTCGGATTCGGCCGAATCCTTGTGCCTGGCCAAACCAAATCCTAATTTGCATATGTAAATTAGGGTTGGGTAGGGAAATCACGTGACTTTTTGTCACAAAAGAAGATTTTTTCCTCACTTTTTCCTTTCCTGACCTTAATTTGCATATGCAAATTAGGATTTGGATTTGGTTCGGTATTCAGCCAAATCTTTCCCCAAGGATTCGGGGATTCGACCGAATCCCAAATAGTGGATTCGGTGCATCCCTAATAAAAACCAGGTGTACTGTCAAACAGAGCCTCCCAGTCTACATGGGATCTACCAAATAGCCAATCACTGCCCTTATTTGGCAGCCTAGGAACTTTGTTGGTTTGCTCCCCAACTCTTTTACATTTGAATGTGGCCCACAGGTATAAAAGTTTAGAGTAAAAGGAACATGTTCTGCATTGTTCCTCCATTGTTTTATTGAACAACATTTTTTTTACTGCCTCTGAAGTACTACGTATTTACTAGTAATACTCATACTACACTGATGTTATATCTATACAAGTTGGTTGGGACGTCTTTCCTTGCACTAGATCTGCAACTTGGGGTCCTGATGGACTCCCATAGAAGTACCACAGAAATTAAGTTTGTACATGTGTGAATATCAGTATTCTTTTCAATAAGTGAAGATCTTTACTGTTCATTATCATTTTCATAACCATGTTTACTGCTCACTTAATTTGGTTGGCCATTTCTAATATTACAAAGGAGTATCCCAAAACTACAGTACATCCGTAATTAACAATGCATTTACATAGACTATCTGCCATATCCTAAAGGCAACGCTCTTTAAAATGGGACCTGATTTTCTTCAGCCCAACATAACACTCGCTTTTAGATTTGGTGTATTTGCTGTACCCATCAATGTGGAATCTTGGACTCGCTCTGGTTATAAGGAATGTTACAAGTTATAAGCCGCAGAACACATTGCTAGCAGCAGAAATCCAGAACCTCTGAGCTTGAATCTATATGATAATACAAGCACAAAGCTCGCAGCTCAAGTAGAGTCAGCCTCACAGAATGCAAATGGGATCTGATGAGCTGAACTTAATGCCGACATAGAGTTCCATGCACAGAATTCATTCAGACTGAACTGTTTAACTTGCTGTTGACATGGAAACTGATCCAGGGAGTTTATTCTTTATAGATGAAATAGCTGGTGGTGGGTACAAGTCACAGGGGGTTGTTGAGAACGTTAAACCTATGAAGACAAAACTCAGAGAGAAATGTCAACTGAACAATAATATAGTTCAGAGTGAAATGCCAACACATCCAAGAATGAATTACTCTTAATTGATCTTAACTCAGAATGAGGTGCAGCTCATTAGCACAGGAGGGTGGCAGAAAGCCTTGGGAAGGTTCTGAGTTTAGAGTTGGGGCAGACTCATTTAAAACTGAGCCGGAATTTCTTAAATAATTTCGACTAATCTTGTGACTCTCAATCTTTATATTTAGGAAGGTTCTTAACTAGGTTAATTGAGTTGTGACAGATCTAAGAAAGCTTTCATAATTTGCTCAAGAACCTGTCTCAGCATTTCATGATTTCTCCACCTACTTGGAAATTTTAGATTTTTGTAAATAATTGGATGCATGTATTTTTTACTGAATCAGTGGCACCTTGACAGATCTGAATTAGGGATTCAAGAATGAGAAATAATCAGATCTTTTGTTGATATCGGCTGGATCAAAAAAGTAATGCCTCAAAACAGTTGAGATCGAGCAAATAAATCACAGTCGATCCATTTATAAATGTCCAGAACACTTGATTGGTGTTACGTATCATGAATTTCCCAACCTCAACCTTTTATGAATTAGACTTTTGGTGCATAGAGTTTTTCGAAAAGTGGTTTCAAGAGTTGGTGTCTTGGGTTTACCCCATGTTACTCAAGCAGAGTGATTGGTCTTAGAGTTCTTCTGCATGGGGATCAGGTAAACCCAGAATATCTGCAAAGTAGTTCAGATTGCAATGGTAATCCCCTATCTTCAATAACGTGCATCCTGCAGGGGGATTCAGGTTGAATGTCGGAGGGATCTGGGCTCTTTAGTTATGGGGATAAAAATGTCTATTTTCTGACCTGTCCAGGTGTGACATCACTTTTTATTGACGTCACTTCTAAAGTCACAAGGTGCATGCCAGGGGTTAGGTTAAATACTGTAAATTGGGTTTGGAGCAGGTCTGCCCAACTACACCTGCATAGGAATCTCATTGGGTTCCCTTACTGAAGAAAATACTGGGGAAGTCTAGAAGACTGGCGAAACAGTTGCCAAAAACCTAACATTTTTCTCTAGTTTCACCGTCCATTGCCATGTAATTGCAATATAGCATTTCAGTTCGCATTTACGATGAAGTATGGGTGCTCACCATGTCCAGAAGCCTCTCCTAGCTGAAGTACTCTGTAGGGCAAAGAAAACAGGAGAACACGGAATACAGTATTAAGGTGGTCAGACATAGCCCTATTCCATTTATTAACTGAAAACAGAGACTGTCACACAGGCTGTTGTGGAGGAGGACCCTAAGAGCAGAAGGAATTCTGTCTGAAAGCTTGTGTGATGCTGAAGAAGGGTCCTTCCCAAAAGCTTGAGTGGTTTTCCTTGCTCTCAGCTTATAAATGTAATTGGGCATTGTGTGGCCCACCAAAATGTGCCTGTCTTCTCTGTCCTACATTTCCAAATAAATGCCATAAATATCACTGCAGCACTATCAGCCTAAGCCATCACTCTGTCCATCATGCAAGGAGCAAGGGAGGAATTAAAGTCAGCAGCACATTCCGGGAATCTGATGATCTTCCGAGATGTTCCATATCTCTTCCTCTCAGGCATTTTAATCTTCTCTCCCGTAGGCTTCTAGATATTTCCCTCCCAGCACGTCTGCATTCACTTCTATTGCTCCTGCCATCATTGGCTTTGACTGACATAGATTTAATATTAATGGATTCAGGAGAACTTACCTGAGTGTCACTACATGAGATAACAGATGACATTTAGAGTTAATTGCCAGCCATTCTCTTTAACCAATGTGACAATGTATGAGCTTTCCGTTGTTTATTACATTTGGAGCAGGAAGCATTTAATACTGAATAAATATTTAATGCCCCATGATTCTATGAAAGCCAGTGACTTAAAATGGCCATACACGAACCAATAAATGCTATCGGTTCCAAATCAAGTTGACAGCTTATCGGTCCATGTATGAGGCCCTACCTAATCAATATCTGGCAGAAAATTTGGACAGATTTTGATTAGGCAGGTTTGAAAATCCTACCAGGTGAGGGCCACAGTGATGCATTCATCTGCAGTCCTTTTCTGATGGGTCCTGATTATCCTGATGTGACCCCACTGTATTGGTTACAGGTAAAGGTATGCTTATTTGGTGGTAGTGGGCATTAGACAATGGATGGGCCCTTTACAAAGTGTGCAGAATAGGGGGGGGGGGGTCTACTTAACGATTATTTTATCCGAACCTAAAGAAAACTTTGCCACCAAAAGTTGCATGAGAAATGTATCTTCTTAGGTCTTGGGTTCTTCTATAAACCATTGAAAATAAGATGATCTTTGGGTTTTAGCAAGGAAACCAGGTTTAGAACTTAATGGGGCTGCTGAGCTTGTCTCAGCAGCCCCATTGCAGGTTGAGGACTCTGCACTGAATCAAATTGGCTGGAGAAACTGGATGCACGTATGGCAGGGGTTAAGCATTGAAAGCATAGACATATAGTGAAGGATCAACATTCGCCTTTGTAAAGTCAATTCCTCTAGGTGCTTTTGGGGGACAATAGACCTAACTCAGTCATAATGGATATACTAAGGAAGGTTTAAGCATGTTAAGGTCCAACAAAGGTTCACTCAAATTCTTGTTATAATTGACCTTCAAGATGGGCTTTTAGGACCATATAGGAAAATGAGAACCTCACATAGGCCAGCACAAGAGTTGATGGTGAAGCCCTGTCCAAATGTAATAACTGAGTCTACTGAGTTTATAATTTTAAGAGATGGAAACAGTATGATGGCTCCAGCCTATGTGTACCTATACAAGGAATGTGCCTATATTTAGCTGTTTGTATGGGGGATTAAATACAAGACTACGTATACTGACCCCCAATTTTCCCAAATAAAATATGAATTGAGTTTATTGGCAGTCAGATATAGGTATAGAACCTGTTATCCAGAATGCTTGGGACCTTTGGTTTTCTGGATAATGGATCTTTCAGTAATTTGCATCTCCATACCTTGTCTACTAAAATGTAAACATTAAATAAACCCAACAGGCTTAATTTGCCTCCAATAAGAATTAATTACATCTGAGTTGGGATCAAGTACAAGGTACTGTTTTATTATTACAGAGAAAACAGAAACCATTTTTATTGGAATTAAGGGTGCGAGAGCCTCATCTGCTCCATATATACACACACACACACATATATATATATATATATATAGTGGCCAAAGGTTAGGAATATATATATATTCGGAGCAGATGAGGCTTCCGCAGCAGAATCTCTCTTTCTATTCAGTAAATTGCTGCCACAGTCATTTTAAAATGTGTTGGTAATTATCAGTCATAAAATGTCTATTAAATCCTCATCTTGGAGATGGAAATTAAGTAACTGATTTTACTGTAATAGCTGCCAAATGGGACGTGGGTTTCAGCACAAAGTGTAATGTAGGGGAAAGAATATAACATGTTTTTATAACACACACAGACCAATTTATTAAGCATGTTGGAGTTTTTCTGCTCTTTTTATCTTTAAATCATGGTCCTGAGGGTGGGGGTAGAGTGCTAATTGGATGGGGATGTGGTGTGCTGCGAGAGAGAAAATGGTTAATATTGGGCCAGGACTAGTAGATTGGGGGCATTACCCAAGATATATTTCATAGGGAAACCGGTGGTATCAGTCATGTGGGAAAACATATACTTTAGGGGGCCCTGGGCATCACAGGACAAAGGAGGTACATTGTATGAGAAGAAAATATAATGAAATCAAGTTTTTACAAACTGGGTCATTACTTTTAGTAACCTCCTGAAAGCCTTCATCTGTTGGAGGATGCTGGGAATTGTAGTGCAGCACCAGCTGGAATTCTGAAACCTCCTTGACTGGCCCGCTTGTCTCTATTCAGTGTTTTTTTAATGGGCGGGGGCGATCTTTATTTATATCTATTTTAAGGGTCATTGATGAATATAATTCAATGTGCAAAGTTTGGATGCAATTTTTTTATCTACAATTCTGCATTTGCCCCTCTGTACTAAGCACAATTCAACAGGACAATTTTAGGGTACACACATTTAACGTCAATCCCATGGAGACAAGTGTCTTATTTGATAAATGTGTGAATTTATTACAAGACTGCCAAGAGAATTTAGATTTGGTGGATACACGTTGAGGCTGCTGGGCTGTTTTTTCCCTGTAGAAGAAGCACCGTCTGCCCTATGTACTGTCCATGGTGCTGAACAACTCATTGCCCATGCCCGTAAACTGTTAAAGAGATGGGGCATTTGGGCGGCAGAGATCATACCGCCTCCATGGAAATAGATCTATGCCAGGGTCCTTATGTCCTTATTTATTGTCCCATTGGCTATAAGAGACTGTACCAGCAAGAGCCTGGAGGAGATTCTGAAATACTTAGGGCAGATTTATCAAAGGTCTAGGTGAATTCTCGAATTCAAAAAACTCGAATTTCGAGCTATTTTTTGTGTAATTCGAAAATTCGAATATTGAAATTTATCATGTACTGTCTCTTTAAAAATTCAATTTCGACCATTCGCCATATAAAACCTGCCGAATTGCTGTTTTAGCCTACGGGGGACCTCCTAGAACCTATTTGGAGTCAATTGGTGGACTTTGAAAAACTTGGGGAAAAACTTAGATTCGAATTTGATCTAATGCGGTATTACTTTGATTCGTACGATTTTAATTCGGCCGTATACGGACCTATTCGAAAACCTAATTGAAAACTGACCTATTCGACCAAAAAAAAAACTTTGACTTAATTTCCGGTTGGTCTTTTTGAATTTCGTTAGCAGGGCTAACTATACGTAAGCCAAAATATAAAATTCCTACAGTAAGCAATGTAACTAGAGTGTCCCTGGGGGTGTGGGGTGGAGGAGAGTCAAGAGCACTTCTTGGTGGGTTGTTTATATGAGGGTGTGTTAAAGGCTCTGGGTATTTATAACATATGTGCCAATGGCTATGCAGAGAGAGCCTATGGGATTATTCATAGAAGTCACAGATTTAACCAGGGAAACTGTATTTATTATTTTGTCAGTGATTCGGTGTCACTTCTGGGCTATGAGATGTATGAAAACTCTGGGGAAAGACAATGAATAAGTAGACCTAACAATAAAAAAAATCTTGAGGGTATTTATTAAGATCAATGAGATCAGGAGACAGAGTCTGAATGAGAAGCATTGGATGAATTTAATTTCTCTTGGACTCATTCTTCTACTTTCTTATTGTCAGTAATATAATGTAACTCGGAAATGGCATGATTATTTTTTTTTTGCTTTGTAAATGTTTTTCATTTTGTAAATAAATATTCCTATCTGATCCCCCTTGTAAGCAGCAGTCCTACCCTGCTTTATGGCTGAGATTCTAGCTATCTGTATAACAGAGCATTCTGTCCCAGTGGCTGCACAGATCCTATCTGATCCCCCTTGTAAGCAGCAGTCCTACCCTGCTTTATGGCAGCTGAGATTCTAGCTATCTGTATAACAGAGCATTCTGTCCCAGTGGCTGCACAGATCCTTTCTGATCCCCATTGTAAGCATTGAGTATGACTATATTATATTTTCTGGTGCAATCACTATGCAGAGTGCTGTCTAAACTTCTCCATCGCAGGAACTGGCAACACAGCACCTGCATATTCCCGCTAAGTACGACCTTGTGTATGCAACATACGGACCTATTGATCCCCCTTGTAAGCAGCAGTCCTACCCTGCTTTATGGCTGAGATTCTAGCTATCTGTATAACAGAGCATTCTGTCCCAGTGGCTGCACAGATCCTATCTGATCCCCATTGTAAGCAGCAGTCCTGTCCTGCTTTATGGCAGCTGAGATTCTAGCTATCTGTATAACAGAGCATTCTGTCCCAGGGACTGCACAGATCCTATCTGATCCCCATTGCAAGCATTGAGTATGACTATATTATATTTTCTGGTGCAATCACTATGCAGAGTGCTGTCTAAACTTCTCCATCGCAGGAACTGGCCCCACAGCACCTGCATATTCCCGCTAAGTACGACCTTGTGTATGGAACAGCTTTATCTGAGAGGAATGTTCAACACATTTTACATTTTTATTGCTCTTGCTCCAATGAACCATTTCTCCTGCAGCTCTAAACAAAAGATAATAGAATGGAGCACAGGCAATAAAGGAAAGGAAACTCTATTCTGTCACTGACTTACCTTGCAAGGAACTAACATTACACACTCGCTCCATCTCACGTACACACACACACACACACACACACACACACTTTATTATTTTTTATAGTTATTTCCTTTCCTACTAAACAGAAAATGCTCTGTAAAGCTACAAATATATTGCGATTGCTACTTTTTATTACTCATATTTCTGTTCAGTCCTCTCCTATTCATTTTCCAGTCTCTTATTGAAATCAATGCATGGTTGCTAGGGGAATTTGATCCCTAGCTACCAGATTGCTTAAAATGCAATGAATGAAAAGCTAAATAACTCAAAAACCTTAAATAATAAAAAATGAAAACCGATTGCAAATTGTCTCAGAATATCCCTCTGTACATCATACTAAATGTTATCTCAAAGGTGAACCACCCCTTTAAAGGGAATGTACACTTACATGCCTGGACTGGCAATCTGTGGGTTCTGGCAAATGCCAGAGGGGCTGCTATAAGGTGCCATAGAAAGTCAGTATTTAGTGGGCTGGTAGGGGCTGTTTGGGCCTCTGTGTACCTAAAATGCCTGGGCCTATTTTAATTCTCAGTCCGGACCTAACATTTGCCAAATAAAAATAAGTATAATTTTAAGCAACTTCCCAAAATCCATACATTCCTTATCCTCACTGGTTTTATGGATATGTGGAAATATCATTATCTGTTCTCTGGTTCTGACTCAGAAACAATGTAGCAGGTCAGTTGTCCCCAGGTCTGTTAATCATCTGGCTTTAGTAACATTGTTTCAGCAGTCAGAACCAGCAAAGCAGTGAATCTAAACAATGAGATAAATACTGCTTTCAGCTTTATCTGTTTAGTCACAGCTCCTCGACTGCACCTGTAGTTCAGCAACAAGTTGAGTATGTCTGTAGATTTATAGAGGGTTCCGCAAAGCAAAATATAACTGTATTGTACAAAGGCGGTTTCCCCTGTCCAGCCAGGAAGGTGTTAATGCTATAAGCCAATACAATTCCAGTGGCTTTCCCTGGTGCCATTATGAATGCGGCTCAGTGGCAGAAAAGGACATTTTTTTTCCAGCCGTTCAGCTTGGCAGGGACTAGGGAAAGCTCAGCCTTGTAGTGTCCGACCCACAGAACTGTGAAGAGCTGGAAAGGGCAAGCAGTGAGGTCAGTGGGAAGAAAGTCAGAAATAGAACTTGGTTGTTAACATCTCCCTATAGAGCTGAACACACGGTGACAGGAATGTGCTAGAAAAGAAGACACCGTCAATTCACAAATCAAGCTGATTTACTAAAAGTTTTTGCTGATAGGATCATGGCGGTCAAACTCACCCTGTGCCTATCCAATCATATCACTTCTCTGATTGTGGCAATGTTTGTTTGTTTTAAATCTTTATGCTCATCTTGTTTCTGGTGGTTGTAGTGATAAAAAGCACCGAATAAATAGGGATTCACCGAATCCATTATTTCGGATTTGGCCTAACCCCTGAATCCTTCACGAAAGATTCAAATGAATACCGAACCGAATCGGAATCCTAATTTGCATATGCAAATAATTATATCTTAGTTGTACAAGCTACTGTTTTATTATTACAGAGAAAAAGGAAATAATTTAAAAAATTTGCATTGTTTGGATAAAATTGAGTCTATGGGAGACAGCCTTTCCGTATTTCGGAGCTTTCTGGATAACGGATCCCATACCTGTTTTTCACTTTTTTCATATTTATGTGTATTCTGTTGGGTTGAGCAGTCCCTGGGCAGGATTAATATGCTCACTGTGTATCTGCGCCATTATTTTATGTTCATTATGTATCTGCTGCTTAGAAAGTGTCTCGAGCCTCATTATCCAGAGCTGACAGCGCCGCACTCGACATCAACACAAACAGCCCAAAATAGTCTCACGTTCCGTTCCGTGTGCGAACGCTCTGCTTTTGCCTTTTGGATGGGAAACTTACTGCTATTTACATATGGAGTGCGGCTTTGTGTTATCAGAAGCAATAATTGGGAATCGCTCAGGACATCTGGAGCCGCACTCAGACAGCTTGGCAACGACCCGCCTTCCCACAATACCCCATGCCGGCCCAGGACCAGACATAATCTGCCATGTTTGCTAATTATAAATGCAGAACCGGTGGTGTTGTTAGATACAATCTTGAAGTTGTTCTCCTAAGGTGCCCGCGGGCAGAGATTGGCATTTCCATATCACAGGGATAACCCTATGGAATGGGCTTCTGTAACTGAATACACAGGCCTGAGCCGTCGTCATTATCCGCTGCTGTTGTTCCCTGTTGAAAGCTAAAAGTGTGTTACATTACAATAGATTCCCACCGTGCCCAGAGCAATCTGCTGCATTGTGTTCCCTGTGTATAGCAGAGATACTTAGGACCAACATAATGCACTCATCTGAATAGGAGATTCTATGAAACATCTGAATTTGTTTCTTAAATAAAGATTATGCATTTCATTTCCAGCCTCCATTGTATGGGGCTGCTGTACAGCTGCAGCTGTTTATTCTCATCATCGTTAGTTGTGTTTGCATGGAAGTAAATGGCTGTATTCATTGGCGCTCGCTTTCTTGGGGTGTCTGCTATACTCACGTAAATATAGACGGGTTCATGAGAGAGACAGATAGATGGATGGACAGAGTTTTAAAGCACTGAGAAATGTATTAAACCTTATACCTGGTGTTGTCATTATTAGAGGAGTAAACCTGTGACTGTGGGAGAACAGGGGGGCCTGGAAAGGAGACGCTAGTGGGGTAATCGCAGGTGCATTCATGATGGTGCATTGAACAGCTTACTGCCAATAACAACACGAATGCCACCTACCCATCAGCCACTGACCAGGCGGTTAAAGGGGTTGTTCTCCTTTAAATTATCTTTTAAAATGATGTAGATAGTGATATTCTTAGACAATTTTCCATTGGCAAACCCGGATTTGTGGCAAGGCCACATAGGCCCGGGCCTAGGGCGGTGAAAGTTTAGGGGCGCATGCTGCCCAGCTGCATTGGGAACACAGCGTTCCCCAGCGCAATAGGCATGTATCTATGCATGCTCATGGGAGGGGGGTGCGTGCACCGGGGACGCAAATCCGGCCTTGGCCATTGGTCTTCTTTTTTTTTTATCTGCAGTTTTAGAGTTATTAAGATTTTTGTTCAGCAGCTCTCCAGTTGGGAATTTTGCCAGCTATAGTGTTCCCATGGTCTGATTTAACCTAGCAACCAGTTGAAAGAGAGACAGGAATATGAATAGCCTAAGCCTAAATAGGAAGATAAGTAATAATAAATAACAATAATAATGACAATTGTAGCCTTACAGAGCAATAGTTTTTTTGCCTGCTAGGGTCTCCCATTTGAAAGCTGGGAAGAGTCAGAAGAAGAAAGCAAATTATTCAAAAACTATAAAACAATAAAAAAGGAAGGCCAGTTGAAAAGTTGCTAAGAATAAGCCATTCTATAACATACTAAAAGTTTACCTGAAGGTGAACCACCCCTTTAATACAGGGGTCCTACCACCCATGAATGTGTTCTTTTCTGCCAAAAAAATTGCAAACTCATGAACACCAGGGTGCCCATACCCGCTGTATTATTCCTATTATGACACATTCGTGGCAGGTACTGCAAGTTTTGTAACCAGGTTGTAGCAGAGATTTCCTTTGCAGAGGGCACAATTATATTGGAAATCTGGAGGGGGAAACCTGCATTATGGGGGAAGAAATAAAAACATGCTCCATATCTATACACCTCCCCAATGGGTTTTGTTTTCAGGTCTAGTATTCCATAACAAATGTTTTTAAATCAGAAGGAGAGTAAATGCTCCCTGTTGTTTGGTTGCAGTGGATAATCAAAGCTGGAGCCAATGTTGCTGGAGACACAATGTGTGGACCTTCTGCTGTTCCACCCACACCTGAATAAATGCTTATTGCCAACTTACCCTTCGATAGCTACTATTTGGGTCAGGACAGTTGCCCCTGTTTGCATGCCCTAATGATATCTCAAAGCAAAAGAATAAAGAACTTTAACCTCTGCATTGTGGGTAGAGGTAGAGAAATATTCCGGTCCCGCTTATTGTGAGGTCCAGCTGTAGATACAGAGACAGTTAATTAAACAGTCAGCAGAGGACAAGTTACCTGAGGTTACAGCACACCAGTGGGGCCAATTACAGCTAATTAGCTCAGATAAATGAGACCATCCCATTTAGGTTGGTTTATTGGCTGCAGGAATGAAGAGTAAACCCTCAGGCATTGCCTATTGGATGAGGGCAAGAATGATACAGTGATTTAGAGGAGTTTCTCAGGCAGCTCAGGATGAGCAGATAAGTAAGGAAATACAGATAAGATTTCTCAGGGAAAGCAGATATGTTACTCTCATCTTGGTTTGAAATTTATGAAGATGCTGGAAACAACAGCTCTAAATTAGAATATGTAAATATGTCTTTCTAACATTCTCAGCAAAGTTGTTATCCCAATTCCAATCCATGACCCTATAATATTCATAACTACCAGCATACTAGGCAACACCCCCAAATCTGTCCAGTTACATTTGCCTTTTGGGGTCCACGGTTTAGGAGTGTTCCACTTACAATTAGTCCATTACTGGAGAAGAACTTGGGATCTAAAACTCCCAGCAACTGGGAGGGTAAACTGGACCCTAGCAACCAGAAATTGCAAACTGGAGAGCTGTTGAACATAAAGTTAAATAATTCACCAAAAATATAAAATGAAAACCAACTGGAAGTTGCTGAAGTTTATAAGTGCAAGGTTGGACCCCTAAAAGACAGCCCTGGTATGGTTGGGGCATGATTACATACAAAAGTGATGTGTGGTTCAAGAAAAACTCAACCTGCATGATAACGATAACATGCAAAATGTAGGACCCACAACCAACCTGTGCGTCTTCTCACTCTGTGCACTACTTCTCTTTGCACCTTTGGTTTCAGGACAGGGAATTTTCAGGATCAGTGGGGGAATCTTTAGGACCTGCTTATCTGCAATGATTGGCCAAATTTCAACCCGAACCCACCCAATCGCAGTTTTTGGTCAACCCGCACATCACTAATATACACTCAATGGCTAACCTGCCTAGAAAAGGCTGAATTAGGACTACACTGAAGCAACTAGTTCTTAAAAGAACAAAGCCTGTTCTGTATTGATTGTACCTGCAGTAAGTCTTAAATCTGCTGTGTATATCTAGACATGAGATCTATTATTAACAGGTATATGGTAGTTTTATAGTGTCTGTATATTCCACAGAGATGTACAATAAATGGGTGTATACACTGAATTTACAGATTTACATATAAAAACAACCAATATCCATATAAAGCTACTCGAACACCATTGCTCCTCAACCATTGCCCATTGCCAACAAAGTTAAACCACCCTATTACTAGGACTGAGGGGCCCTTTCTTGTTGTTTCTTGAGACTCCTGACTCTCATCCTTACTGAGACCTCCTAATTCAGGCACCCAACTCCACACACATCCCTTCCAAAGAGACCTAACAGGGATTTCCCACCTTCATCTTAGCTAGAGAGAACCACCAACCTATGGAGGCCTACAGGAACTCCCCTAATTAAACTTACTTGGACAGCAAACCACCTACTCAGCAGCGATCCTTGCCTCTTAGCCGCCTGAGTCGGCCTTCCTTTGCAGCTCCCACCCCTCCTCACGGTCGCCCACCTTTTCAGCGCTGGAGGGGGTCGGGGGTGGTGCACTTCGCTATTTACAGAGAGCATCTCTGCACTAGAAGAGCCGAATTTCCAGGTTGAAAACTGGAAATTCGGCTCTTAGTTACCAGGAGCGGCATTTTTGCCGCCCCTGGCAACCAGGGGGGCGCTGCCGCCTGAGGGGAGTGGCTCAACTCGCTTCATTGGTGGAGCACCACTGCACCTACTCCTATCCATTGTTAAGTGAGCCTGCCCACTAGTTATGGCCTCCCCTAATGGGATTCTAACTAGGAGCTGTTTGGCTAACTCCTCTTGCATCTGGTCAACATTTAAATATTTTTACTCTTTTAGTATATGTTCTTAAAAAGGAAAAGGTGACCTTTAAATGAACATTATGGTGATGGGTATTCTGAGCCAACTTCATATAACAATTACAATGACTATCGATCAGTTAACGCTTGAAATTAGAAAATGAATCGTATGATCTGATTGGATGGTTGCTAGGAGTAACAGCAGTGAGGCAATTTAGCCACATTTATATGTTACTACATTAGCCCTGTATTTATTAATGTTTCAGCATAATGCTCTTTTAATATAACCTACTATAGTATTTACGGGTAGTTTCATAAACCAGAAAACCTTCTCCTGGCAATACAAGGTCAGTTGACATAATATATCAAATAAACATATATTTTGTCTCTCTGGGCTGTTTTATATGCAGAGGAGCACAGTGATATGGAGATTTTATGCGCCACCTTTTTCAGAAGTCCGTTCAGGTGATATTTCTAATGGGATGGCATTACTGCAAATCACCGCTGCTACCGGGCAGTTAATGTTGGCACAGTGACATTAGAGGGGCCTTGGAAGGTAATATTTACCAACCTTTATAAATAACTTTCAGAGAGTCTTTGGTGCTCTGCCTTTGAGCTATACAAGAAGAGGTTACAACGGGCCTATAACAATGCCATTGTGCACTCGGCATCCCCATCCCAAGAACTGTAGATTATATGGTGAGGCCAGTCACTGACAACTGATTTCTGATAAAAAATTGGGCACTTCCATTGTTCCATTAGTGGCCTTTAGGCCTTCATGATCCGTATTTTAGGATCACAGCTATCTTTGCAGGTAGAGCAGGGCAAGCTGAAGACATTAGAAAAAGATGGAGGAAGGTGGTGGTAGGACAAGTGTGCGGGTCGCTAATCTATGCTGTTCGCGCTGTCTCACTGAAACCACTGGCCGATCAGGTAAGTCCCAGTTCACCTCTGCAGGATTCACGGTCAGGTACAAAGCTCACACACTTGTAAATTAGGGCTAATCACAGGACCTGGGCTTACGGAGGACCTCCGGGGACAATGAGGGGTGTTCAATGTCAGTGTTCTTAATACTGTGGCTTTACCTTTATTACTTTTTAGGTTTTTCTTTTGATTTCACACTTTTGTTTAGTATTAGTTTTGTGAGTTTTTTATTATTTTGAGGTTGCTCGTTTATAGTTGTGACTCCTAGCAAATAGTTTTTGGCACCAACTAGAGCAGTCATAAATGCTCATTTGTGTACTTCCCACAATCCCT